>NC_056751.1:689283286-689340786 GCF_019279795.1 Protopterus annectens
AAAAGGGGAAATTTTTTTAATGTGAAAATTACATCTTCATTAAAATTGTTGCTGTTTTTAATTTGTTTAAACCTGGGGCTGTTAGTAAATTTTTGGTAAATTTTTTTTTTTTTTTTATTTAAATTTTTCGAGATTACCCCTTCAACTGAAAAATTTTTAAAAATTTTTTTTTGATTATTTTAAAATAAAATTTTGGGAAAAAGTTAAAATTTAAATCGGTTTTACCCCGTTTTGCTGAGTTATTGCCCGAATTAATAACCTTCTGGTTCTTGAAAGTTGTTGCTGTTTTAAACCCGGTTTTTTTACCTTTGGGGGCTTGGGTTTATTTTCTTGCCCTTTTTAAATTTGATTTTGAATGGGGGTTTTTAATTAACCGATAAATCCTGCAAAAACTGATTTAAATTCTTTTTTGAAAATTTTTTAAAATTGAAATTTTTAAAATTGTTAATTTAAATGGGGTAATACTGTTCTGCTGCATTTGTTCCCGGGGTAAAATTACCCTCTGGTACTTGAAAATTGTTGCTGGTTTTTTAAATTTTTGACAGCCTTGGGGTTTTCTTGCATTATTTTGGGGGTTTTTTTATTTTATTTTAAAAAGGGTTTCTGGTTCACCCGCAAAAAAAATTTCAAAAATGTTTTTTAAATTTTCCTTTATTATTTAAGTTAAAATTTTTGAAATTTTTTAAATTAAACGGGGCTCTTCTTATCGTTTTTTTTTAATTTTAAAAATTTTGCCATTGGGTTTGGTTTTTAGACTTTTTAAATTATGGTTTTAGTTTCTGATTATTTAATCTTTGGTTTTTTAAAATTTTTCAAAATTTGGCTGCTGAGTTATTGCTAATGAAAAAACCATTTGATACTTTTTGATTTTTAAGTTAAAAATTTTGTAATTTTTTTTTTGGAATAAAAAACCCGTCCATATTATTGCCCAATTGAAAAATGTGTCTGGATCATTTAAATTTTGCTGTTTTAAATTCTTTTCTTGCCTTTTTGTTTGATTTTAATTTGTTAAAATTTTTAAAAAACTGTATCTTTAGTGGGTTTTCTTGAATTCCCCTTTTAAAAAAACTGGTGTTTAATATATTTTTCCCCTTTTTAAATGAAAATTTCAGTGTTGTTTAATAAATTAAAAAAATAAGCCCGGGGCATTAAAATTTTTGATTTTTAAATTTTTTATTACCGGGGTTTTTCTTTTCTTGGGTGGCATTTTTTTCCTGATTTAGTGGGGGCTCTGGATTCATGAAAATTGAAAAAATGCTTTTTTAAATTGTTTTAGTTTGTTTTTTAATATAATCGGGATTATCTTCTCTACTAGTTTTTTTTCCCGGTGGAAAAAATACCCCTGGAACATTGTTCTGCTTTTAAATTTTGGGTTTTTTTGGGGGGTTTTTTTATTATAATTTCGAAATTTTTTAAAATTTGTCTCTAAGTGGGTTTCTGTGAATTACCTCTAAAAAATGAAAAAATGTTTAAAATTTTTTTGATTTTTAAATTAGTTTGGTTTGTTATTATAATTTCGGGAATAATATTTGTACTTTGTTGTTGCCTGAATTGAAAATTACCCCTGGGTTTAGAAATTTTTTGACTTTTTTAAATTTTTTATTTGTTTGGGGGTTTTTTTATTTTAATTTTGGGTAATTTTTTCTTTTGCTCATTTTAGGTTGATTTAGCACCCGATAAATAATGAAAAACTGTTTGAATTTTTTATTATTTGGTTTGTTTTAAAAATTTTTTTTTAATATTGCTTAAAATTCCCCGCTTACTGCATTTTTCCCGAAGGTAAAAAATTTTTCCACTTAATTAAATTTTTTTTATTTTTAAATTTTGGTTTAATTTCCTGGGGGTTTTGCTTTCATTTAATTGTGGGTAAATTTTTTTCATTTTGATCTTAAGTGGGTTTGGGTTGAATTCCCTGAAAAAACCGCTGTTTAATATATTTTCTGGGACTTTTTAAATTCAAATTTTGATTTGTTTAATTTAAAAGGGATAAATCCCCGCCACCCGATTAATTCCTGAATTAAAATTAGATTGGTAATTAAATTTTTAATTTTTAAAACGGTTTTTACCTGGGGGTTTTGTTTTCATTTTTCTGGTTTTTAATTTTTTTCATTTTGATCTTTAGTGGGTTTGGTTGAATTCATGTAAAAAAACTGGCCCGTTTAATAACTTTTCTTGCACTTTTTAAATTGAAAATTTGGGTTTGTTTTAAATTAAAAAGGGAAAAATAACCCCAAAATGATTAGTTCCCTTTGAAAAAATTTTAAATTGATTTTGAAATTGTTAATTTTTAAATTTGGGGACTTCCTGGGGGGGGCTTTCATTTTTTTGGGGAAAATTTTTTTCATTTTGTCATTTTATGGGTTTTCTTGAATTCCCCCCTAAAAAAACTGGGCTGTTTAAAATTTTTTTTCTTGCATTTTTTAAATTTTTTTTTTGTGTTTAATTTTTATAATCAGGGAAAAAATTTTTTATCTTTTTTGCCTAAAATTAAAAATTAGATTGGGTAATTGAAAATTTTTTAATACGAAATTCTTCTTAGCTGGGGGGTTTGTTTTATTTAAGTGTGGCATTTTTTAACATTTGATTTAGGGTTGGGTTGAATTCCCTGAAAACGGCTGATTTAAATCTTTTCCAATTATTTGTTACAAAATTTTGTAATTTTTATAATAAATAAAAGGGGTAATATTTTCTCTGCATTTTGTGAATGTGAAAATGTAAATTAAATTAAAGGAGATTTTTAAATTTTTGTTCTTAGCTTGGGGGGTTTGCTTTATTTTAAAATTTTGCTTTATTTTTAATTTCTGCTTTAATTGGTTTCTGCTGGATTCCCCCTTAAGAAAAAGCTGATTTAAGTTTACTTTTCTCTGCATTTATTTATGATTTTAAATTTGCAGATAATTGTTATATACAATATAATACAGGGAGATTATCCTCCCTTTCTCTAGCTGAAGTTATTTGCCTGAAGTGTGAAAACGTGTACACATCTGGATACATTGAAATTTATTAGACTACTTTTGAAATTCTTACTTAGCATGGGGGGGTTCTGTTTGCATTATAATCTGTGCTGGTCATGTTTCTTAATCATTCTGCTCATCTTCCGCATGATTGGCTGCTGAGATTCACCTGCAGAAATCAACTGACAAAAGCTGACTTAAGTATACTTTTCTCTGCACTTATTTAAGATTACAAATTTATAGATAATTTTTATATATAATATAATACAGGGAGATAATACTTCCTGTCTCTAGCTGCAGTTCGTTGCCTGAAGTGTGAAAAAGTGTAGCCATCTGGACACATTGAAAGTTGTTAGACTGCTTTTGAAATTCTGTGTTACTTAGCTAGGGGGGGGTTCTGCTTGCATTTTAATCTGTGCTGTTCCATTTTTTTTAATCATTCTGCTCATCTAATTGGTTGCCTGCTGAGATTCACCTACATAAATCAAATGACAAAAACTGATTTAAGTATATTTTTATCGGCACTTATTTAAAAATTTAAATTTGTAGATAATTGTTATATATAATATAATACAGGGAGATAATACTCCCTGTCTCTAGCTGCAGTTAGTTGTCTGAAGTGTGAAAATGTGTAGCCTTCTGGATTCATTGAAAGTTGTAAGACTGCTTCTGAAATTTTGTGTTACTTAGCCTTGGGATTCTGCTTGTAGTATAATCTGTGTTGGTCACATTTTTAATCATTCTGCTCACCTTCCAAATGGTTGACTCCTGAGATTTACCAACATAAATCAACTGACAAATGCTGATTTAAGTATACTTTTCTCTGCAGTTATTTAAGTTTACAAATTTATAGATAATTTTTATATATAGTATAATACAGGAAGATCATACTCCCTATCTCTAGCTGCAGTTTGTTGTCTGAAGAGTGAAAATGTGTAGCCATCTGGATACATTGAAAGTTGTTATACTTCTTTTGAAATTATGTGTTCCTTAGCATGGTGGGGTTCTGCTTGCATTATAGTCTGTGCTGGTCACATTTTTTAATCATTTTGCTCATCTTCCGAGTGGTTGGCTGCTGAGATTCACTTGCAAAAATAAACTGACAAAAGCTCATTTAAGTATACTTTTCTCTACACTTATTTAAGATTACAAATGTATAGATAATTTTTATATATAATATAATACAGGGAGATAAAACTCCCTGTCTCTACCTGCAGTTAGTTGCCTGAAGTGTGAAAATGGGTAGCCATCTGTATACATTGAAAGTTGTTAGACTGCTTTTGGAATTCTGTGTTACTTAGCCTGGGGGGGGGGTTCTGTTTGCATTTTAATCTGTTCTGGTCACATTTTTTTAATCATTCTGCTCATCTTCTGAGTGGTTGGCTGCTGACATTCACCTACGTAAATCAACTGACAAAAGCTGATTTAAGTATACTTTTCTCTGCACTTATTTATGATTAGAAATTTGTAGATAATTGTTATATATAATATAATACAAGGAGATAATAATCCCTGTCTCTAACTGCAATTAGTTGCCTGAAGTGTGAAAAGGTATAGCCTTCTAGATTCATTGAAAGTTGTTAGACTGCTTTTGAAATTCTGTGTTACTTAGCCTTGGGGGTTCTGCTTGCCGTATAATCTGTGTTGGTCACATTTTTTAATCATTTTGCTCATCTTCCGAGTGGTTGGCTGCTGAGATTTACCTGCTTAAATCAACTGACAAAAGCTGATTTAAATATAATTTTCTCTGCACTTATTTAAGATTAGAAATTTGTGGATAATTGTTATATATAATATAATACAAGGATATAATACTCCCTCTCTCTAGCTGCAGTTAGTTGCCTAAAGTGTGAAAAAGTGTAGCCATCTGGATACATTAAAAGTTGTTAGACTTTTTTGAAATTCTGTTTTGCTTGGACTGGAGGGGTTCTGCTTGCATTATAATCTGTGCTGTTCACATTTTTTAATCATTCTGCTCATCTTCCGAGTGGCTGGCTGCTGAAGTTCACCTGCATAAATCAACTAACATAAGCTGATTGAAGTATACTTTTCTCGGCACTTATTTAAGATTACAAATTTGCAGATAATTGTTATATATAATATAATACAGGGAGATAATACTCCCTGTCTCTAGATGCAGTTAGTTTACTGAAGTGTGAAAAAGTGTAGCCATCCAGATACATTGAAAGTTGTTAGTCTTCTTTTTAGTTTCTGTGTTACTTAGCCTGGGGGTTCTGCTTGCATTATAATTTGTGCTGGTCACGTTTTTAATCATTCTGCTCATCTTCCAAGTGTTTGGCTGCTGAGATTCACCTACATAAATCAACTGACAAAGCTGATTTAAGTATACCTTTCTCTGCACTTATTTAAGATTACAATTTGCAGATAATTGTTAGATATAATATAATACAGGTAGATAATACTCCCTGTCTCTAGCTGCAGTCAGTTGCCTGAAGTTTGAGAAAGTGTAGCCATTTGGATACATTGCAAGTTGTTAGACTGCTTTTGAAATTCTGTGTTACTTAGCCTGGGGGGTTCTGCTTGCATTATAATCTGTGCTGGTCACATTTTTTAATCATTCTGCTCATCTTCCGTGTGTTTGTTTGCTGAGATTCACCTGCATAAATTAACTGACAAAAGCTGATTTAAGTATACTTTTCTCTGCACTTATTTAACATTAGTAACATGTAGATAATTGTTATATATATATATTATAATACAGGAAGATAGTACTCCCTGTGTCTTTCTCCAGTTAGTTGCCTGAAGTGTGAAAATGTGTAGCCATCTGGATACATTGAAAATTGTTAGACTTCTTTTGAAATTCTGTTTTCCTTAGCCTTTGGGGGGGGTTCTGCGCTCATTATAGTCTATGCTGGTCTCATTTATTAATCATTCTGCTCATCTTCTGAGTGGTTGGCTGCTGAGATTCACCTGCAGAAATCAACTGACAAAAGCTGATTTAAGTATACTTTTCTCAGCACTTATTTATGATTACAAATTTATAGATAATTTTTATAAATAATATAATACAGGGAGATAATACTCCCTGTCTCTAGCTGCGGTTAGTTGCCTGAAGTGTGAAAAAACTGTAGCCATCTGGACACATTGAAAGTTGTTAGACTGCTTTTGAAATTCTGTGTTACTTAGCTTGGGGGGTTCTGCTTACATTTTAATCTGTGGTGTTTAATTATTTTAATCATTCTGCTCATCTAATTGGTTGCCTGCTGAGATTCACCTGCATAAATCAAATGACAAAAAACTGATTTAAGTATACTTTTCTCAGCACTTATTTAAGACCAGAAATTCACAGATAATTTTTATATATAATGTAATACAGGGAGATAATACTCCCTGTCTCTAGCTGCAGTTAGTTGCCTGAAGTGTGAAAATGTGTAACCTTCTGGATTCATTGAAAGTTGTAAAACTGCTTTTGAAATTCTGTGTTACTTAGCTTTGGGGATTCTGCTTGTAGTATAATCTGTGTTGGTCACATTTTTAATCATTCTGCTCATCTTCCGAATGGTTGGCTGCTGAGATTTACCTACATAAATCAACTGACAAAAGCTCATTTAAGTATACTTTTCTCTACACTTATTTAAGATTACAAATGTATAGATAATTTTTATATATAATATAATACAGGGAGATAAAACTCCCTGTCTCTACCTGCAGTTAGTTGCCTGAAGTGTGAAAATGGGTAGCCATCTGTATACATTGAAAGTTGTTAGACTGCTTTTGGAATTCTGTGTTACTTAGCCTGGGGGGGGGTTCTGTTTGCATTTTAATCTGTTCTGGTCACATTTTTTTAATCATTTTGCTCATCTTCCGAGTGGTTGGCTGCTGAGATTTACCTGCTTAAATCAACTGAGAAAAGCTGATTTAAATATAATTTTCTCTGCACTTATTTAAGATTAGAAATTTGTGGATAATTGTTATATATAATATAATATAAGGATATAATACTCCCTCTCTCTAGCTGCAGTTAGTTGCCTAAAGTGTGAAAAAGTGTAGCCATCTGGATACATTGAAAGTTGTTAGACTTTTTTGAAATTCTGTTTTGCTTGGACTGGAGGGATTCTGCTTGCATTATAATCTGTGCTGTTTACATTTTTTAATCATTCTGCTCATCTTTCGAGTGGCTGGCTGCTGAAGTTCACCTGCATAAATCAACTAACATAAGCTGATTGAAGTATACTTTTCTCGGCACTTAAGATTACAAATTTGCAGATAATTGTTATATATAATATAATACAGGGATATAATACTCCCTGTCTCTAGATGCAGTTAGTTTACTGAAGTGTGAAAAAGTGTAGCCATCCAGATACATTGAAAGTTGTTAGTCTTCTTTTTAGTTTCTGTGTTACTTAGCCTGGGGGTTCTGCTTGCATTATAATTTGTGCTGGTCACGTTTTTTAATCATTCTGCTCATCTTCCAAGTGTTTGGCTGCTGAGATTAACCTACATAAATCAACTGACAAAGCTGATTTAAATATACTTTTCTCTGCACTTATTTAAGATTACAATTTGCAGATAATTGTTAGATATAATATAATACAGGTAGATAATACTCCCTGTCTCTAGCTGCAGTCAGTTGCCTGAAGTTTGAAAAAGTGTAGCCATTTGGATACATTGAAAGTTGTTAGACTGCTTTTGAAATTCTGTGTTACTTAGCCTGGGGGGTTCTGCTTGCATTATAATCTGCGCTGGTCACATTTTTTAATCATTCTGCTCATCTTCCGTGTGTTTGTTTGCTGAGATTCACCTGCATAAATTAACTGACAAAAGCTGATTTAAGTATACTTTTCTCTGCACTTATTTAACATTAGTAATATGTAGATAATTGTTATATATATATATATTATAATACAGGAAGATAGTACTCCCTGTGTCTTTCTCCAGTTAGTTGCCTGAAGTGTGAAAATGTGTAGCCATCTGGATACATTGAAAGTTGTTAGACTTCTTTTGAAATTTTGTTTTCCTTACCCTGGGGGGGGGAGGGGGGGTGCTGCGCTCATTATAGTCTATGCTGGTCACATGTATTAATCATTCTGCTCATCTTCTGAGTGGTTGGCTGCTGAGATTCACCTGCAGAAATCAACTGACAAAAGCTGATTTAAGTATACTTTTCTCAGCAATTATTTATGATTACAAATTTATAGATAATTTTTATATATAATATAATACAGGGAGATAATACTCCCTGTCTCTAGCTGTGGTTAGTTGCCTGAAGTGTGAAAAACTGTAGCCATCTGGACACATTGAAAGTTGTTACACTGCTTTTGAAATTCTGTGTTACTTAGCTTGGGGGGTTCTGCTTACATTTTAATCTGTGGTGGTCAATTTTTTTAATCATTCTGCTCATCTAATTGGTTGCCTGCTGAGATTCACCTACATAAATCAAATGACCAAAACTGATTTAAGTATACTTTTCTCAGCACTTATTTAAGATTACAAATTTATAGATGATTTTTATATATAATATAATACAGGGAGATAATACTCCCTGTCTCTAGCTGCAGTCATTTGCTTGAAGTGTGAAAATGTGTAGCCTTCTGGACTCATTGAAAGTTGTTAGACTGTTTTGAAATTCTGTGCTACTTATCCTTGGGGGGTTCTGCTTGCAGTATAATCTGTGTTGGTCACATTTTTTAATCATTCTGCTAATCTTCCGAATGGTTGGCTGCTGAGATTTACCTGCATAAATCAACTGACAAAACTGATTTAAGTATACTTTTCTCTGCACTTATTTAAGACTAGAAATTAGCAGATAATTGTTTTATATAATGTAATACAGGGAGATAATACTCCCTGTCTCTAGCTGCAGTTAGTTGCCTGAAGTGTGAAAATGTGTAACCTTCTGGATTCATTGAAAGTTGTAAAACTGCTTTTGAAATTCTGTGTTACTTAGCCTTGGGGATTCTGCTTGTAGTATAATCTGTGTTGGTCACATTTTTAATCATTCTGCTCATCTTCCGAATGCTTGGCTGCTGAGATTTACCTACATAAATCAACTGACAAAAGCTGATTTAAGTATACTTTTCTCTGCAGTTATTTAAGATTACAAATTTATAGATAATTTTTATATATAATATAATACAGGAAGATCATACTCCCTGTCTCTAGCTGCAGTGTGTTGCCTGAAGTGTGAAAATGTGTAGCCATCTGGATACATTGAAAGTTGTTATACTTCTTTTAAAATTATGTGTTCCTTAGCCTGGTGGGGTTCTGATTGCATTATAGTCTGTGCTGGTCACATTTTTTAATCATTCTGCTCATCTTCTGAGTGGTTGGCTGCTGAGATTCACTTGCAAAAATAAGCTGACAAAAGCTCATTTAAGTATACTTTTCTCTGCACTTATTTAAGATTACAAATTTATAGATAATTTTTATATATAATGTAATACAGGGAGATAAAACTCCCTGTCTCTACCTGCAGTTAGTTGCCTGAAGTGTGAAATTGTGTAGCCATCTGGATACATTGAAAGCTGTTAGACTGCTTTTGAAATTCTGTGTTACTTAGCCTGGGGGGGGTTCTGTTTGCATTTTAATCTGTGCTGGTCATATTTTTTTAATAATTCTGCTCATCTTCTGAGTGGTTGTCTGCTGACATTCACCTACGTAAATCAACTGACAAAAGCTGATTTAAGTATACTTTTCTCTGCACTTATTTAAGACTAGAAATTTGCAGATAGTTGTTATATATAATATAATACAGGGAGATAATATTCCCTGTTTCTAGCTGCAGTTAGTTGCCTGAAGTGTGAAAAAGTGTAGTCATCTGGATACATTGAAAGTTGTTTGACTGTTTTTGAAATTCTATGTTACTTAGCCTGGGGGATTCTGCTTGCAGTATAATCTGTGCTGGTCACATTTTTTAATCATTCTGCTCATCTTCTGAGTGGTTTGCTGCTGAGATTCATCTGCATAAATCAACTGAGAAAAGCTGATTTAAGTATACTTTTCTCTGTATTTATTTAAGATTTTAAATTTGTAGATAATTGTTATATACAATATAATACAGGGAGATTATACTCCCTGTCTCTAGCTGCACTCAGGTCACTCCACAGCAAGTACAAATATGACTCAGTCATTGTACATGCCGGTGTGAACGACCTGAGATGTACCTCCCTGGACTACATGAAAAGAGACATAGAGGAGCTCTCTGATTATGTAGCCCAGGCCGGTATGACCCTGACCCTGAACAGCATCTTACCCTCACCAAGAATGATGCCACAGTACAAAGACAAAATGATCAGTTTTAACAATTGGCTTAATTACTGGTGTCATTCTAAGGGGATCTAATGTCTGTCTGCTTGGGATGACATGCTTGACAAGCCATGCTGCTTCGCAAGGGATGGCTTGCACCTGTCACCCCTGGGCTTCCGGATATTGGCCAAGGCTCTTGCCACCCCCATAGTGCCTTTTTTTAGGCAAGGCTCAAATGACAAACCTACCTCCCTAGAAAACACAAGTGGAAAAAAACTAAGGGTAATGCTGCTCAATGCCAGAAGTCTAAACCTCAAGATGCAGCCCTCAAGCCCTCCTCAGTATGGAGAACATTGATGTCTGTGCAGTGACTGAAACCTGGTTCAAGGCTCCTGAGAGCACCCCAGCACTATCAGGTTTTACCTCATATCATGCTTTCCGCCCCAAAACTTGGACCGAACCACAAAAGGAGGGGAGTATCCATATTCATCAAAGATACCCACACCTCCAGGTTAGTGGCAATGCACGAAGCATCGGAGACCATCCAGGTGCAACTAACCATAGGCAAAACTGCCTTACAGTTTGTAGCATGCTACAGACCACCCTCTCAAACTCAGGAACCCCACACAGCCTTCCTGAAGACACTGGAGAGTATGAATGTCTCTCCAAATACCATAATTTTGGGAGACTTCAACTACCCAAACATAGACTGGGAACATTACTCAAGCCCCAACACCCTAGCCCAAAGGTTCCTAGAATTCATAAACTCAAATGCAATGGAACGACTAGTCACCATTCCCACAAGAGGAGACAATATACTAGACCTGATCATCACAAACATGGGGACAAAATGCTCCACACCGGAAGTATATCCCTCTTTGGTAAGATCAGACCATAAATTAATCTCACTGGAAATCCACATCCCGCCCCCACCCCCTGCACAAAAGACCACAGTGAAGAACTTCTCAAAAGCCAACTTCACACTTCTTAAGACTGAAGTGGTATACTTCAAGGCCCCTGGGCCAGTGGAAACCAAAACCCACACTGCTGAATCCTTTGCAAATGCCTTCTACAGGCACCTTCAAGAATGCATGGATCATGCAATCCCAAATAAAACCAAGACCCATTTCCCCAAAGGCAGGCACCCGGTCTGGTGGACCCCAGCCATAAACAAACTTTACAACAGGAGGAGGAAGCTACTACATGACAGAGCAAAATCCCTAAAAGGGAAGGCATCTCTGATCAGTACTAGCAAAAAACTACGATCACTCATAAAATCATCCAAGGCCAACTTTGAGAGAAAAATCTCAAAAGACACAAAAGACAATCACAAGGCCTTCTTTAGCTATGTTAGAAACCTGGGTGGAAACTCCCAGATATGCTCAGAGTTAGTCCAAAATGACACAAAATACACTGAACCCACTGACATTGCCAACATTCTGGCAGACAGGTTCAGTGCAAATTTCTCCTCCCCCCCAAAAGGAGAAATAACTATCCCAGCAGAATGTAGCCTCCCTAACATCTCAGATGCCCAGGTGAGAGCCGCCTTCTCTAAAGCTAAAAACACAGCATCAATGGGACTGGACAGTGTCCCGGGCTGTGTGCTACATGAACTCCAAGAGGAACTAAACCCACACATAAGGCTGCTGTTTAATCTTAGCCTTACTACAGGATACGTACCCAAAGAGTGGCGTATGGCAACAGTGGTCCCACTTCACAAAGGCGGTGCTTCTATGGACTCTGGAAATTACCGCCCCATAAGCTTGACGAGCCTGGTCTGCAAAGCTATGGAGAGGATCATTATGGAACTCATAAACAAAGACATTGGGGACCTACATACATTGGATCCTACCCAATTTGGCTTTGTCAAGGGCAGATCCTGCCTTTTGAACTTGGTCGACTTTTTCGAAACAGTCACTAAGGCCAATAATGAGGGTAGGGCAGTTCACACAGCCTACCTTGACCTTGCAAAAGCCTTTGACACAATACCCCACTCGGGCATCATAGACAAACTCACCAGCTTAAATGTAAACCCATATGTCACAAGATGGGTTGCAAACTGGCTCAAGGACAGAACCCACAGGGTCAGAGTTGCTGGAGCTATGTCAGACTCTAAGCCAGTCACAAGCGGTGTCCCACAGGGCTCAGTCCTGGGACCCCTCTTGTTTATTTTTCCGAGGTACAGGCAAACATAGGAGGATTGTGGCTGACAAAGTTCACAGACGACTGCAAACTGGGCACCATAATTGATACTCCAATGGACACAAACATCCTTCAGAGAAGCCTCATAGAAATGGATAATTGGTGCCAGAGCCATGGCCTTAAGCTGAACACCAAAAAATGTATAGTCATACCCTTTGGGAAAAACAAGGTACCCACAAATTACCACATAGGTGGTAATCCATTAAGTACGGAAGAGGTAATCAGGGACCTAGAGACCCAGGTTGACAGTAACCTCTCATTTGACACTCACATTGCCAAAGTGGTTAGGAAGACCTTCTATATTGCCCACCTTATCATGAAGGGTTTCACATCTAGATCAAGAGAGGTCATTGTGCCCCTGTACTCTTCTCTTATCAGGCCAATGATTGAGTACAATGCCCCATTTGGGATGTATCTCACACGACACCTGCAGCAGTTGGAAAGACCCCAAAAGTTCCTCACCAAGAGGATAAAGGGTCTTAAACATATGTCATATGCTGCCCGACTGAAAAAAACTCCAGCTCTATTCAGTCGCATAACGCCTACTCAGAGGTGATCTGTGTCTGATGTACAAGGCCATGTCCAATCTGGAATTAATGGACATGCTCCACCTCAGAAAATCCAAATCCATCAGAGCCACGAGAGCAAGAGACTTAAACCTCAACACAGAAATAAATAGGACATGCTGGAGGGACAGATTCATAACCCAGAGGCTCCCTACACTCTGGAACAGAATCCCAGTCCATGTTAGGCAGAGCCCCTCACTAACTCTATTCAAGAGAAATCTTGATGAGTGGATGGGAGATCGTAGGTTTACCCCGGGGGTCATCTCTGTGTCACTACTAGACAGAGGCACAGTAAACTAAACCCTAAAAGGGCATAGTATTCTCATCCTAAGGGGTGGTGAAAGCCACACACACTCTGGCTAGGCTTATAAATGCCCTAGGGCAGATAGCCTAGTACGAACCTATGAACCTATGAACCTATGAAGTGTGAAAAAGTATAGCCTTCTGGATTCATTGAAAGTTGTTAGACTGCTTTTGAAACTCTGTGTTACTTAGCCTTGTGGGTTATGCTTGGATTGTATTTTGTGCTTGTCACATTTTTTAATCATTCTGCTCATCTTCTGAATGGTTGGCTGCTGAGATTAACCTGCATAAATCAACTGACAAAAGCTTATTTAAGTATACTTTTCTCTGCACATATTTAATATTAGAAATTTGTAGATAATTGTTATATATAATATAATACAGGGAGATAATACTCCCTGTCTCTAGCTGCAGTTGTTGCCTCAGGTGTGAAAAGTGTAGCCATATGGATACATTGAAAGTTGTTAGACTGGTTTTGAGATTCTGTGTTACTTAGCCTGGGGGTTTCTGCTTGCATTATGATTAGTGCTCGCCACATTTTTTAATCATTCTGCTCATCTTCTGAGTGGTTGGCTGCTGAGATACACCTGCAAAAATCAACTGACAAAAGCTGATTTAAGTATACTTTTCTCTGCACTTATTTAAGATTAGAAATTATTTGTAGATAATTGTTATATATAATATAATACAGGGAGATAATACTCTCTGTCTCTAGCTGCAGTTTGTTGCCTGAAGTTTTAAAAAGTGAAGCCATCTGGATACATTGAAAGTTGTTGGACTGCTTTTGAAATTCTGTGTTACTTAGCCTGGGGGCTGTGCTTGCATTATAATTTGTGCTGGTCACATTTTTAATCATTCTGCTCATCTTCGAAGTGGTTGGCTGCTGAGATTCACCTGCATAAATCAACTGACAAAAGCTGATTTATTTAAGATTAGAAATTTGTAGAAAATTGTTAATATAATATAGTCACATTTTTAATCATTCTGCTCATCTTCGAAGTGGTTGGCTGCTGAGATTCACCTGCATAAATCAACTGACAAAAGCTGATTTAGGTATATTTTCTCTGCACTTATTTAAGATTAGAAATTTGCAGATCATTGTTATATATAATATAATACAGGGAGATAATACTCCCTGTATGTAGCTGTTGTTAGTTGCCTAAAGTGTGAAAAAGTGTAGCCATCTGGATGCATTGAAAGTTTTTAGACTGCTTTTGAAATTCTGTGTTACTTAGCCTTGGGTGTTTTGCTTGCATTATTCTCTGTGCTGGTCACATTTTTTAATCATACTGCTCATCTTTTGAGTGGTTGACTGCTGAGATTCACCTGCATAAATCAACCGAGAAAAGCTGATATAAGTATACTTTTCTCTGCACTTATTTAAGATTTGAAAGTTTTAGATAAGTGTTATATATAATATAATACTGGGAGATAATCCTCCCTGTCTCTAGCTGCTGTTATTTGCCTGAGGTGTGAAAATGTATGGCCATCTGGATACATTGAATGTTTTTAGACTGCTTTTGAAATTTTGTGTTACTTAGCCTGGGGGGGGGGGGGTTCTGCTTGCATTATAATCTGTGCTGGTCACGTTTTTTAATCATTCTGCTCATCTTCCGAGTGGTTGGCTGCTGAAGTTCACCTGCATAAATCAACTAACATAAGCTGATTGAAGTATACTTTTCTCGGCACTTATTTAAGATTACAAATTTGCAGATAATTGTTATATATAATATAATACAGGGAGATAATACTGCCTGTCTCTAGCTGCAGTTAGTTGCCTGAAGTGTGAAAAAGTGTAGCCATCCAGATACATTGAAAGTTGTTAGTCTTCTTTTTAGTTTCTGTGTTACTTAGCCTGGGGGGTTCTGCTTGCATTATAATTTGTGCTGGTCACATTTTTTAATCATTCTGCTCATCTTCCAAGTGTTTGGCTGCTGAGATTCACCTACATAAATCAACTGACAAAGCTGATTTAAGTATACTTTTCTCTGCACTTATTTAAGATTACAGTTTGCAGATAATTGTTATATATAATATAATACAGGGAGATAATACTCCCTGCCTCTAGCTGCAGTCAGTTTCCTGAAGTTTGAAAACGTGTAGCCATTTGGATACATTGAAAGTTGTTAGACTGCTTTTGAAATTCTGTGTTACTTAGCCTGGGGGGTTCTGCTTGCATTACAATCTGTGCTGGTCAATTTTTTAATCATTCTGCTCATCTTCTGTGTGTTTGTTTGTTGAGATCCACCTGCATAAATCAACTGATAAAAGCTGATTTAAGTATACTTTTCTCTGCACTTATTTAACATTAGTAATATGTAGATAATTGTTATATATATATATATATATTATAATACAGGAAGATAGTACTCCCTGTGTCTTTCTGCAGTTAGTTGCCTGAACTGTGAAAATGTGTAGCCATTTGGATACATTGAAAGTTGTTAGACTTCTTTTGAAATTCTGTTTTCCTTAGCCTGCGGGGGGTTCTGCTTGCATTATAGTCTGTGTTGGTCACATTTTTTAATCATTCTGCTCATCTTCTGAATGGTTGGCTGCTGAGATTCACCTGCAGAAATCAACTGACAAAATCTGATTTAAGTATACTTTTCTCAGCACTTATTTAAGATTACAAATTTATAGATTTTTATATGTAATATAATACAAGGAGATAATACTCCCTGTCTCTAGCTGTGGTTAGTTGCCTGAAGTGTGAAAAAGTGTAGCCATCTGGACACATTGAAAGTTGCTAGACTGCTTTTGAAATTCTGTGTTACTTAGCTTGGGGGGTTCTGCTTACATTTTAATCTGTGGTGGTCAGTTTTTTTTAATCATTCTGCTCATCTAATTGGTTGCCTGCTGAGATTCACCTACATAAATCAAATGACAAAAACTGATTTAAGTATACTTTTCTCAGCACTTATTTAAAAATTTAAATTTGTAGATTATTGTTATATATAATATAATGCAGGAAGATAATACTCCCTGTCTCTAACTGCAGTTATTTGCTTAAAGTGTGAAAATGTGTAGCCTTCTGTATTCATTGAAAGTTGTTAGACTGCTTTTGAAATTCTGTGTTACTTATCCTTGGGGGGTTCTGCTTGCAGTATAATCTGTGTTGGTCACATTTTTTAATCATTCTGCTAATCTTCCGAATGGTTGGCTGCTGAGATTTACCTGCATAAATCAACTGACAAAAGCTGATCTAAGTATACTTTTCTCTGCACTTATTTAAGACTAGAAATTTGCAGATAATTGTTATATATAATATAATACAGGGAGATAATACTCCCTGTCTCTAGCTGCAGTTAGTTGCCTGAAGTGTGAATATGTGTAGCCTTCTGGATTCATTGAAAGTTGTAAGACTGCTTTTGAAATTCTATGTTACTTAGCCTTGGGGATTCTGCTTGTAGTATAATCTGTGTTGGTCACATTTTTAATCATTCTGCTCATCTTCCGAATGGTTGGCTGCTGAGATTTACCTACATAAATCAACTGAGAAAAGCTGATTTAAGTATACTTTTCTCTGCAGTTATTTAAGTTTACAAATTTATAGATACTTTTTATATATAATATAATATAATACAGGAAGATCATACTCCCTGTCTCTAGCTGCAGTTTGTTGCCTGAAGTGTGAAAATGTGTAGCCATCTGGATACATTGAAAGTTGTTATACTTCTTTTGAAATTATGTGTTCCTTAGCCTGGTGGGGATCTGATTGCATTATAGTCTGTGCTGGTCACATTTTTTAATCATTCTGCTCATCCTCCAAGTGGTTGGCTGCTGAGATTCACTTGCAAAAATAAACTGACAAAAGCTCATTTAAGTATACTTTTCTCTGCACTTATTTAAGATTACAAATTTATAGATAATTTTATATATAATATAATACAGGGAGATAAAACTCCCTGTCTCTACCTGCAGTTAGTTGCCTGAAGTGTGAAATTGTGTAGCCATCTGGATACATTGAAAGCTGTTAGACTGCTTTTGAAATTCTGTGTTACTTAGCCTGGGGGGGGGGGTTCTGTTTGCATTTTAATCTGTGCTGGTCACATTTTTTTAACAATTCTGCTCATTTTCTGAATGGTTGGCTGCTGACATTCGCCTGTGTAAATCAACTGACAAAAGCTGATTTAAGTACACTTTTCTCTGCACTTATTTAAGACTAGAAATTTGCAGATAATTGTTATATATAATATAATACAGTGAGATAATACTCCCTGTTTCTAGCTGCAGTTAGTTGCCTGAAGTGTGAAAAAGTGTAGTCATCTGGATACATTGAAAGTTGTTTGACTGTTTTTGAAATTCTATGTTACTTAGCCTGGGGGATTCTGCTTGCATTATAATCTGTGCTGGTCACATTTTTTATCATTCTGCTCATCTTCCGAGTGGTTTGCTGCTGAGATTCACCTGCATAAATCAACTGAGAAAAGCTGATTTAAGTTTACTTTTCTCTGCATTTATTTATGATTTTAAATTTGCAGATAATTGTTATATACAATATAATACAGGGAGATTATCCTCCCTTTCTCTAGCTGAAGTTATTTGCCTGAAGTGTGAAAACGTGTACACATCTGGATACATTGAAATTTATTAGACTACTTTTGAAATTCTTACTTAGCATGGGGGGGTTCTGTTTGCATTATAATCTGTGCTGGTCATGTTTCTTAATCATTCTGCTCATCTTCCGCATGATTGGCTGCTGAGATTCACCTGCAGAAATCAACTGACAAAAGCTGATTTAAGTATAGTTTTCTCTGCACTTATTGAAGATTACAAATTTATAGATAATTTTTACATATAATATAATACAGGGAGATAATACTTCCTGTCTCTAGCTGCAGTTCGTTGCCTGAAGTGTGAAAAAGTGTAGCCATCTGGACACATTGAAAGTTGTTAGACTGCTTTTGAAATTCTGTGTTACTTAGCTTGGGGGGGGTTCTGCTTGCATTTTAATCTGTGCTGTTCCATTTTTTTTAATCATTCTGCTCATCTAATTGGTTGCCTGCTGAGATTCACCTACATAAATCAAATGACAAAAACTGATTTAAGTATATTTTTCTCGGCACTTATTTAAAAATTTAAATTTGTAGATAATTGTTATATATAATATAATACAGGGAGATAATACTCCCTGTCTCTAGCTGCAGTTAGTTGTCTGAAGTGTGAAAATGTGTAGCCTTCTGGATTCATTGAAAGTTGTAAGACTGCTTCTGAAATTTTGTGTTACTTAGCCTTGGGATTCTGCTTGTAGTATAATCTGTGTTGGTCACATTTTTAATCATTCTGCTCACCTTCCAAATGGTTGACTCCTGAGATTTACCTACATAAATCAAATGACAAAAGCTGATTTAAGTATACTTTTCTCTGCACATATTTAATATTAGAAATTTGTAGATAATTGTTATATATAATTTAAATACAGGGAGATAATACTCCCTGTCTCTAGCTGCAGTTGTTGCCTCAGGTGTGAAAAGTGTAGCCATCTGGATACATTGAAAGTTGTTAGACTGGTTTTGAGATTCTGTGTTACTTAGCCTGGGGGTTTCTGCTTGCATTATGATTAGTGCTCGCCACATTTTTTAATCATTCTGCTCATCGTCTGAGTGGTTGGCTGCTGAGATACACCTGCAAAAATCAACTGACAAAAGCTGATTTAAGTATACTTTTCTCTGCACTTATTTAAGATTAGAAATTATTTGTAGATAATTGTTATATATAATATAATACAGGGAGATAATACTCTCTGTCTCTAGCTGCAGTTTGTTGCCTGAAGTTTTAAAAAGTGAAGCCATCTGGATACATTGAAAGTTGTTGGACTGCTTTTGAAATTCTGTGTTACTTAGCCTGGGGGTTGTGCTTGCATTATAATTTGTGCTGGTCACATTTTTAATCATTCTGCTCATCTTCCGAGTGGTTGGCTGCTGAGATTCACCTGCATAAATCAACTGACAAAAGCTGCATTTATTTAAGATTAGAAATTTGTAGAAAATTGTTATATTTAATATAATACAGGAAGATAATACTCCCTGTCTCTAGCTGCAGTTTGTTGCCTGAAGTGTGAAAAAGTGTAGCCATCTGGATACTTTGCAAGTTGTTAGACTGCTTTTGAAATTGTGTGTTTCTTAGCCTGGGGGTTTCTGCTTACATTATAATCTGTGCTGATCACATTTTTAATCATTCTGCTCATCTTCGAAGTGGTTGGCTGCTGAGATTCACCTGCATAAATCAACTGACAAAAGCTGATTTAGGTATATTTTCTCTGCACTTATTTAAGATTAGAAATTTGCAGATCATTGTTATATATAATATAATACAGGGAGATAATACTCCCTGTATGTAGCTGTTGTTAGTTGCCTAAAGTGAGAAAAAGTGTAGCCATCTGGATGCATTGAAAGTTGTTAGACTGCTTTTGAAATTCTGTGTTACTTAGCCTGGGGGGTTCTGCTTGCATTATCATCTGTGCTGGTCGCATTTTTTAATCATTCTGCTCATCTTCTGAGTAGTTGACTGCTGAGATTCACCTGCATAAATCAACTGAGAAAAGCTGATATAAGTATACTTTTCTCTGCACTTATTTAAGATTTGAAAGTTTTAGATAAGTGTTATATATAATATAATACTGGGAGATAATCCTCCCTATCTCTAGCTGCTGTTATTTGCCTGAGGTGTGAAAATGTATGGCCATCTGGATACATTGAATGTTTTTAGACTGCTTTTGAAATTATGTGTTACTTAGCCTTGGGGGGGGGGGGTCTGCTTGCATTATAATCTGTGCTGGTCACGTTTTTTAATCATTCTGCTCATCTTCCAAGTGATTGGCTGCTGAGATTCACCTGCATAAATCAGGTGACAAAAGCTGATTTAAGTATACTTTTCTATGCAATTATTTAAGATTAGAAATTTGTAGATAATTGTTATATTTAATATAATACAGGGAGATAATACTCCCTGTCTCTAGCTGCAGTTAGTCTCCCACCCCCTCACTGTTCTTGTTGGGGTATTAATCTTGGTGGCTTGGTACCCACCCCTGCTGTAAAACTATTTTTGGACACTCCTACTGGACCCATCTCATTTGCTCATTCAGCTGAGTATAGTGAGATCATATTTTGATTTCAGACACTCCTTCTAGTGCCATCTTCTCTGCTGTTTACAGAAAGAGCACTTTGGAAGGACATCCCCTAAAGCATTTGAATCTGCTCTGTTCCCTCCCTCTCCACAAAAAAAAAAAATACTTATAGTTTCTTGAGCTGCACTTACATAACTGTCTTCTGCCTTAATACCTTAATTTTCTGTTCTTTGTGCTTTTAAGTGTTCAAGTGCTCCTATATGATTTTTCATAAACTTGTTTTTGTTATTTTTAACTTATCTCATTTATTTAACTCATTCACTACGGAGCAGCTCAGAAAAAGCTGCCTGCTTAATTCCACCATATGAACAACAGTGCAGCCTGAGCTCATTTGCAGAAAATCCATTTGTAATACTATACAGAAAACAAATGCTCATAACTCTTTAACTATAAGAGCTACACTAAAAATATAAATACGAAAGTTGTTCAGCAGACACTGACCTTTCCAACAGTGTAAATGTTGATAGTGCATATCAAAGTCATTATTATATATTTGGCAAGGAATGCTGATAATGTGCATATTTTTTACCTTTTTTGGGAAAGCAAAGCACAATATCTTGGTCTATGTACCATGCAGACCCACACAATTTGAATTTAATTTGTTAGTATGAATGTCAGCTTTAAAATGATACCTTAACCATTACTGTGTGATGCTCCTTTCATGAGATATTCACAGAAATATGATTAATATATTATTTCACATAATTGGTAAATAAACAAAGCATAATATCTCATCACCTGTAACAGACAGAGCCTACATATCAGTGTAGACGTGCATCTGAATGTCAGCTTCAAAATGACGCATCATTTGTGTGATTACCATGCTCCCTCGCAAAGATATGGGCATAATAATGAGAAGTATTGTAAATGTATAATTTTCATATTTGTACAATTTATTTTTATTTTTTATTTTATTTTATTTTAAACTGTGATATCTATACATGTGTACAGTGCACAGACACAGTTATTTTACCATGTTGTAAGGAGTAACACTGTCTTCAAAATGAGATATTACTTGGCACAATGAGATGCTCCCTTGCAAAGTTATTTACCAAAATATGAAAACAAATAATAATTTCCATAACTTAATTGCAAACAAACTTTGATATCTGCCTATGAGTACAACATACAGGCACCATTCTTTTACTATGTTAGAACTATATATAATCTTTTCAAAATGAGGTATTACTTAGCACATTCAGATGCTCCCTTGCAAAGTTATTTAACAAAATATGAACAAAAAAAATCATAATTTCCATAACCTAAGTCCAAAACAAACTATGATATCTGCACATGTGTCAAACATACAGGCACCATTCTTTTACCATGTTAGAACCAGCAATACTGTCTTCAAAATGAGATATTGCTTGGCACATTCAGATGCTCCCTTGCAAAGTTATTTACCAAAATATGAAAAAAAATTATAATTTCCACAACAGTAAGTCCCAAACAAACTTTGATATCTGCACATGTGTCAAACATACAGGAACAATTATTTTTACCATGTTGGAACCTGCAATACTTTCTTCAAAATGAGATATTACTTGGCACATTCAGATGCTCCCTTGCAAAGTTATTTACCAAAATATGAAAAAAATCATAATTTCCATAACCGTAAGTCCCAAACAAACTTTGATATCTGCACATGTGTCAAACATACAGGCACAATTCTTTTATCATGTTGGAACCAGCAATACTTTCTTCAAAATGAGATATTACTTGGCACATTCAGATGCTCCCTTGTAAAGTTATTTACCAAAATATGAAAAAAAAATCATAATTTCCATAACAGTTATTTGCCAAGCTCAAAGAAATGAATTTTACACAACACATTTCATAATAGTGTTTTACTTACTATACTGGTCCGACTTGATCATGGGTGTTTTCCATTCTTCTCACAAGCTGCATGTTAGCAATCTTGCATGGCTCTCCTCACACCATTGTGGAGGTTGGTCAAGAACAACGAAATGCCCTCCTCAGCTAGGTGAATGCCATCCCTTCTGAACAGGTGAACATCTTCCGTGGTGATGCCGTTATGGCAGATTGTAGATCCACCAGCCCTATGCATTAAGCCATGCATGAATGCATTCTGTAAATGTCTGAACAGCAGAAGACAGTCTTACCTTACCTGAAAAAAAGCATGGGTGGACACTGACAAGGGTGCACAGCAAGGGCACATGTAAAGAGAAAAAGCAGGGAAAGGACCGCCGCTCCACTAATATGCCAAGGACAGGCATGGGGCTCCAGATGTTGGTTATCTGTAGTGTCCCATAGCTGTGCTGGCTGCCCACCCAGACTGCTGATACCACTATGGTCTCATGACCTCCTTCAGTGTAAGCAGTCTGCCTTACCTCTGCCTTTTCTCTTTACATGTGCCCATTCAACAATGGACCTAAGGGATGAGGGACTGAAGTAACTCACTAATCGCTGTCCTGACCTTAATACATTTACTACATTCACCTACATACATTGACTAACTGACATGGGGGCACAGAAAGGGCACATGTACACTGAAAAAACATGTGAGGCACTCTGCTTTACCTCTGCATTTTCCATTTACATGTGTCCTTTTGGCAATGGCCATTAGGAGTGGACAGGAGGAGCTAATGTAAACCCTGTTGCCCTGACCTACATACATTGACTACACATGAAGGGAGAGAGACTGAGTGGAGAGCTACATCAAGGCAACATGTCAAAAGACCAAGACTGACCCAGGCTGTGTCTTTTTGCATGTGTCCTTTCCCGGAGCGAAACATTACATCACAGTGGCACACCCAAGACCATGCTTAGCTATGTAGCTATGACAACAGCACTATGGGAGAAATTTATGGCCATGGTACTCGCCAAAGCATTCAACACACAGGTTGACCTTGCAAGTCGGGCACCCCCATGATGGCTCAGCATGTTTACCCTTGCTGGCACAGTTTTTGCATCTTGATTTATGCCATTTCACCGGAAAGTGAGAGCCATGCTCAAATTGACTCACAGTCTCTGGGATAGTAATCTCAGTGCATTTTTTCCTCTTCGTGTAACTGGCAAGTAGATGCAAGCCTAGGTTCCTTTGGAACTGTAACTATTTTGCTGGAATAGCATGTCAAGAGTGTGACAGTTGCTGATGGCTGATACTTTCACGGAATATAATGAAAGCATTCACAATGGCCACATCCCCTAAGAACCAGAACAAGTACAGCCACCATTTGCAGGCCTTTCTGGCACTGGGATACTTTGTCCTGAGCTGATCTGCTCGGTCCACCCCATTCATGTAACTGTTGTACATGTTTACAACTGGTGGACATGGCACCGATGCCTTTCTTCCATCACGCTTTCTCCTGTATGTGCTGGAGACTGGTAAGATTGGGTTACAGTTAGTTGACAGGATGAATACTGGTTTGCTATCCTTCCATTCAGTAGCTAGCAGTGGTCCACTCTGCAATTGCTTATAGTAGCCTCGAGCTGATTTTCCAATGGCCTGTCTGTTGAATGTTAGAGGCCATCCTGACCTATTGGTGTGCATGGTTCCACAACAGTATAGATCATCTTTCGGCAATTGCTGTGTCAGCAGAACAGAGGTAAATAAGTTATCAAAGTAAATGTGATGCTTCTTGTCAATCAGTCCACTAGTTAAGTCAACCACAACTCTGTGTGCCAGCCCAACCTCTGTATTCTGCTCCATTTTTCCAGTGTATACCTGGAATTCACATACATACCCATTGGTTGAGTCTGCCAACATCCACACCTTAATGCCATACCTCAAAGGCTTACCAGGCATAAACTGTCTAAATGTCAAGTGTCCACGGAAGCCAACCATGGCTTCGTGTACAGCCACCTCACGATGCACATTGTAACGTGTCCTGCATGCATGAAGTACTGCATCCTGTATTGGCCATACGTGATGTAGCTTGTCATGACCCCCAGAGCCCTGTGGTAGGCTCAGGCTCTTATCGTTGCAGTGGAAGTACTGCTGAATTTTTTCAAACCTATCTCTGGTCATGTACTCTGCTATTGGGAAGCGACCATATACATGGTGTGTTTCCCAGTACTGCCTCAATTCAGGAACATGTACAATAGAAATGTATATTCTGACACCTAGAAATGTGCGTATGTCTCCTGGGCAAACAGGACTCCACCGCGTATCAACCTTGCCTGCTGCGGCCTGTCTCTGTGCAGCATAGTGATTTGTTTCATTAGCAATACAGGTGTATAGCTCCTCTGGGAACATCAAATTCAGGAAGCCCATCTCTGTGCTATCTGAGCCCAAGTGATTTATTGGTTCTACTGGCCCTACAAATTCCTCAGTGTGTAAAGTTTGGAGGTGTTTTTCCCACGTGATCTTACATGGTGGGCATGCTCAGTGTACCTGACTGGGTCACAAGGAACAGTTGGGAATGGGAAGGGCTGAAGGGTTGAGAGATGGTGCTCTCTCAATGCCAGTAACAACTGTACTGCTTGCAGTTGGTAGTGAACTGCTGACACATGCTCCCTGCTGAAGCACACCCATATCATTGTCTGACAAGGAGCTACTTGGACTCATATCCTAGAGGATTTTCTCCATCCCAATCACCGTAGTCTGGACTACTTCCCACATCATGCACAGTCGAAGGCACATCCACACCCTTGTCGGCACTTGCAGTGCCATGCACTGTGAAGGACTGCATGGTTGTGTCAGTCAGACCACGTGCTTTCATGAAAACAGATAAAGGCAAGTTATCATGTGTGTCATACTCTGAATGCACTTGGTAGCCATTGTGTGTGGCCAACTTGTGTGTGGGCACCTTCCTTAGGTGTGCAAGTGGCACCTCATCCTCACTGTCATGGTCAGTGTCATAATTACTGGTCATGTCTGCTTTGGCAACTCGTAGTGGTCTTTTAGGAATGGCGGGCACAGGGCCATCATCTGTATCACAGGCAATGGCCTTTTCATGCAGACATGTGAGTGGAATGTAATCCTCCGAGTGATAATCATCATTCTCACTCTGGTTGGCATTATGTGGTACATCAAGGTGCATACCATTGTCTGAACCACTGCTACAACCATCGGCATCAGTTTCCTCACCCAACAGGTAAATGCTGCTTGCTTTCTCCTCAACAGATGACATCTTTGGTGGTGGCTGTGTTGCTTTACTCTGAAATCACACCTGACAAACACAATGCTATACAACATTCGGATGTAATATACCTGCACAGAGGCACGTGAAAAGCAATGTACCTATCTCTATATTTCTATATCTATATTTCTATATTTCTGTATTATATATATATATATATATATATATATATATGGATTCACTTCAGAAGATCGAATTTCCGAAATCTCGAACTACAAATAACCGAAACCAAAAGCTCGAGTTTCGTAAACTCGAACTTCTGAAGGAAAACCATTAAAACAAAAAAAACCACAAGCTTCGCTTTTGCAGGGGGGCTTCGCCCCCCTGCACCCCCCCATGTGGGGGGCTGTGCCCCCACACCACCCCTACTTAAATATACCAACTCCAAGATCGCGCTACAGTGGGGAGATGGGAAATCTCCCGTCTTGCGCTGTATGAAGCAAAGCGGAGATTTCTTTACTTCCTGCCAACACCACGAAACAAAATACATTACGTACACACAAGGCATGCAACAATACTTGCCTCTGTGCACGTAATGTATTCAGGTAAGTAAAGTGTTATTTGAACACTACACATTCGATTTATTAAAATCTCGATCATATGGTCTCGACCATATGCAAATTGAGATTTTAATAATTATATGTGAAGTGTTCCCATATATATATATATATATATATATATATATATATATATATATATATACATATCTATATATTTATATTTCCATCTATATATATATATATATATATATATATATATATATATATATATATATATATATATGTATATGTCCCCAGCTACTTTACACCCTGGGTAGCTCACCAAACAGATATGCAAATAGTCTAACAGGTGAAATATGCCTCTGGTATCTCACCCACAAAGGGAGGTTTAAATATATTTAATGATAAATAAAAGAGCAAGACTATAATCAGTAACTCAACAGAATGACTTCATAGTTCAGAAGCACAGGAAATATTTTACCACAGCAGTGCAGAATAGTCACAAAGAAATACAACATATGAGTTTGGATATTCTCATTGCTTTATAGGTAAAAACAATTTACGATTTTCTGGCAAATCAGAGGATGCAAGGCAGTCAATAAAAATATATATATATATATTCAAATTCTTCATACAGTACACCACAAATCATCTTATTCCAGCCACTTTCTCATGAAAAAAACAGCAATTGAAGATGTAATGTCTACATTTTCCTCCTAGACTGCTTACATTTCTTGAAATTGTATACATGACATAAATGAAAATAGTGTGGAGGGGTGGAGGGGTGGGGGTGTATTGCAATCACTGCAAGTTGAGAAAGAGCCAAATGTGAGTTGTGCATTCATCAATGTGATAACGACTTCTACTTATGTGAATAACAGTGACAGCTGCTGACAGTTTTACCTGAAAAGTGACAATGACTCAGTACTATATTTTAACTGCACTGTGCTAATGACTTGCAAAGTTATGCATGCCCAGACACAGGTGATAATTGCTGGCATTCATTATATTACCTTCTGCAGGTGTTATGCAACACAGTAATAATCTGTTATAAGGCCATAGTCAGTCAAATAGTATAACACTTACATAGTAATGTGCCCTTCCTCCTACCTAAATTCCACACATGACTGACAAAGCCAGGAGAAATGCATAAAAATATGGTAGCTCCATGCTGTCAGTAGTCACTCTGTAATAACCTTTATCTCACTCAGGCAACTACTCACTATAATCATATTAATAATTATAAGACATGCAGAAACATCAAACTAGATAGCTTGTGTTCTGCCATTCACTTACCCAACAAAAACAGTATAAAAGTTATTATTGAGCCCATCCTCCCACCTATTTGTTAGCAACATACCAAGCAATGAGGAATGAGTCATATTACAATTGTTTGTCTACATCACAAAATCCTGTGGAATAAACAGTAAATATCAAATACACGAACACAGGTGCAGACCATCATTTGCTGAGTAATATGGTCTGATACCCTTGTACTCCCATGCTGACCAATATGCCACCCACTACAAATACAATGAAACCAAAGGGTACATAATTACCTATCTACGTTTGTTTAACTACAGTATTTTTATGGTTATCTGCTAAGAAATTTCCAGTCCAAGCAAAAACAAAATCTAGTCTAATGCTGACTTTTCACAGTGTGTGTGTGTGTGTGTGTGTGTGTGTGTGTGTGTGTGTGTGTGTGTGTGTGTGTATGTGTAACATCAACATGGCCCATACACACAACCCCTATTAATCACCAATTTTCTTGCCCGTTGCACAGTAAACATCATAACCATGTCACAGTATATAGTACAACAGGTCAGAACCATGCCAGTTGAGCTTTCTATGTAAAATTCCCTCTCTTTTATTAATAATATAAATAAAGCTTTGCTTTTGCATGCCTAAACTACAAAATAAGCTACCTATGGAGTGCTTTCAGATTACCACAAAGTGAACGGACGCCATAAATATATGTCAAGAATGAAATAAAAACAAAGTGCATAACATAAGAACAATAAAACACAAAACATGAAAATGCAGAGGGAAATGTACACATTTCCTGAAATGCTGACATGCTCCCTTGCAAACTTAATTAACGAAAGCTGAAAATAAGCCACATTTCCATAAACTAAGTCTGAGTATGCGCAAACACCAAAATGCAACATCTCCCCAGCGACCCCTTTCACAGTCTGCCCTACTATGCACAAGCACCAGAATGCAACATTTCCATCAACAACCCCTTGAGCAGCCCTTCCAAGTATGCACGACAACTAACGTGAAACATTAGCCCCAGTGACCTCATTAGTAGAGTCGAGTATACACAAGCTGTAAAATCAAACATTTGCCACATGACCCATGCAGTATAATGTGCACATACCAGTTCTCACCAACTACACATCACCCACCTAGAAACCAGACTTATTTCCAAATGTTCTCTGTCTGCAATGTCACACTTTGTTGATATTAGCTTTGTAATAATTGTATATGTAGCTTTTCTCCCCTGGCCTCCATTGAAAACTGCCTCATTCTGGCCCAATGGACTTTCAACAAACTTCAAAAAATAAATGAAAAATGGTAGCATTCCTGCATATTTCCCCCATTCTGAAGTCAAACCATGATTAAAAGTCCATGAACTTAGTAGGGTTGTCTTTAGTGTCACTGTTACACAGTCTATAGTATTGGTGTTATTGAACCTGTAGTAATCACTGGTCTCGTAACTATCTGTAATCCCTCACAGGTGGCATAATTATCTGTAATCCCTATCATAACATCTCCACCTGATTTTTTGTTAGAATGTCTGTAACAGTAAAAACATTTATACCCTGACAGAACTTGTTTGCAGTCATTGTTACAAACAGTAACACCATGAATCTTGTGGGAATGTCCTAGCCAGAATGTGTTGGCTTTTGCCTCCCTTTTAGATTAGTTTCCTGGGCCTCTGTCCAGCAGGGCCACTGATGTGATCCCAGGTGTATATTTACGATTTTCCATCCACTCGTCAAGATTTCTCTTGAAGAGAGTCAGTGAGGGGCTCTGTCTAACAGAGATTGGGATTCTATTCGAGAGCGAGGGAAGTCTCTGGGACAGGAATCTATCCCTCCAGCATGTCCGATTTATTGTTGTGCTGAGGTTTAAATCCTTAGAGCATGTGGCACTAAGAGATTTGGTTTTCCTTAGGTGGAGGATGTCCATTAATTCAGGGTTTGACATGGCCTTGTACGTAAGGCAGAGGTCAAAAAGGGTAGGGTAAGTTCCCCAATGTCATAGCCACATTTTCTCTAGTGGTATCAATACCACCTCGGATCTCCCCTGAAAAGAAACCACTAGCCTAAATGGACTAACCTAATCAACAAAAGCAACTTTAAAGTAATCTCAAAGAGTACACGGATATATAACTAAAAATGAAAACACAAGAGAGATTACAGCACACATTATCTAAAACACAGACAGCAATCATAAACTTGCAGTTTACTATTCCGACCACTGAAGTATACCGCAGACAGATTGCATGTAAAAATCAGAGATTTCTGATTAGTTTTACATTTTATTCCTCAGGCATATCATTCACAAAAATAAAACATAACTTACATTCAAAGTCATTGTAAGAGATTAAATAATACCAATAAACCAAGTAGGTGTTCGGAGATAAGTCCACAGGATAGGTGTTACGGTATATTGTAACTCACAATAAGGCACCAGGCTGACTGATAAGAATACCAGAAGTTTAATGCTTTAACGCCAACAAAATGTACCACACGTTTTCGTCAAATAAGACTTCACTGGCCACTTTATATTTATTACCTTACTTATGAAGTAGCAAAACGCTGGTGAAGAAGAAGTGCTTCACATGAATAGAGTCGACCAGATTTGCTAACACAGAAAAGCAAAGATTAAATAATACACTGACACTGTAAATTTTATTATACACACATAACAATGCTAAACTTGGAGACTGCATTTAAATGCCGTCAACAAATAAACTGCATAAAAAAATCAGATGAGAATTCAATCACAATGAGCAGTCATGAACAAAAAGCATTTAACAGGCTCTAAAGATTATTACAGCATCACTATCTTTGACAAAGACAGTAGCACCCAGGAAAAATTGCTGCACAACCCTATTCCTTATAGCATCTAGAAGAACACCTTGGCTTGATCTCGATGCTGGGGATTCTCCCACTTCTCATACATGCTCATTTAAAAAAAAAAAAACATTTTGGCAAAAATTTTCAAAATCAAATTAGGTCATGCTAAATGCTGGAGGTGTGGTGAAGACAATGCCAGCTACCTTTATCTACTTATAGAATGCTCTGAGTCACTACCAATATGGTTAGCAGTAAAGGACACAGTGAATATGCCTTACAGAAGGCACTAGCCCCTTTGATGAATCATTTGTTTAGGGTCCTTAGTATTGTGCTATCTAATCTGGGCCAGACATTAACTGAGTAAAGATGACTCCTGCACCTGATTTGCATATCAGCTACAGCATTTAAATAAAGGAAAAACATCATAAAGGACTTGTGTTGCCATAGTAATAAACTGTGCCATCCCTACCAAAATAACTGCAATTTAAAAGGTTTTAATGATCTAGGGCGCATTTACTTGTTTATGTAGTCACTCAACGACTAATGTATTATTTTTTTAATTTCTACTCTGTTTGAGATGTCAAGTCTTAGTTGTTGTGCTTGTTTATTGAGCAAGTCTATCCTCAACTGTTGTTCCATGACTTTAACAGTCTTATCTATTGATTTCATTAACACTGAATAAAGTTTTTGTTGTAAAAAAAAAATAAAACTACAGAGGCATGACCCCTTGTATGGGCCACTTCTGCTTCTAACATACACACACACACACACACACACACACACACACACACACACACACACACACACACACACACACACACACACGTAAACATTTATTTCTCAAAGACTTCAAAAACTTTGGAATAAGTTACCTCTTGAAGTGAAGTTAGCCCTTGGATCATGTTCTGCATAAGCGTGAACTCTGAACCAGATATACTACATACAAGAATTATTTAAATTGCAGTAATGGCTAGATTGACTAAGCAAAGCTACCCTGTGACCAAAATTGTTTCTTGCCACACATCTGCTAAAATAATTTTAACAGTTATGTCTAGATCTTGCAGCTAAGAACCAGATTTATATAGATCTGGTAGCTGTCAAAGTTACAAGTGCTGTTTTTATGGAATGGATCACTAAAGGCTTTGAAAGTATGATCTGGACAAACACTCAGGTGGTTTGGAGTATCAAGGCTTTTCCACATGATGCAGCTCTTGTCTTTTATTTTGAAATCAATTTCTGTATGGCATTTTTCTTACCTATTGTACAAAGCCATATGCAATAATTTTAATGATGTTTTGTGACATGTCCCTTGTGACATGTGTATTGCCTTATTCCTAGATGTAGTCTCTTAATAAGGCTTGGAATGGAACATGTGATCTTAGGGTCAGGCATAATAGTTTGATTGTTGCAAGAGATCACTTCAATTAACTTAACACCCAACACAACGCATTACCTCTGCAAACATTAGTTCCTGTTGCTTGCATTTGATTATTTCATTATATATTTCTTGAAATAATACTGTAATACTAACCAACTAGACGGAAGTGGCTAATCTGAATCTAAATTTGTATTTTTTATTTGGCATCATTATTAACGTCTGTCAAGCTTGCCAAATTCCTTTAAAAGGACAGCCACCTCACTTATACTAAAGACGGACTCTCTCCATTTATGACAGCGGAGCCTTTGATATTCTCAGTGTGAATCCCAGAGTAAATCAACCACATACTAGAATTACCAAGTTACCAGCATGTCTAACTCAAATCATTTTCCTTCTGGCCTTCTGATTGTGCTTCCAAAAAATGTTTGATATGTTATTGACCAAACTCTGCATTGCACTGAATTACCTATCATTTTATGCTACGTACAACCCGGAACCCAACAGCAGATGAGAAAAGGCTACCTCATAAGAAACGGTTAAAAAATCAAGAGCTCCAATGATAATAATTTAGGTCACATTTTACCCAGAGGAAAAAAAACAGCAAGCGGGTCAAGTTTGTCTGATGACTATGCCACCACTTACTCAAATCCATGTGCGACACAAGGAAAACACATACACAACTATCCTCTGTACAAATTTATTAAAATTACAGTGTTATATAAGAAGAACTTAGTTTGCACAGCTAACATATGGCAGCAACCTGAAGTAGAATGTACTATATAGATAAACAGAGCACTCTTGTAGAAACATACAAGTACAGTACCTCATCACTTAGGTAGGGAATGGCAGGAAAAGAAGGTAGTTGTTGCGCTGAGCTGACCGGGAACTCTAAACTGCAGTGGCTGAACAGGAACTCCTGGTAGTGCCTATATGGCGGTCCATAAATTCCTTGACTGGTGAAAAAAATATAGGATTCAGTAGCAGATAAAATCTCCAGTTCTTCACAGAAAGAAGGAAATACCTGCTGCTGGACCCACTTTTTATTAGGGGAGAACAAAAGAAGCTTAGGTTGGAGGTGGAGGTGTTATGCAAGTGGTGGCTCAGAATGCAAGAATCGGATTGGCTGCCACCACTTGCTTAGCAAGAACTTTTAAAACGCTTTCTCTGAAAAAACTTCAATGTGACCTTAATCTTAAAACACACTGAATCGTAACTAGATATGATAAATTACATATTTAGTTACGATTTCAGAGTGTTTTACACAAAGGTGAACTACAAATCAGCTGTACACTTTCTCTTGCTTGTGGAAGCACTCGAGGGTAATGGCTTGAAAATTGTATGTTCTCATGGTGTGCTCGGGCTTAAGCACACGGGCGCCATGAGAAGGCACTCGGGGTTAATGATATTGCTGCACACTCAAGTGTGCTAGCTTGTACACCATTTAAAGTGTTTTGCTGCTGTCATTAGTTCATTCTTTCTGATACAGAGAGAACTTTTTGAGAAAGCCAAGCCAACCCACATATATATATATAAATTCCAAGCTTGTTTTCTGCCTTTCCTGTAAGTAGTCCAATCCGGATACAGATTTGCTGTATCCAGGACTGTTTCTAAGCTTCTATGCCCCAAGCCTTTCTGCGTTGGACGGAAGCCTTCTAGCTTATCAGTGGGAGTGGTAAACACTAGATAGCCTATCTACCACAAGAGTGGTTTCTGGCCCAGAAATGTTATTTTATTGGCCATTTGGGCAGTCTTTCCATGTCTTTCAACTTTCTGGTTTAAAAGCCTGCATTTGTGCTAGCTTCCCACTTTCCATGTAACTAGTTTAGTCCAGATACAGATTTGCTGTATCCAGGACTGTTTGTAAGCTTCTGTGCCCCCAAGAATTTCTGTGTTGGAGGGAAGCCTTCTAGCTTATCAGTGGGAGTGGTAAGCACTAGATAGCCTATCTATAACAAGATCCAGTTACAGATTCTTAGTTTTAGCACTTGAATTTGCTTATCCGTGCTCAGCACTTGTTCAGAACTTTTTGTAAGCTCTAAATAAACTACAAATTACTACATCACTCACCCTTCCTCATTACGTAGAGGAAAACAGTTTTGGTACTTACTTTCCTCACTTGCTTAGAAAAAAAAACAGCTCTTGTACTCACTTTCCTCACTTGTCTAGAGAAAAATATTTTTTTATTCAGGCATGTCCAAGAGTCAATTCCCAGTGTTCTCTCCTGTCTATCTGATGAATCTGGGCATCTTGGGGCAATGTAGCAATTGCCTCATGTGCACAGACAACCCTCTCCTCCTACCACCCAACACTACAACCTGTGATAGATGCAGTTATCTAGCCAAACCGGAGGTAAAGCTATCTCCAACCAAGAATGAACTTGATATTCAAGAGGAGAAGGTAAACACACTACACCACACTCATCACATAGTCCCACTAAACCTACACCACCAAAATCTACACATAGAAACACAAAAACATTTGCAGAGGCTCCCAATAATAATCTGCTCAAGCAACAGAGACCTCCAAAGCATAAATGCAAGCAAACTCCCACCACCAACACATCCCAAATGACACATAGCCCACAGGCTCAGTGTGCCACTCAACCACAGCCCATAAGGCAAAACAACGTACCCAACACACTAGTCATAGGTGACTCTGTATTCAGGTACTCTAATGTCCCACTCATCAGGCTAAACAAGGAGAAGGTCACTGTCAGCTGCCTGTAGGGTGCCAGGATCCGCCACGTAACCCACGCACTTAGGTCACTCCACAACAATTGCAAATATAACTCTGTGATTGTCCATGTTGGTGTGAACGACCTGAGATGTACCTCCCTGGACTACATGAAAAAAGACATGGAAGAACTCTCTGATCTTGTAGCCCAGGCAGGTATGACCCAAGTCCTGAGTGGCATCCTGCCATTGCCCAGAATGATACCACAGTACAAGGACAAAATGATTGCCTTCAACAATTGGCTAAGCTTCTGGTGTCATTCTAAGGGGATCCAGTATCTGCCTGCCTGGGACGACATGGTCAACAGACCACAATGCTTTGCCAGAGATGGCCTGCACCTGTCACCCCTGGAATTCCGGATACTGGCAAAGGCTGTTACCACCCCTATAGTGCCTTTTTTAGGCAAGGTTCAAATGATAAATTCACCACCATAACAGGAACAGGCAAGCAAAAACTGAGGGTAATGCTACTCAATGCTAGAAATCTAAATCTCAAAATGTACTCACTCAAGGCACTCCTTAAAATGGAGAACATCGATGTCTGTGCAGTGACTGAGACCTGGTTCAAGGCTCCAGAGAGCACCCCTGCATTACCAGACTATAACTCATACCACACTTTTCAGCCATCTAACCTGGACCGGAACACCAAAGGCGGAGGTGTGTCCATATTCATTAAGGATATCCACACCTCCAAGCTAGTTGCTCAGCATAATGCAGCCAAGGTTATCCAAGTGCAACTAACTCTGGGCAAAACTGCAATCCAAATTGTAGCTTGCTACAGATCCCCCACCATGCCCCAGGATTCCCACTCCCCTTTTATTGATATACTGGAAAATATTAGGGTTCAAACAAACACCTTAATATTGGGTGATTTCAACTACCCCACCATTAACTGGGAAAACTACTCATGTACCAACTCCTTCACTCAGCGCTTTCTGGAATTCATAAATTCCAATGCCCTGGATCAACTTATCCACAACTCTACCAGGGGCAACAATATCCTGGACCTAGTCATTACCAACATGAGTGACCGGTGTTCCACACCTGAAGTCAACTCCTCGTTGGTCAGATCCGACCATAAGCTAATTACCTTAGATAGCCACATTCTGCGCCCACCCCCATTAAGGAAACCATGGTAAAAAATTTCTCCAAAGCCAATTTCATGCTTCTTAAGACAGAAGTGGTGAACTCCATGACACCCATGCAGATGGACAATACAGTTACAACTGCTGAATCCTACACAAATGCACTCTATAAGCACTTACACGAGTGCATGGATCGTGCTATCCCAAACAGAACCAAGATGCTATCCTCCAAAAAAAGGAAGCTAATATGGTGGTCACCTGTCATAAACAAACTCGAAAAACAGAATGAAGAAATTGTTGCAAAAGAGAGTAAAATCCCATGAGTGGTGGAGCTCCCTGGACAGCCTCAGTAAGAAGATGAGATCATTTATTAAGATCCTCCAAAGTTAGCTATGAAAACAAGATTGCCACTGATTCTAAGGACAACCACAAAGCATTCTATAGCTATGTCAAAATTCTCAATGGCAAAACCCAGATCTGCTCTGAGTTACAGCACAATGGCACAAAAATTACAGAACCAACTGATATTGCCAACATCATAGCAGGTAGGTTCAGTGCTAACTTTACCCCCCCTCACCCCCTAAAAGGCCCATATCTATACCGGAAGAAAGCAGAGTCCCTGTATTCACAACTTCACAGGTAAAATCAGCACTCTCTAAAGCCAAAAACACAGCATCCATGGGACCAGACAACATCCCAGGCTGCATTTTACATGAACCTCAGAAGGAACTGACTCCCCACCTAAACACCATGTTCAATCGTAGCCTCACGTCAGGCTTTATGCCCACTGAATGGTGCACAGCAACAGTTATTCCACTCCACAAAGGGGGAGCCACCACTGATCCTGATTACTATCGTTCTATTAGCCTGATGAGCCTGGTCTGCAAGTCCATGGAATGTATCATCATGGAATTCATAAACAAAGACATTGGTAACCTCCAAACTCTGGACCCCACCCAGTTTGGGTTTGTGAAAGGCAGATCTTGTCTCCTGAACCTGGTCGACTTCTTTGAGGCAGTCACCAAAGCCATAGATGAGGGTAAGGGGGTTCACACAGCCTATCCTGACCTCGCCAAGGCTTTCGACACCATCCCCCATTCTGGAATTATAGCTAAACTCACTAAACTAGGTATAAATCCCTATGTCACAAGACAGGTTGCTGACTGGCTCATTGACAGAACCCACACTGTAAAAGTTGCAGACTCCAAATCTGACTTCAAACCAGTGACACGTGGAGTACCACAGGGTTCAGTCCTGGGACCTCTCCTGTTTGGTATCTACTTCTCTGAAGTACAGGCTAACACAGAAGGCCTCTGGCCAATGAAGTTTGCAGATAACTGCAAACTAGGAGCTATAGTTGAGTCCCCAAATGATGTGGACATCCTATAGAGGGGCCTCACTGAGACAGATGCCTGGCATCAGAGCCATGGCCTTAAGCTCAATGCCAAAAAGTGCATTGTTATCCCCTTTGGTAAAAACTCTTTACCCATGAACTACCACATAGGCAGCAGTCTTCTTAATACCGAATATGTGATGAGACCTTGGGACCCAGGTGGACAGTAGTCTCTCCTTTGATAATCACATTGCCACAGTAGCCAGGAAATCCTTCTACATGGCACACCTCATCACAAAAGGGTTCTCATCCAGGAAAAAAGAGGTAATTGTTCCCCTCTACTCGACACTCATTAGATCCATTATAGAGTACAACGTCCCTTTTGGAATGTACCTCACAAGACATCTGCAGCAGCTGGAAAGGCCACAGAAGTACCTCACAAAGAGAATTACTGGCCTCAGACAGATGCTCTACTACTGATAGTCTCAAAAAACGCCAGCTTTACTCTGTAGCATATCGCCTACTCCGAGGTGATCTCTGCCTAACATATAAAGCTATGTCAAACCCAGAGCTGTTAGACATGCTACACCTAATGAAATCCCAATCCCTTCGAGCTACATGTTCTAGGGACCTAAACCTTGTCACCACAATAAACAGGAATTACTGGAGGGATAGATTCCTCTCCCAGAGACTTCCCATACTCTGGAACAGGCTACCCATCTATGTCAATCAAAGTTCTTCATTAACACTCTTCAAGAAAAATCTTGATGAGTGGATGGGAAATAGGAAATACACCCCGGGGATCACTTCTGTGGCTCTGCTCGACAGGGGCACAGGAAATTAACTTTCTTGGGTTGGTGTAAGACAGGGAACTTTGTTGGCTAGGCTTACTTAGGCCCTTGTGCCGATAGCCTAGTTCCTACCTATGAACCTATGTGTATGGTCTGTTGACATCACTGGGGCATATGTCCGGTGGAGTTTCATAGCTTTTATTGTTGCAATGTAACTCTTTATATCCTGTGTTAAGAAACAAATGCAGATGCATGCATTTGTTTTCCCATCATGCACCACTACTTCTGTTTTTCCATGTTATATCTGTACTTTGTAACAGGCATGCTAAGCTAGTGCAAACATTTTTAATTTCAGGTTAAAGTTTGATACACCATTTAATACTGCCCATCGTATGTTCCTGTACATCTTAGTGGCAAAACCTAAAGGATGGTCACTTCTTATGTACTGTTCTCATAAGACATGTGTTTGTCTTCTGTACTTACTGTTATGTGGTTCATGTCTTGGGAGTTTTTGCAAAATACAGTATTTATAGCTGTTAGTGTTGTCACTGATTTCTCTGACTTTTAAACTATCAAATAGACAAAATAAAGGTATAATATTGGTACACTAGTAGTGTCCCTTCTTAACTTGTGAAAAGAGGTGACAGATATCACTATGATGCAGCCGGTGTGTGTAATTTGCTCACACAAAGTTTTATGGTGGATGGATGTGTCAGTTTTAAATGTATATGTTGTGATGTTATCATATTTGTGTATACATTTGTGTATAGTAATATACTCAGAAATGCTTTCCCCCTACAGTTACATATGCTATCTGTATTATTTGATGGACATTGATTTCTATTGTCAGGCAAGTATGCACTGACATGTGCATGGCGTGGTTGTGAAATGTAAGACAAATAATTAGTATCCCATTCTATGCTTTGTTACATATATACTATCCAGTTATGCAGACATTGTGCTGCACATAGTATATTGCTTATGTGGCCAACATGGGCATCTCACAACACTATGTTTTACAGGCAAATAAAAACATGGCAGGCCAATGAGAATGACATTACCCACAATGCAATGGTGCATGCAGTTGCATGCACATATCAGATGTGGAAATGTGTAACTTACCATGCATTCACATGGATGGGTATGTATGGCGATATACACCACAATTTCACATTAACATTTGCAAGTTTTCTGTTGAAACCACAATCTATGTAGGACAGTGAATTATTGTAGTTACAGTGTATTATTTTCTGAACTGTAAACTTATTTGGTGTGTAATACATATGTGTCATGGTGATGGGTGTTTTCCTTATTAACCCAAAGCAAGTTCCTGTGTGATGTTTGTATAATGTTGCTTACTCTGGCTGTATACTGTATCTGTGTTAGCCTGGGATGGTAAGTTATTACTCATGCAGTCCTGGAGAATGTTATGGGAAGTAGGTTAAATTGCCAACAAAGTAGTAAGTGGATTTTTTGCCGTCACAATGCTGTCTTATGAAGTGAGGTAGATACAAACTGTGTAGCTTTGGAACACACATTGGCTCATGCTCACCTCAATCTTTTATTCTTATAGGGTAATGTCTATGCACAGTATTTTGAAGCTATAAAGTCGAAATTTTAAAACCACAAAAACTCAGAACCATGAAATTCAAAATCTCGCACACTGGAGATTTTGAATTTTGCGCTTCTGCTCAACACACACACACCATCCTTCCCACATGCAAACATATGCTCTATACTACATAAAAGCAAGAGGGACAAGCGTCCCTGCACCCCCCACCCCCCACTTAAATATTCTCACCCTGAGGTTGCACTACATACAAACACACACAAAACACCACCACTCAAGCTACATTCACCTCGCAGACACACATCACAGCAACAAAACACACTGACACACACCACAGCCCCTACCCAAAACCCTTACCACACACACACACACACACACACACACACACACACACACACACACACACACACACACACACACACACACACTTACCTGAATCCATAACCACAGCAAAAGCTCAGGAGCACAAAATTCAAAACCTCCAGTAATCGAGATTTTGAATTTCGTGCTTCTGAGCTTTTGCTTTTCTAAGGATTCCACTTTATGGGCACAAAATACTGAATTTCTATATTTCAATATTTCAAGCTTCTAAAGTGAATCCCTTCTACCACATGTTGTGACGGTCAGCTCTTCATATAACATGAGGTTGTTATGACATAATTAGCACACATACCCACATCATTGTAGTTGTACTGTACACTTACTACACCATACCTCTCAACCTCTTTGAGCAAGAAATCTGGACAAAGCCAGAGAAATAAATGGTGGGACAAAGGCTCAAAAATATGGAGAATTTTTAAATATTACTCTTATGAACTTAGAAAGCTGATAGAATAACAGGCTTTAGATTAGCATGAATTTTATAAAGGATATGAAGTCTAAAACTCAACTGTCTGTCATTATTTTCCGACTTCAGTCCTGAATGATTTGACAGTGATTTGTCAAAAAAAAAAAAACAATTTTTGGGGAAACAGATCAAAAATATGAGGGAAAAATCTGGACATTCTGCGAAAAGCTGTACAGTTGAGAAGTATGAGTGCACCACTAATTAATGACTGGCTGTGTGAGTGATATTCAGTTGTATAACTACCATGGGCCATCTGTCATGATGTCAGCTGATGTCAACTTAAATGATGTCACACCTCTTGTGCTTACTGCTTAAGTACATTACATACACAGATATAGTGTTCCCGAGAATGTTGTGATTTGCTACGTTACAACATACTGCTGGTTGTGGGTGTTGGCATATCACTATGGGGGATGGTGTTGCATACACTGTCATAGTAATGTACTGATACACATAAACTCATCATTTTAGCAAGCACATTATCAGAGGGTTAGTGTAAAATCTTTATGTATGACAGAACTGTATTACACATTTCCGGCATACAATGTATTTTATCCTTGCTGCTATGATAGGAAGAATATGGTATGTGTGTTCTTTTTTAATTAAGTTATTGCTACCAGTGGTGTGTGTGTGGTTGCTTGTATAACCAACCAATCATGATTACTTGCACAGAAGTAGATTTAAATATTTGTTCAGGGGGTACATCGCACCTATGAATAGGACATTGCTCAAAGTACCTCCACATCATGTGTCTGTCCATATGTCTGTTCCTCCACAATAGGCTAGCTTGTCATATCGCATGGCAATGAGCTACTATGTTACATTATATGGCATTTTTATGTCCTGGTGCAGATTTGGGAATACAAATGTATAAGAATAATAATAACATAAAAGTGGTTTTACTCTAAGCATATACATTGATATAGTGGAAAAAGCAACAAGGCAACTAGATATTTTACTGAAAACTTCTCCATACATTTGAAAAAACATCTAGTAGAATTGTATAAAACATAAATAAGACCTGTCTTGGAATATAACAATGCTTTTTGCTCATATAACAGAAGTAATCTAATAAGACTTGAAAATGTACAGAGGAAAATTCACTACAAAGATTCCTGCCGTGAGAGCATGCAATTATAGACAAAGGTGTCAGAAGCTGGAACTCTTTACAATTTGTTATCGGCATTTTAGAGAAAAAACTATACTTGCATATAATGCATTTCAGGATGATATGTTACAAGCATTACTGAATTTAGAAATAAATTATATTAAAACTAAAAGACAACAAAAGTGGTACAGGATCAAACCGTTTAATATCACAAAATTTGTTTTTATATAACATACAGAATTCTTATTTATGGAATAAAACTTCTCCAAAGCCAACTTCATGCTACTTAAGTCTGAAGTGACAAACTTCATGACACCAATGCAGACGGGAGCTGAAAGTTCAACTGCTGAATTCTACACTAAGGCACTGTACGAGCACATCCACTCATGCATGAATCGTGCCATCCCAAATAGAACTAAGATGCTCTCTTCCAAAAAAGGAAGCCAATCTGGTGGTCCCCAGAAGAAAGAAACTGTTGCAGAAAAGAGGAAAATCCCAGGATGCAAAAAAACTCCCTTACCAACCTCAGTAAGAAGCTGAGATCCCTCATAAAAATCCTCCAAAGCTAGTTACAAAAATAAAATTGCCAAAGATTCCAAAGACAACCGCAAGGCATTCTATAGTTATGTCAGGAATCTAAATGTCAATGCTCAGATATGCTCTGAGCTACAACAGAATGGCATTAGATATACTGATCCCAAAGATATTGCCAATATCCTGGCAGATCGATTTAGTGCCAACTTCACCCCCCTCTCACCCCTAAAGGGCCCATCTCAATACCAAAAGATTGCCAAATTCCGGTAATCACAGCCACACAGGTAGAAACCGCACTCTCCAAAGCTATGAATACAGCATCCATGGGGCCAGATGACATCCTGGGCTGGGTACTACATAAACTAAAAAATTAATTGGCGCCTTACTTAAGTGTCATGTTTAATCATAGTGTCACCTCAGGCTTCGTGCCCACTGAGTGTCGCACAGCTACAGTTATCCTACTCCACAAGGGGGGAGCCACCTTGGGTCCTGGGAACTACTGTCCCATCAGTCTGACAAGCCTGATCTGCAAGGGAATGGAATGCATTATCATAGAACTTATAAACAAAGACATTGGCAACCTTCAAACACTGGACCCCACCCAGTTTGTGTTCGTGAAAGGCTGATCTTGTCTCCTGAACCTGACTGACTTCTTCGAATCAGTCTCCAGAGCTGTGGATGAGGGTAAGGCAGTCCACACAGCCTATCTGGACCTTGCCAAGGCCTTTGACACCATCCCCCACTCTAGAATCATAGATAAAATTACTAAGCTGGACATAAATCCCTACGTCGCTCGATGGGCTGCCAACTGGCTTACCGACAGAACCCAGACTATAAAAGTAGCCGACTCCAAATCCATCTCCAGACAAGTCTTATTTGGCATCTACTTCTCTGAAGTACAGGCCAACACTAAGGAACTCTGGCTAGCAAAGTTCACAGATGACTGCAAACTGGGAGCCATTACTGAATCCCCAAATGATGTGGATATTCTACAAAAGGGCCTTACAGAAACAGATGCTTGGTGTCAGAGCCATGGGCTCAAGCTTAATGCCAAGAAATGTATAGTTATCCCCTTTGGGAAAAACCATGTACCCATGAATTACCACATAGGTGGCAGTATACTAAACACTGAAAGTGTGATGAGAGGCTTAGGGACACAGGTGGACAGTGGTCTCACCTTTGATAACCACATCGGCACAACAGTCAGGAAATCCTTCAATGTGGCACACCTCATCACTAAAGGCTTTTCATCCAGAAAAAAGGAGGTCATTGTTCCACTGTACTCATCCTTCATTAGACCCATTATAGAATACAATGCCCCATTTGATATGTACCTCCTAAGACATCTGCAACAGCTGGAAAGGCCACAGAAACACCTCACTAAAAGAATCACAGGCCTAAAGCAGATGCCTTATGCTGACCATTTAAAAGAACTCCAGCTGTACTCTGTGGCATATCATCTACTCAGAGGTGATCTCTGCTTAACATACAAGGCCATGTCAAACCCTGAGCTGTTGGCCTTGCTTCACTTAAAGAAATCCCAATCCCACAGAGCCACATGCTCCAGGGATCTAAACCTTGTCATCATAATGAACAAAACATGCTGGAGGGATAGGCTCCTGACCCAGAGAATACCCAGACTTTGGAATAGACTGCCCATACATGTCAAGCAGAGCGCCACCTTAGCCCTCTTCAAAAGGAACCTTGATGATTGGATGGGAGATAGGAAATTCACCCCGGGGATCATATCAGTCACATTGCTAGACAGGGGTCCAGGGAAGTAAATATTGTGGGAAGAAATATCCAGCGAAGTGTTATGGCTAGGTTTGTATCGGCCCTAGGACTGATAGCTTAGTACCAACCTATGAACCTATAATAGATTACCACTTATTAATAGGTCTGATACCATAACAAGTTTTATAAAGAGGTTTGATGATTGGATGGGTTCACAGACAAATGTCACAAGTTTTGAGGAATCAGTACGCCTTGTTGGCCTTAGGTCCTAACCACTGGAAATGTGAAATTATGAACTAATGAACATGAGCTAGTGCACTCATCAGCAGATGGAAAAAAAGATGAGCATGCCTGCTGCCAGCCGATTCTGACTCCAAGGAAGGAAGAGGACAGCATAATGTTGACGATGATGATGATGATGATGATGATGCTGACAATAGGCCTGGACAATTGAGAGTGATCGTACCTGCAGAAGACCTCTGCCACATCCACCAGATAACCTTAGGGACACGATCCATGATGATATCACAGATGCCTTCAGGATGCAGATGCAAAAGATAATGGAGAACTTCTTTCAGGACATGGCATAGACCATGCTTCACACCTTCTCAGAGATCACACATAAGATCATTCATGATGTTCAACCTGATCAAGGTGGTGCCTCCAGATTATATGTATAGTCTGTGTGTTCCACTCATGGCATTTTGCCATTATGGGTTTGCCATGATTTGGGTAGGCATTGCTTGTATGGGCACATATTTGTGCACATTACTCAATATGGCTGTTATGTTTTCCTCATGTCTTCTGTGTGACAGTTTTCATGGAGTAACTCCTATGTAGCCATGGGATTTGTCTGCTGAAAGATGCATTGTCCTTCCACTTCATAATATATGACTGGCCTTTTACAGACTCCTACATAACCTTTATTACCACTGGGAGTGTTACAGACTTTCCACTCCCTTTCCTTTGACATTAGCAGGAGGTTTGTATTATTGGCTTCATGTTGCTTAATCTGTTTGTATCTATGTGGGCAGATGGTCATGCGTGCCACATCTAGGTACAGTGTCCATTGATTTCTGCCGGTGTTCATGATGCTATCATATAAACAGAGTGTGAGCATATGATAATGTGCATCACTGGTGGACTATGCCATGTGTGAGCCTTTCCTCACGGTGTTCATTAAGTCCCATACACACATTATTCTTTGTATGCTGTACTTCAGAAAAGACACATGCACCTGAGGTGGGGGTGTGACAGACCACCTCAAAGCCTAATCATTATACTTGTTCTCCTAGCCTTACACTCGTTCTTTTACAGACTGCTAAGAGGTGATCTATGCCTGATCTACAAAGCATCTTCTTATCCAGCCTTAATAGGTTCATAGGTTCATAGGAAAGTAGTAGGTTAGCTGCCCTTGTGAGACATTTTAAGCCTAGCCAGTTTACCTCAAAGATGAGAACAAAACACTGCTTATGCCACCTCTCCCCAAACAAATATAAAAAGCAAACTTTATTCTTGATCTTTACTGCTGACCAAAGAACATACATTTAATAACATTCTCAGCTGAAGCACACAGCAGGATTCAAACCTATAAACTTTATTCTACAATGACTTAACGCCCTTAGTATCATAGTGAAAATTAGTAACTGTAAAATGAGTATCAATTTAGGATGATTACTTTTTTCTATGAAAAAAAAAAAATTAGGCTTCCTTAAACCTTTTCCTGCATATTAGCTTCCTGCATATAAAAATTAATGTAAAGAAAAAAAAAAAGCTTGCACGGAGTGCAAGATGAGTGCAGGAGCTCACGCAGGCAATACGTCTGCCGTGCGATCCAGGAACAGCCGGCAGGGGCGTGCACGAAAGCTCCAGCACTAATCTTGCACGGACTAAGCCCTGGTATGCAAATCACCTCATTTGCAGGAGGACTCAATGCAAATGTGGTGATTTTGCAATCCAGGAAGCTTGCAATAGTCCATGCAAGACTAGTGCAATCTGCAGAAATGTACTCAGTTAGTAACCAAGTACATTTCTGCAAATTCCAAAACGGAGCTATGACAGCTCCATATAAAAGTTGCATGTCATTGCAAACTGTTTAAAAAATAAAAAAAATCAACTTTTAATTTTTTTTTTGCCGATCTCGGCTGTTTAAGCATAAGGCAGCGGCACGCAAATGGGATCGGGGGGGGGGGGGATAAGAAAATAAACTTAAAATGAGCATTCTAACTAAAATCAGTATTCTGCCATGCAAATCAGTGGCAGGCAGAAGACAACCTGACCAGTCAGTAGTGGTTGTTAAGGGGGAAGCTCAGTGTGAGACATGTAACTATGCATTAGCAGGCAATCCTATGGAAATGAGGGGAAGGATAGTGAATCCCAGATATCCCCAGGGTGTAAGGCAGGTCCCAAAAGTGTAAGAGTATAAATAGCTGGGTGCAAGACTAGGATATAGGTGACATCATGGGTGCGTGTGTCAGGCATACTGTAAGTGGATTGGAGCCCTGTGGCTCGGGATTGCACCTATCCTAGCACAGCTAAGCTAGGGGTGTGTCTAAACCTGCCTAGCACTCTTTTACAAAGTGTAAGCGAGTATGCATGTTGTGCACTGGGTTTTACAGAAAGAAAAAGGAAGTTAAACCAGGAAATAGCAGCTCTGTCCACATTTGAGCACCCTGTTTGTGAGGCGCACACACATGCTTAAACAGGGAGACAATGGGAAGGGAAAACAGCAGTAGGAAGGTAATCAAGGAGAACTAGCTTAGCTGACAGGTGAAATGTATCAGATTCAGCCAATTACACAGGCAGCAGACCAGCCCAGCCCAGCACACCACTATAAACTATGCAAATATCTTTCCCCCTTGTTGTTCCCAAAATCTCTGCACCACCAGTGTATATAGACAGGGAAATTTTACAAAACGAAAGCAAGAAAAAAAATTGTTAGGGGCTGCTTTTGCTATCATAAACCAGCATGTGCAAGAGGCTGAGGGTGGTGAGGATGTGAATGCAGTTGAGCAACCCACAGTGAGGAGACGGAGAAGAGTGTACAGACCCAGGGTAACCTACCAAGGGCTACATGAGCTGGAGATAGTGGAGTGCTATAGGGTGGACAGGGACCTCCTACAGCAAATTGTTGAGTTGTGCCAGCCACACCTCACACACAGAACTAACAGAGGGGAACCCATCCCAGTGGATGCCAAAGTATGTATAGGCCTAAGAATACTAGCTACAGGTAACTTCCAAAGGCCAACTGGGGATATGATGGGGATTTCACAGGCATCAGTATCCAGGGTACTCCACCAGTTCCTGGATGCCATGTCAGCACATGTCGGTGAGCACGTATATTCCCCCATCACCCGTGAAGCGTTGGCCAGCAATATGCATCTCTTCCACCAAATAGCAGAATACCCTGAGGTATTGGATGCAATAAACTGTACGCACATAAGCATTAAAAAAACACCTGGTGAGTGGGGTAGGGTCTACATCAACTGCAAGGGCTTCCCCTCCATCAGCTGCCAGGTCATGTGCGATGCCCAGGGCATAGTAATGAATGTGTGTGCTGGCCGCCTGGAAGCTACCACAATTCCCACATCTGGCATCTGACGCAACTGTACCAGACATTTGCCAATGGGGACATCCCACATGGTCACCTAGTGGGGGATGCTGGATATGCACTGGAGCCATGGCTGATAACACCCATCAGAAATGCACACACACCTGAACAAGAACTCCATAATGAGGCACATGCACAAACATGAGTCATAATAGAGTGTGTGTTTGGGATGCTCAAGTCACAGTTCCAATGCCTGGACACATCGTACCCAAATTGTCCTTGTATGTGCCATGCTACACAATATGATCCTGCAGAAACAGCTGCAGCAGGAAAAGCATGGGGTAGGGCCACACAGCCCCCCAAAAATGCCAAGGCCTGCACAGTCACAGAGTGACTCAGAGGAGGAACAACCTGAGCCTGCCCCAGTAGGCAGAAGGAGGCATGCCCAGTATGCCCTAGCCTTGGCAAGGAGGCAACGGATACCACATGCACTGACACAGTAGGGACCAGGGAATGAACCTCTCTCTGACTCGCACATACAGTAAAAGGGATGCCAAACATAACACTATCTGTGCTCAACCATGTATAGAGAGTGTACTATGTGCATCCGGCATAGGCAGCCCTGCAGCACCATCCTCAATACTGGGACACCCACAAGGTAAGTAACTCACACATGCCAGTTGGGGGGGGTCACACAGCCAGCAGGATAGGTGTAGACAAACACAAACAAATGCTGTACTATGGCTTCTGAATGAGCCCTATGGGTAACCCCTCCCCCAGGCCTACACAGGCAGACTACAGCAGGCCAGGCAGTTGGATGTAAGTTGTGAAGGCTAGGAAGTCAGAAACTAATATGTAGGTAGTTAAAGTTAAGATCTGTAGTACACTGCTATACCTCTAGCCAGCACGATAGGTAAGACTACAGACTGAAATGGAGTACCCGACATACCAGTACAGTCCTAGCAAATGTCAAAAGTATCAGGTGTGCCCCCCATCCTATGTACACTTATAGTAAAAGTCAGGTGTGCCCCCCCCCCCACTCCTGTGTTGAAATGTAGAAACAGTCAGATGTCCCCCCCACTATGCAGAAATGTAGAAACAGTAAATGATAAATGACCAGTGTATACCCTGCAGACACAGCATGCTACCTGTCAGTATACAACACAAAGGTCAGCACCACAGTACAAACCACCTGGACTTGATCCACCCATGCAATATAGATGGCCATACTGGGCATGCTCACACACTTAGAGGAATGAAAGCAATGTTAGTCAACAACATACTGAAAGGTCATACTGGGCATGCTCACACACTTAAACACATGAAGGCCATGTCTGCAAACACCAGTGGACCAGTCATATCTGGCAGTCGCAGTTGTTAGTGCAGACACATGTCAGTATGCACCACTCCTGCCTTGCACACACAGTGGATAGGAATACAGACATATATGTAAGGACAACACACTTAATAAGCCAAAGGTAAACGGACATAGATGTGTGGAAGAGGGTGACCATGACAAGGAGCCACCCAGGCCTGTCCCACCCAGCAGCACAGCCAAAGGGCCCCAAACACATGAGGTGCAGATGTCACTCACTGCAGATACTAGCCACCAGTATCTGTCAGCATGACAGACTATGTGGTGCATGAGCCAGCTGTGCAACATGACTGTGCAAAGAAGTAGTCACCTAGTAGCTGCATACATGTACCTGTGACATATGACCCCATGTGTGCTCGCATGTGGCATGTCAACCCCTACATGAACGGGTTACAGCCCATGCACACACCGCCCTCCCCATAGCAGTATTATGACAATCCTGCTGAGGCCATCCAATGTTAAATACACCTTTGGGAGAGCTGTAGCTCAGTAATCCCCATGGTGCGTCCTATAACTGCATACTGCTGCAGTGATAAACTAGTTAGGAAGTAGTTCTAACCCCAGACTTTGCAACTGTGTGTTTGTGTGCGTGTCTCTCTGTCTCTGACTGTGTAGAGAGAAATGCTTTTTAGGCTACTCACACTCCGTACAATTCATATACTCAACTTTGTTAAGGCTGCTGATGTCACTCACCTAGAAATACACCTCTGGGAAAATGATAGCCCAGTAATCTCTGTAGTGTGTCCCGCAACTGAGTACTGTTGTAGTGTGATAAAGTAATTAGGTAGGTGTTCTAACCCCAGACCTGGCAACGGTGTTTCTGTGTAAAACTGTGCGTGTCTGAGTGAGTAGAGAGCAATGCTTTTTAGGCTACTCACATTCTGTACAATTCATATACTCAACTTTGGCAAGGCTGCTGATGTCACTCACTTAGAAATATACCACTGAGAAAATTGCAGCCCAGTAATCTTCATAGCATGTCCTATAACTGTGTACTTTTGCAGTGTGATAAAGTAGTTAGGTAGGTGTTCTAACCCCAAAGATTTATGAATCTTGGGAAGCCCCTGTATGATTGGAATGAGAGGATTTATGACTTTCAGATAATCATACAATTCTTGAGTTATACTAGCAGACATAATGAGGTCATCAAGCATGTAATAAGTTTGAAAAACCTTCTCCTTCACTAGTGTTATATCTATTCTGAGGTAAAAATTCCTGTCACTCAAAAGTTGAAGCATATTCTCATTGTAGTCAGCCACATCCATCAAAACTATAGGCCCTCCTTTATCGGCTGGTCTAACAACCACTGTTTCATCATTCCTAAGATCCATTAAAGCTTTCCTTTGATAATAACTAAGATTATTCCTACGTTTCACTTTTCGGTTAGACTCAAAATAATCATATATATCATTCTCGAGCACTTTTCCAAACGCGCCAATAATAGGGTGCAAGGATGGAACATACGTGCTATTGGTACGAAAGTTAGGTACATTATTCATGTAGGTCCCTGTCCCAAAATCCAATCTAAGCTGTATATTCCTTATAAACATTTTAGTGTCAATGATAGTGTCCACAATATCATTATGTTTAGTGGGAATAAAATTAAGCCCCATATCTAACACTTGTGTTTCATATTTCGATAAAACCCTACTAGACAAATTTACTACTAGTGAGAGGTTTTCTCCCACATTTTCTTTATCGTTGGGCCCTGATCTTCCTCGACAGAGCCCTTCCTTTTGTGTCTGCCCCTGCTGGCAGAATGTCTCCTTCCCAAAAACTGACTTTGTGCTATGGGGAAAGGAGTATGTTTGCTTCTAATCACTGAGGGATTTGTATTAGTACCACTAGTATTACCATTCAAAACAGTTTTAGGTCTGACGACTAGTTCCGATTGTGTGGGTATGTCTTTAGCGTTAGGTATAGGATGCACTCCTTCAGTGCTGCTATTATTACAATTATCTTCCACTACTAAGGGAGTACTAGTCCCTTCAAATGGATTCACTTCTACTATATCTGTCACTACAAGGTTAGTGTTAATATTGTGAGTCGGATGTGCGGATTCACTAACGCATTCCTTATCGTGCATAGTCCTTCCTAAGTTCATAGTTGAAGTCACTGAAGACTTAAAGCCATTCATAACAGTGCATGGGTGACTATTAGTGCCATTACTATAAACATCATGCTGTCTAGGCCAGGTGAACACATGACTATTAGTAAAATCTCTCACATCTCTAGTGATTTTACTTTTCTTTTGGTCAGTCAAGCGTTTTTCAACCAACAGCACATCGTCTAACAATCTTTCAAGTTTAACATCTATATTCAAACCTGCATATTTTTTTACTTATGGCATAAAAACTTGTATTAACAGAAGACTTTAAATCATTCTCCTCTGGTGTGTGAAAGTCTATGAGGAGTCTCATATAGTTAAAACTAAGCTCAGTGTTGAGCTGTTGCCATTTAAAAAGTAAGTCAGGGAATCTATTACCTGACGTGGGCATTTTTAAAATGCGCAGCCCACGAGGTACAATCTTCTTAGCAAGACATGCTTCAAAATAATGTCTTTGAACTTGTAACCGTTTAAGCTTGATAAAAGCGGTTTCTAACTCTTGTAAATCCTGGGTTAAGCTCAAACTGTTCACATCATCCGTGGCGCAGTCATTCGACCCAATATCTGGTTCAAAATCCAGCAACAAGTTATTCGTACTGCTCATACAAACTTGAAAACGTTCAGCGTTCCTGATGGTTACATTCTTTGACACTGGTACATACGGAAGTTCTATTCTTACGTTTGTTTTATCTGCCATTCTCTTGGGCTGTTGTGCAAATTTAATAAAGTATAATAACAACACAAGGGTGCACAGCAAGCCGACAGAGCTCGGAATCAGCGTAAAAACAAAATAGATAAAATAAATCACCATATACAAACGCTGACTCCTAATGGCACCAATTCCACGGTTACAGGTAGTACAATAGAGCCGTTCTAGTAATCCAAAATCAGATCCAACTTGGTATAAAAAGACTTTAATTGATCAACACAAGTAAGCGCTTTCACCCGAAGGCTTCATCAGACTTTTACAGAGCACAAACAATTACTTGTAACTTAAATATCCCTCCATATAACATCATTGGTTAGAATACTAATGATCAAGGTATGTGTTAACGGTGCATGTGGACATATGTGTATTTGTTAATCTGCAATTGCTATCTACAAATGTATGCCCATATATATATATATATATATATATATATATATATATATATATATATAAAATATATATCTGCTAACAGATATATAACTATATCCGTATATACCTACATAGATATATATCTGTGTACACATATGTAACATGCTGTGTATATGTAGACATATAGGTGTCGACACATATATGCATCGATTTAGGCATATGTATGTATATATGTGCATATATAGTGATACATACGTATATAGAGTTAGTAAAACAAAATTTATATATATGTGTATATATATATATATATATATATATATATATATATATATATACACATATACACATATGAATATGTTGTATTTGTCAAGATTTTAATATAGTTACACACACAGACATCTAGATGTTTGTATACATTGTCTGCACTGTTGCATGACAGGACTGGATGATATGTTTCTGAAACATTGAATTTTTGTGTATCTGATATGGCTTGGTGGTACATCACTTTGTCTAGGGTGGGCAAGGTCCTTGGCTTGAGCCTTGCAAGAGCTGTTTATTTTGTTGCTGGGCAGAACATGACCTGTTGGATGAAGAGTGATTAAGGCACTTTAAAGCAGTTGTAAGCAGGTTTGCACAGGTTTTTTGCAGAGCTAAGCACTGCCTACACAGGTTAAGCAATTTAGAAGATGAGTGTATGAAAATGTAACCAGAGGTTAACAGTGCTTACCGTCGTGCAAACCCACTTACAACTGCTTTAAAGTGCCTTAATCACTCTGTATCCAATGGGCTGTGTTCTGCCCAGCAACAAAATAAACAGCTCCTGCAAGGCTCAAAACCAGGACCCTACACACCATACACAAAGTGATTTACCACTAAGCCATGGCAGATATGCATAATCAAGATGTTTTTACATACATATCATCCATCCCATGTATACAACACTACAGGGAATGTATTCCGCTATGTAGATGTATGTGTGTGCGCATACATATTCATCTTTAAATGGATATAACATATCAATATTTGTAGATATAGCTGTAGAAATATATATATATATATATATATATATATATATATATATATATATATATCTATGGAATCACTACTTAATACTGAAACTACACAATCCCGAAGCCCACAATGCCGAGACTAAAATCCCTAAACCACACATTACCGACATTTTAAAAGCGCGAAATTCAAAATCGCGAAAGTACTACATACATACAGCACACACACAAACATATACACAGCCTCCCCCCATAACCAAACAAACCACCCTACACTAAAGATAAGCAGGGGGGCTTCGCCCCCTCTGCACCCCCCCATGTGGGGGGCTATGCCCCCCACACCCCCGACTTTAATATTCCAACTCCGAGATCGCGCAGACATACACACAAGGCAAATTCACACCCACACATTATAACCCCTCACACACACACACACACACACACACACACACACTAAAGCCCCTCACAAACACACTTACACACACATACTTACCTGAACCTGACACCAGAAGCGCTAACTCAAAATCCCTTACCATCGGGATTTTGAATTTCGCGCTTCTGGTCTTTCGGTAATGTGCGATTTCGGCTACATGGTCTCAAGCTTTTGTAATTCGAGATTTCAAAAGTTTGAGATTTAGTAGTGCTCCCATATATATATATATATATATATATATATATATATATATATATATATATATATATATATATATATATATATATTCCAATATATACATAGATACACATACATCTATAGATATATATGTATACATCCATATGTCCACATATATACAGCACTAAAAATGCATATATGTAAGCATATATATGGCTCACCTTTCAAGGGGAGAAATTCATGTCTCCGAAAGCTGGAAGGGTGAAAGTATGTTTTCAACATTGCACAATCTTGCAATTAATGCATCGATTGTGCAATGAGCGAATGTCACTATGCATTCGCTCATTGCAGATTTGGCACTTTGGGTGAAGATGGCACTATAGTGGGGATGGGGAATATTTGCCTATCCCCACTGTAGTGTGAACTCGGAGTTAGTATGTCACAGTAGGGGGGTTGTGGGGGGCCCAGCCCTCCAGATGGGGGGTGCAGGGGGGCTTGCCCCCTTGCATTACAATATGTATTCCAACTTGCAGTTCAAGAATCAGCGAAGCTGCCTTTAGATTTGTTGTGTTTTGAACTGTGCTGCAATTAGAAATGATGGATTGGTCCTTTTGGTTTGCAGAAAGGGCCGTTTGAAGAAATGATTGTCTCCCTTTCAAAGGTAAACACATATATATCTATATAGGTATATATGGACATACTTCTGTAGATGCAACTGGGAACATAACCACAACATATATGTCCACATGCACCATTGATGGGTTTGAGAGACCCAAACAACATACATCTGGCATGGATAGGTATCCCCCCCACAGCCTAACACGTCTGGCCTGCAATACACTACCAACCTTAGCAGATCCCGTAACCAGGACCCTACACAACAAGGGTAGTAAATATTAACAATACTCCATCCCACCTGTAGGATAACAGGTTGGCATTACTAACATATCATGCAGTACAGTCATGTGAAGTGTCATGCTTGGGGGAACCCCTGGGCAGGCGCAGTAAGTAGCTGGGATCCCTCATATGATCCAATAGGCCTACATCTGACAATGGATTCACCAATGCTGGCAAGGACAACCACAAATCCACCATGTCAACTGAGAACTACCTCCCAGTAGCCTGATGACCCTGGTTTGCAGGGACATGAAAAATATCAACAATGAACCCATGGCCAATGTCACTGGTAATCTTAACACATGGGACCCTACCAAAGTTGGACTTGTTAAAGGCAGGGAATAACACCTGAACCTGGTATACCTCCTTGATGCAATCATGGCAGGTGTAGATGAGGGTTAGCAGGTGCACAATGCCTATGTAGATCATAGCAGGCTTTTGTACACCATCCAACATGTAGGAATGTGTGTCGTTGTTAAGGGAACTACCTCCCTTCACAGAATATGTTTCCACCAGGACTGCTTGGCAAATACCAACATTCCACAGATGCCATCTCATGGACATACAGTCCTTCACAGGTCATAGATGTGTTAATGCCCTCCTCCACACTGTAGAGGTGTGCAGCACAACTGGGGTTGCTATAACTCACTGGGTGTGGCAGTTGTGTTCACATCCACCATCATTGCAGTTACTGTTGCATCTATCCCCCCAAATAGCTGGCTGTAATACTGTACAGTGTATGTAATCAAGTTGTTAGTTGTTGTTTACACCATTCACAGTAGTTGAGCACCTCACACCCTCCTAAGGGTAGGGCTATGCCACCAGGATTGGCACACTCATGTTACTGAGGTGATGATTGCAGTAGAGTGGGGAAAGGGACATACAACCTGCTGTTAGCATGTTCAATGTCATCCACATTGCAGACTGCATATATAGCAATGCATGGTTGTGCCTGTCCCATCTTGGTGGGCTTACATGTGCAACAGATGTGTTACCTGCATGGGGACATACCTCCATGTGTACAGTCTTTTACCTGTACTGCATCCAATCCAAAGGTTCTGTGTGTTGTACCCAGCCATGTCATGTGTACCACCCACTACACTTACTGGTGTCCACTGTAGAAGGCCTGCTGACACCACTACACCCATCAGCCATGTGGCACATGGATAAACACAACACAATCAGAATAGATAATGGTGACAACAATACAACATTGTTAATTACAGCTATGATGCATCATGGCTGCACAGCTATACCTTCCAAGATATTAGCATTTCACTTTACTGCTGACAACATGCTACACAGCATTCCATTGCTACACTGTTGTACAGTCACCCTGTGCATCAGCACCATGTTAGCCTGTCCCTGCATCGATGTTACGGATGTCAGGGAGTGGCACAGGTATCATCATATGCACAGGATGTGTTGTTGATTTGCCAGAGGCCTTAGGCTAAGCCATACAATTGACAACATGTGTGTGTGAGCGGGCTGAGTACTGTTATGGGCCAATGGCAATGTTATGTGTGCAGGTATGTGGTTGCCTAGGTTTGTTGTTTATGTGTGTGTGTCTGCATGGAAACAGTTCGACCATGTGGCTGCCCTGTTACGGAGATTTGTGAGACAGCTGCAGACTGTACCTGGCAGGGTTTGCAGTTCTCCATATCTGGCCATGGACATGGGACCTGTGCCTGGCAGGGGTGCTACAGGCAGATCGAGTACTGTCCCCCAAGGTTGCCAGACCTCAACTAGATCCATGTCCCTCCTGAGACTGGCCAGGGCCACGTGCACATGGTCTGCTATGACGGTCTGTGGACAGCACCCCCCACAGTGCTGGGGCTGGTACTGCCACTATGGGAGTGGCTGTGACTGGTGGGATGTCCACAATGACCTCCAGCTGCTGGTGTTGCTGGCATACATCCAAGTGGCCACCGCAACTATCCCGCCCTGTCCTGACGCATAGATATGACATTGTGGATGAGATCCAATGTCTCAACCCACCATCTAACCATGACCTCGGTGTAATTATGGATGGCACCTGCTAAGTCACGGATGCTGTCAGTTACAGAGGTGTGATGAGCCCTCTGCGCCCTTAGACCATGCCTAGTGTACCGTTCCATTCATGCCTGTGCCTCCATGACAGCCTGGAACATGTGTTTGGTTGATATAGATGTGGCACGTCTGCCAGGGGCATGATGACCAGCAGTGCTCCGACAAGCACCCCTAAACATCTGCCTATGTGATCCCCCACCAGACATCTGGCTATGGCTGCTGTGTCCTGACACACGTGTCATAGATACCACACTGTCCTGGCCAATGCCAACTGTAGACTGTCCCTCAGCTAAGGTCATTGGTGATGACGTATGTAGAGGCAGTGTGACTGTATGCATGGATGGAGTGGATACTTGTGGGATGTCAATTGGTGGCCCAGTGGCAGCCTCTGATGTCCCTGTCTGTGCCTCAACACACCTATTCTCATGGTCACTGTCTGTATCAGTGACATCAGATTCCCTACGGGAGGGACCCAGCCTCACCTCGCCACCTGTGAGGGAAAACAGGAAACAGACTGTAAGACCTGTACATCACTGCTAAACAGTACACACACACACACACACACACACACACACACACACACACACACACACACACACACACACACACACATGTGTGCAGACATGGCCACACACACAGACATACACACATGCAGTCGACATACATGGCAACCCATACACTCCACCACGCAGCACCTACAGACAGCTCCAGCACTCCCATAACACACACAATAGCAGGTGATGGTGCAGTACAGTACCACACACAAACCTGTAATTACACACATGTCAGCATGCAGGACATGTGGTGCTCAACAGCATGCAGTGCAACTGTAGTCAATCCCCGTTACCAACATTATACTTGGCTGTGATGCATGGTTTCTGTTAGTAGGTGATGGCTCTCCACACACTGCATCCATGTCCACAGCATTGCTGTGCATCTGTTCAGCACCCTGGCATGTACTGTGCACTATACCTCACAGGTGTACACACCACTGCAGGATGTGTATCTGTGTATCAGTTGTGTTTCCGTTGCTGCTCACAGCCTCTGTCTATTTCTGGAAACACATGTGGACACGTGTTTAGTGAATGCTTGATGTGCATTCACAGATGTCATCATCAGTGGTGCATGTATGAGTGACAGACTACCATTAGACCAACCACAGATGCAACGTACTGTACATATGGTGAGTGTAGAGACCATTATTGATCATTATTGAGCCCTGGCTGATGTTGCCTGTGGTACACATAGGTTCATAGATGAGTACTGGTCAATTGATCCTGGGGCCTACATAAGCCTAGCCACAGGGATTTCCAGCCATGCACCACCCACTAATGTTATTCCCCTGTGCCCCTGTCAGGCTGTGGCACAGACATACTACCCAGGGTGAATTCCCCATTTCCCATCCAGTTGTCAAGTGTTTTTGTAAAGAGGGCCAATGAGTAGCATTGCCTGACATGAATGGGTAGTCCGTTCTAGAGTGTGGGAATTCCCCAGGACAGGGCCCTATCCCACCAGTATGTTCTGTGTCATGTTCTGATGTGGTTTAGGATCCTGGAGCATGTGTTTGCAGAGGGAGTGGGATGTCTTTATGTGTAGCATGTTCAACTGCTCTGTGTATGACATAGCTGTGTATGTTAGGCAGATGTCAGCTGTGCCTGGGCAATG
>NC_056751.1:689345786-689360786 GCF_019279795.1 Protopterus annectens
ATATATGGGTTAGTAACAGTCAACAGCATTCAGGATTAGTTATAACAGCATGCATAGGTATTCCCATTAACCCAAAACACCAGATTTAACACAGTTGCAGAGCAAGCAAAACACATGCATATATGGAACAACAGTGGCCATTACAGGAGCATGCAGGTTTCATTGATGGCAACAGGCCACAAATATGGATGTATTTTAACATGGCACATGCATAGAAACAAATGTGAATATTTATAAACCATTAGGACATATGTCCCAACAAAAGTTTGGAGTGTACACATACCAGTTGAGGAGTGTCATTGGGTTATTTTGTACATATGATAGGGGTGAGAGAGAGAGAGTTCAATTAACAACTAATATATCCTTGTAGTTTTCACAACATTCTTAGTCACTGCAGTGATCTTTCCCTTACATGTATTATTACATTAACCAATGGCCTAATATTGTAAACTGGTATGTTTATAGATTGTTATATACGTGACCTGTGTCTTACATACAGGCGTGACAGGCTGCAGGTGTTAATGCAACATATGTTGAGAATTGCTGTCATACACTTTGGGTGAGGTGCTAGAATGATAGGTTTGTTTTCATATAAATTCTCTGACTATGCACACGTCTGACTATCGGTTATATGTCATTGACAGCTGCCTACATTTCTTGGATCATCACACTGAATTTTCATAAAAACAGGGTACCAGGCTGGTGATATGAGCCATTTATCTGGACATGCTAGACAGATTGGAACAGTTGTGGGGTATGAATATGCATAGAACTTTCAATTTGTACATTCTAGCATATTCTGTACAGTTGGGTGTAATTATGCATGCAGATTTCTATCTGAACATTGTGACAAAATCTGTACAGTTGTGGGGTATGATTATGCATACAACTTAGTAGCTCTCCCAGGATTCAACCCCCTGTTGTGTGTGACAAAAAATTATAGCTAACATCACAGTACACTGTGCTATCAGGGAACTGATGTTAAGCTTTCAACTGTTTTCTAAGTCTCCCTAACTTGTACAATATAACTGACCTCTTGGCACTTTCAACATTGTTATGCAGGACTTAATACACATTTTATCTGCATACCATGGTGTGGGTGACTCTGTTTAAGATACGACAGTACTATTTATAGTATGGAATAGATCGGCAACATATGAGAGAAGAGTAAACAGAAGCACTCCAGGGATTATACCTTTATTCACAGACTATTACACATTTATTTCTACTGATACAACACTTTCTAAGGCTCTTATATTTATTTGTTATGACAGTACATGCAGACTGATTACTAACCTGCCTCGCAACGCAACCTTTGCAGCCTAACATCATGGGCTTGCTCGTTCTCAGCCCGCTCATCTGCAGCTGTCAGAGAAATGCAGTAATATTTATCCATACCTATCCATAGTATACACAAGCTAGGCAATTATTTACTACTTAGTAGAATGAGTACTTACTCAGTACTGGGGCATTGGGCATCTTCCAAGACTCCTGGATCCACTGTTCCAGTACATCACCCTCTGCTGCTTCAGGTCAGAATGGTGGTGTCTGACCTGCTCACCAGTCCGGGGGATACCTGTGACACTGGTGAGGTTAAAGGACGAGACTGTCTCAGGCCTCCATTTTATACTGCGAGCCCTGGTACTGGCCGTGCAGTAGTCTCTGCTCATGGTGATTTGCTAGGAGTCATACCATGAGTTTTGACTCCTGGATGCCCCAGCGCTGCGCTCTAAATCGAGTGCCTTCACCCACACCAGCCATTCTGCCTGTAGTAGGAAGCTACAACCAGTTATGAAAAGTATTACTGCCTGTGGGGTTCAAATATGGCCAATTTCCCACACTTTCCCATGATTGGCCAGTTTTGAAATGGCTAATCTATGGGCACACCTGCTTACATAAGGTTGGCACTGCTTAAAGAGGTATACCACTAGGCAGATTGAATTGGCTCCCCTACACATTGCTTACACTTACTAACTTGAGCTGTGCTGCGATTAGCATTGCCTAATAGTTAATTAGCACTATATTTGCCATTCAGCAATGATTTATTCTTCATTACAGGTTATATATGTGTCTGGTAACCGTGATTCATGTGTACATACACTGTATGGGGACCTGGGGACTTCTACACTTTATTACAATAACACCTCAAACCTATGCTTACTGCAGTACTCCAGTTCACATATTTATGTTATGTAGCAGGATATTCACTTCACACTGTACATAGATTCAGTTCACATGTTTGGTTTGATTTTCCTGTGGTGACGATTAGTTTGCTGATATCTCATTCATATCTATTGCTATGATGGCTTAGTGGTTAACTACTGTGACTATAGAGTACAGGGTCCTGAGTTTGAGCTTTGCAGAGGCAGTTTATTTTGTTGCGGAACAGAACAAGGGCTGTTGGATACAGAGTGATTAAGGCACTTTAAAGCAGATGTAAGCAGGTTTGCACAGGTTTGCGCAGGTTTGCATGACAGTAAGCACTGCTAACCTCTGGTTACAGTTTCTTACACTCAGTTAGCTAGCTTCTACTTTGCTTAATCTTTGTAGGCAATGCTTACCCCCACGTGAACGCACTTAAACATGCTTACTACTGCTTACTTGTTCTTAAACCTGCTTACTAGTGCCTTATTCATTATGACACTGGCACTTCACATGTGCATTTAATACAGTACTTCAGTTCACATGTAAATGTTATTATATAGATTATATGCCAAAAAGATGTAAAAATATGTTCATATGTAGATTTCACATGAAAAATGATATGTGCTGCAGTGGGACTCGAATCGGGAATGCCTGTTCATTAGGCGGGTGCTCTAACCACTACATTATTGCTGTGCTGCTTCATTTGCATATATATTCCTTGTTATCCTCTTCAGCCTTTTCAGCTGCTTTAACCATAGCTAAGCGATGGACAAACCCGTGCACCTATGGTTAGCTGTACTCGGGGTTTTTAAAAAAAAATAAATAAAAGGGTCTCTTCATTTTATTTAAATGTACTATTGCTGTTGAACACATGGGTCTGTTGGTGGGGATATGCGGACACCTATGAGCAGTCTCGGTCATTTATTTACACTTTCTTCTGTTCTACTTTGCAGGGGTGTGTTTATTGTGAGAGCTCTGCTCTCAGACATGCCCCCTGCACTTGTCCACGCTCCATGTAGGATTTGGAGCTCAGGCAACGTGCCTTCATTAATATGCATGGTGCGCTGCCATCCTCCTATTAAACTGCCGCTTCTGTGCAGGACTAGTTTAATCCTGCAAGGAAGATTAGTAAATCTGGGGGAGTCTTGAACAAATAGTATGTTTTATTACCAATACACAAGATGTTTTAGACAGCAGAGCAGCAGAACCCCTCCTTAAAAAATGCATTTTCAAACACCCTGCTGAAAATTACATAAAGATATAGTTGAAGCACAGATTTAGCTTTATGCATTTTAGGGTAACCCCACAAAGCACAACTGCATCCCTTTAGGCAAACCAGGATTACAGCTTTTAAAGCAAATATTGAAGGAATCAGTCTTAGTACTACAGGATGGAATCAGCTACTGTCTGATAGCTTTAAGCTTTCAAGCTACACTGCATGGTAGCCTGTGCTCATCTCCTCATCAGCCCACACCTAAAAGAACAAAAATGGTGAACTGAAAAGAAGCAGCCTCTTACCTTTATTGGGAAATGATCACCGAAGTTCTGCCATACGACCCAGTTTCTAACCCTTTCAGATCTTCATCCTCCTTCCTGAGGATTATTGGATCTGTTGCACATTTGCAAAGCAAATAGCATTGGACACAGTCAATTTAGAGACCTCAGCTTTACCTACAATACAAGTAAGAGAGGCAGGTATGTGTCTCAGAGACTAACCCCCTCTCTGGAACAGGCTTCCCATTCATGTGAAGTAAAGTTATTCCCTACACTTATTCAAGCAAAACCTATATCTGTGGATGGTGAGTCATAAATTTCTCCTGGCTTAGCACCAATGTCCCTATTAGAAAGAGAGCACTTGGAAATGCTTAACTGCACTTGCCCATGTTATATATACCATACATAAAACTTATAGGATCTAAACTGGTCCATTACATTTGTTTAGCATATCTAGGCTTAAAAAGGAACTTTCAGGTTGTAAATCTAGTAATCACTATGTTCATATGATCGTATGTTGTATACTTATTTATTGCCATGCTGTTAATGGGTCTGTTCATAGAGTTGTAACACATATGCACCTCAGAGGTGTGTGTCATCTGAACTGAATGTGTGACTATTGTGCATTCTCTGTGTCCCACATGTTTAGTATCACATATGTATGTGCTGCACAAGTGGCATGTGTGACTCCATTATGCACTTATAAGTTGTAGTGATATTATGAGTTCCATGTCATTTACATGTTCTGTCTGTCAGATTATTCCAATGCACTTCCTATAATTTGTACATATTGCATGTGGGTTACACAGACAGTACATATTTGATACATATTCCACCTATCACAGCAACACAGAGTACAGTGCTTAATCATTATATTCACATGGTTTCACTATTGTACACTACCTCCCTATGGCCCTTTTCTGTTTTTTGTACTGTACATGTGTGTTACTCCACACTATGGTGGACTACATATCTGTGCACCTGCATGCCCTACTTTCTATTCAAACACATGCACCCCCAACACTTGTATCTGTTTTGCTGGTGTGCCACATGTTGTCAGAGGGTAGCACCACAGTGCATATGGGTTATGTTGTAGTAAAGTCAAAGCAAAAGTCAGAGTAAACTTTATTGCCAATCAGATGAACCTAGCAGTGCCAGCTGAATTAAATTGAATTGCTTGGTCCCAGTGCAAGACATAACATAACATATAATCAGAGGGAAAGTAAGAGAGACTCACATACAGTAATAATTAGGATACTTGATAACACATAGATTTACCACATATTGCACAATAAGACATTGGACAATATTATACTAGTAGGTATTGTACAGACTAACAATTGCCATTGTGATTTGCTTAGAATATTGCACATCCACATTAGTAGTACAATAAACTCTGTTCATATTGCACATACATGGAGTGAGACTCACTCTGGCTTTTGCACTAATAGTAATAGAAGAGATCGGCTAACTGTTCCAGTTATTAAGCAATTGCCAAATAGTTACTATAGACAGTATACCACAGCTTGTGGCATATTGATCCTGTTATCTTCTGTCATGCTCAACATTTACTTTCAAATTTACCTATGCTCAGGCAGGATTTGTGTTATATATGACTGTGCTGTGTGTGAGTGTTGCACATGCATATTCCTTATATGCTGCCACTTGTGCATGTTGCACACTTAAATACATTTTCTGCACCATGCTAAGAACACCATTAGCCTGATTGCTTGCTGCACTTGTACAATGTGCTGTTTTATTGACACATGCATGTGTAATGCTTTGTTTCAGACACGACTGTCATTATTTACTGTAAGCATGTTTCATAATGGCTGTGCATTATATGTGTGGTCCTACCATAACCTCTGTCCATCCCACACAGACTTTTTACCCATGTGATGCATGTGTGCATGGCATATGTGTAGGATGTTTTAACATTCATGTGTGCCTTTGTGTGAGCTGCGTTAGTAAATTGCTGTCAGGATGGTTTGCCTGCCCTGATAGGAATGACACTACTGCGCTACACACAAGCATACTTTGTTTAGACATTTAAAGCTTTCACATGTGTGATGTTTGTGTCACATGAACTCATTCAGATTCACTGTCAGTAGCCCAGGGCTTGTTTTCCTGTACCCTGATCACTGTCATCACATTGTGCTATAGTGATTTGACTGCCTATCCCCCAAATCACTCTGGACTTAATACATAGGAATATATGCTGTTTCTGAACACATGATTGCAGCATATCAAGAATTGTCATGTCTACATACATGACAGCTATTCTCATGGCAAGCCTATCCAATATTATTGTTGTCACACAATTGTAGCATTTCCTGCATCTACACTGTGATGCATCTCCTGACCAGAGGTGCATTTATTAAGATTACTTGCCCATAACACTGCCATTTAACTCCAGTAATGCAGGACTGGTGTTTGGCTTCATGGCCAGATTGTTGCCTTTTGCATGCATGATTGGAGGTTCTTTTCAGACCTCTCCCCTCTGTGATCCTACATGTGTCTGTGTGGATTTCATTGGCCCTGTTACTTGCTGACTTCTGCTTGCAGTGCTGACAGCCAAGGGCATGGCTTCAGATATAAGTGAGCCTGTGTTGTGCTTCCCTTTTTGCACAGGCATTGCTGTCTGTTATAAACACAGCATCATTCCTGATCCAATTTTTGAGGCTTTTACTCAGTTACAGACATCATAGTGCTGCTGTTGTGTGCATGGCTTCATTACCTTATATATTAGAGTATGGTGGACTATGCATGTGTGTGCATGGCTTCATTACCTTATATATTCTAGTATGGTGGACTATTCTTGTGCTGTATCCCTACCCTGTTTATCTTCTTCTGACTCCTCCTGCTTAGTTTGTATTTGTGTTGTCTATGTCTCATATCCTGCCCTTTTTGTATGCTAACTACCTTTGCCTGTTTTGTTGTGTGAATTTTGTTATATGTTTCTTACCTACACTTTTTTCCTATTCCATTTTCACCAAATATTTTTTAAAAAATTATATCAAAATGGGGATTTTTTTTGATAAAAAAATACCCATGTTCCTCTGATTCTCCCTTTGACTTTCCTATTTCTTCTTTCCTTCTGTGTGTCCCTAATCTTTACCTTCACCCATTTTCTACTGTCCTATCACCCTATTTCCTGGGGTAGTGTGAAGTGTGCTCACCCATGCCCTGTACTGTGGTATATTTTTTAAATACACTGTTTTATGATGCTGATGATGTGGCCGTATACACCACATCCCCGGAACATCAATTATTAAAAATGTTTTTTTGTGAATTACGATGACCTTCACAGGTTATTAGAAATGTGAATAGTATATCAGGACTGGAATAACGTGTTGCTTACATAGTTACATACTCTTAACCTTCTACTGCAGTATCATGCAATATACGCCACAGAGGCAAAACAAAATAGATATTTTTGTGTTTACGTCTTAAAATGTCCTATGGCTTCTTTTACATTTTCATATGAAAATTCCTTGTTTCGTGTGGGTTTCCTGCTTGATACTTGTTTTTGCTCTAAACTTGACTGTTTTCAGCAAGTGCATTATGTCCAAACTACAACTAATTAACACATTCCCTAGTTTCCCTTAAGATTTGCATTGAACTTGTTGACTGTCTTCAGCAGCTGTCCTATGTCCATACTATAACTAATTAGCATATTCCCTCAGGATCTGCACTGAACTTGGCACATTCCATAGATTTCCACAGATCTTTTGGAATATAGTTCTCAGTGTTCTAAAGTTAAGCCAAGTAATTCCTAAAGCAGTTCTTATCATCCTATATTTTATTTCTCTTACTTAGCTATATATGTACTACTTCAGTTCAGTGCTAACCTTGTGTTCAGTCACAAGTTAAGTCTCTATTCTGCCTCAAAGTGGTTAGTATTGATAATTACTCATTTAGTAACCATAAATCCTACCCAAAACTCCATAGTATATATATTATCCTACTGGTTCAACTGTGAGAAGAAAACATTTTTGTCAGGGATTATACAGGGTTGTCCCCTTTCTAAATTGCAAGCATGAATATAAAAAGAGCAGGAATGATTAGCCTGTTAGTATATACTACATACTATCAGCTGATTGTACTAATTGCAGGTATGCCTAAGACACTAATGCAATGAAAAACATTTGGTTACATCTTTCAGACAGTTTGCCATATTCATAAATCTAATCTAGAACTTTAGAACAAAACACAAAAGCAGGTTGAAGGCACAAACCACACAGGAACAGAATGGATCCAGGAACAGAAAACTGTGACACTGTAGTGAATATCCATAAAATTTATTTGTCCAAAGAACAGAGATTAAGCACTTTTGTTTAAGTACTTCATCAGAATCACAACACTATTATGTGATATTCTGTGGTATTATGTGATATTATGTAACATTATGTGGTATTCTGTGATATTATGTGGTATTATGCGATATGTGGTATTATGTGGTATTCTGTGGTATTATGTGATATTATGTGGTATTTGGATCAAGTCTACAACAAGGTACTGCATCACAGTCACAATCTTAGCATTATTATATTTTATGTAAATATTCTTATGCTCTCTAAGTACACAGGAACACATTTGTTCAATGTACGTTGGTGGTGGCAAAACCCTGTAGCTAGTATGTGTACTACGTTTTCATACAAGTCATGCAATGTGTCAGTTTGTCATGGTAACAAACAAAATTGTATCACATTCTGTGTATATCTTCTGACACTAAGTGCACAAAACTGATTTTTTTTTTTTTTTGCCAGGAATATACCAGATCTGTGCACTTAGTGTCAAAAATGCTATTTTGAATGCAACATTTCCTGTGCATTTAGAAAGTTTCAAAAACACTGTCAGAATGCATTGTTCCTTTCTCACCATGTTACAGTAGCAAAAAAGTTTTCACCTCTTATGTATTATTTATTTACTGACTTTCTTTGCTCAAGAAACATAGGCCTTTGCTTTGCAGGCAGAATAAAGAAATGCAAACAATTTTGGTGGTCGCAGTTTTAAAGGACAAGGATTAAGTGTGAGTTGCCGAACACTGAGTGTACAAAAATAAGGACTACAAATACTTAGTCCAAGACTGATGTGTCTCAGAATATTACTCTTTCTCTGAGATATGGTATTCTTAGAGTTAATATATATATGAGTAGCAGGAGTGGGAGGGTGCAGCTCCCACACTGGGGGTGTTTGTGCATCAAATAACTTCCTCATAGTTCTGGGATTCACAATTAAATGTCCCAGAATTACAACAAAAAAAAATTAACAACAGAGGTAAATGATAAAATTGCCCAAAAATATTTTTCAAATCTTGGAGAGTTTTCTGTAGAACAGATAATATAATAGATTCATTTTATGACAGATTTAAAACATGGCCTGCCATCCTGCATCCACTGCACCAGCATGCTCATTTTGCAACCAAAGTGGTAAAAGCAATGGATATCATGTATGTTGTCATTTTCAGCTTTGCAAATGATGCTGTGAAACCTTAACTCCATCCAGAAATAATCCTCCAAATATACACTTATTTCAAACTTTATTTCACAAAGAAACACTGATGCAATAGACATTTCACTGAGACGGGGATGAAACAGAAGTACAGCCTAGTGTGGCTCTACAAACTGTTCATAAGTTACAACAGAATGCTTAAAAATAAATAAAATAACAAAGATGATCTGAAGGCAGAAGCCTGCCAAGTTGGGAAGCAGTTTAACAAACATGACTATAACAGGAAAAATAATGTAAATATTTGCTAGAAGAGAAACAATAATCAAAAGTTTAAAAAACTGTGACTCTCACAGAAAGAATTTGTGTAAATAATTAGTGTTCCAAGTGCAGTACTTGTACTCATCCTCATAAAGCATAAATCTAAAGCAGATATATTTTACCATAAACACCATGTTATCAATATAAACTATATATACAGATGGCATGTTTTTATATAGTAGACGTCTTTATATGCCAAAGAAAGCAAAAGTGAAATAATTTTAAAACTAAGCAAGATAAAACGGTACCACAAGCATTTTATAAAATTAGTGTTCCTATATACAAATATTCAAATGTTTTTTGTTGATGAGCAATAAGGGATGTATTTTTCACAACTAGTTGACCCCTCCCAATACATGCTAACTTTTGATGAGTTTCTGATATTTCATAAGATACAGTTGGCATATTTTCCTCAATGTATAAGTCCCAGAAATACAAATCAGTGCAAGTGTGTAGGAATTATTTTTTTCAGCATTATCTTGACACTTCTTATGTGTATATATATATATATATATATATATATATATATATATATATATAAAATAAATAAATAAAAACACAATTCATATTGAGATTTTAACTACCCAGTCACTGACAAGGTAAAATACAGAGCATTAGATAAATAAGCCCAAATATATTAACTGACTACATTAATCAAAGCAGGCTGGAACAAAGAGCGCAAAATTCATCTATGGTTTGTGAAAGCTAGAGTATCACCCTATTAAACGTGAGGGAGAATTTAATAAAGCCTACACATTTTTTTTTGTGTAGGCATTGTGCCATGATGCTTACATGGACATTTTAAGATTCAGTAAGCTCTGCTGAGTGGTGCACAAGCAAGCGCAAACACGGAAAATTCTGTGGCATGCAAATCACCTCATAAGCAGGTGGATCTCATGCAAATGTGGCAGGGAGAGTGATCCACCAAGCAGAAAGGCATCTGTTCAGACCCCGAGTCAGTGTCCCTAGTGAACGTGGAAAAATTCCACATACAGGAGTCTACACAGACAAAAGGGGGTGTAAAACAATAGAAATGTGGATATATATTCCCTGAAATGTTACACTACATACACATATGAACCAAACTATTATTCTGGATATCAGAAAGATTAGGGGAATAAGTTAAATTAATATATTTTTAATAATCTCAGCATGTTTGCACGCTAAGCAAATATGCTTAATAGAAAAATAAAAAAAATAGGAAAATAAAAGTGTATACTATGTGACAGAAATGTATTTTAGGACCTTGCATGGGGTCCCTACAATGTTGCATTGCTGCTGTTGTTAAGGTGATAGGGCTAGAAAGTGTGTAGCTTCCAGGCTGCACAGATATGTATGCGGTTTACCTTTGAATTGTCGTCCGCCGTGTGTCTGACGTGCATAACGCCGAAAGTACGGCTGCAAAAAACGACAATGCTGATTCACCATATGTTTGAATGGCAAATAAACAAATGCTTTTTTGCCATTCAAACACATGGATCAAATGTCGGAAATGGCTTTCCAGCAAACCATTTTTGACATTTGATCCTTCAAAGTTCTCTGCATTTCGGTAATACAGGTCGCACAACAGGATGATCACACATGCCATGTGCGATAAATCGAAGGTAAACCATGTATGCAAATGAGGTGGTTATTGAATAGCAAAAAGGAGTAATTGTGTCCACTTATCCCCTTTGTGTAGGCTTTTAGACCATGTTGATGTTTACACAGGATGTGGCTGACATTTGGGGGGGGGGGGGGTTGTCCTCTCACTTCTAAGCTCTTTTAAGTTTAGGTGCATGTGTTTGCACAGTGTGCTGCCTGGCTGAATGTGCCCTTGAAACTGGATGTATTCAATTATTCATTTTAGCCTTTGTATGAGCTGTTAATTATATTGTAGGCAGCTGGAATAAATCATAGTTAGCCAATCACACATGCTGCACCTACAGCACAGCTGTATAAAGTATGCATACACCCTACATTCTGATTTTCCTCCAGTACTCTGGACCATTGGAATACAGACTTGGGAGTTTTAACTGAGATAATGTTAGGGGCTGATGCTGGTCTGCTACACCTGTATGTGCTAGATGCTGAAGTCAGAGCTGCTGGTGCTGCTGACAATAGGCCTAGACAGAGAAGGAGAAAAGTGTTCAGGCTCAGGGTAACCTTCCAGAAGCTAGAGATTATAGAATGTTACAGGATGGACAGGGACATACTGCAAGAACTCACTGAGCTCTGCTGCCCTCAGCTCAGAGCCAGAGCCAACAGAGAGGATCCCATCCCAGTGGAAATAAAGGTATGTGTAGCACTTAGGATATTAGCTACAGGTACTTTTCAAAGAACAACTGGAGACATGCTGGGGGTCTCACAGGCATCTGCATCCAGGATACTCAACCAGTTCCTGGATGCTATACTACCACATGCCAGTGAGCACATACCTTTTCTACTCTTCCCAGAGGCAAGGGCAAGCAAGATGCAACACGTCTACCATGTAGCACACTACCCTGAAGTACTGGGTGCCATAGATTGCACTCATGTACACATCACAATACTACCTGGTAAGGAGGGTAGAGTCTACATCAACCACAAGGGATACCATTCCATTAACTGCCAAGTCATGTGCAATACCCAGGTGATTATCTTGAATGTGTGTGCTTGCAGTCCTGGCAGTTATGACTCCCATATCTGGCATGCATCACAGCTGTAACAGATGTTTGCTAGGGGGGGGGGGCATCCCACATGGCCATTTACTGGGGGATGCTGGCTACACCCTGGAATCATAGATGATGACACCCATCAGAAATGCACACACATTCACAGAAAGAACAACTGGGGACATGATGGGGGTCTCACAGGCATCTGCATCCAGGATCATTATGTTGTGTTTTTACAGACTGTCAGTCTGCATGTGGTGTAACATTATTAACCTCTGTATTAATTACATCAAACAGCTGAAGAATGCCATGGACAATTTGAGTGAAGTGCAGTACTGCAGAAACAGGGACAGATGTCATTGTCTGTGTCGCTCGTCTTGTTTCACAAGTGAAGACAAACAGGCAGGGCAGTTCATTTATATGCTTTATTACACAGAAATACATCAGGATGGATAGCAGCAGTACAAAATATAAACTGATTAACTGACAGAAACAAGCATGCTTACATCTCAACAGCTTACTACAAAATGGCAGTCAGGTTCACACGTGCTCAGTATTTATACACATGTGCAAGCCCACGGAAGGCTTCTTAAAGGTATACATACATATTGATCTACATCTTGCCCATGAAATAAAGACATTTGAAAAAAGAGACATGCAATTGTACAGACAATAAGAAATGGATACGATGCTTATGTCCTTATGTTTTTATGTCCAAGTTGCCATGTATCTGGAACATGGTCTGCAAATGCGACATGATCTAGTGATATAGCAATCAGAACTGGGTTTAGCAACAGGGACAGGCATTGGTCAGCAAACCAGTTCTGGAGTTTCTTGATTCTTCTCATGAATAGGGATATTTACTGGAAGGTTCTCTGGAACTGGAATGCTGGATAACTCACTCTGAGATTTAGAGTCTTTCTTTCAGGTATGATCCTGCAATACATGCTCAGACACCAGGATCAAATGTTTCAGATTCCACCTAAATTCTACTTGTAATTTCACAATGCACAATCTCAGCTCTGGACATAAACTTTTCACAACTCCAGTCCGATCAAAACCTTTGGATGTCTGCATCCTCACTATCTCCCCTTCTCATAATGGATTGAGTGGTTTGCTGGTCTTATAATAGGACTTCTGGGATAAGAGCTTCTTAAATAGATAGGGTTTCATTGATTTGTTCTTGACACATGGAACCAACAATTGACTACTCATTGGTAATGTGGTTCGGGTTTGTCTCTACAGAAGTTTCTGAGCAGGTGAACCAAGATAGTTATCATAAGGATATTTCTGAGATTCCAGAAAACATCACTATTGTCTCATTTTGACTTCTCTAGTAAATGTTTCGCACTTTGAACTGCACGTTCTGCCAAACCATTTGACTGTGGATACCCAGGGCTAGTAGTAACATGAGTATCAAGTCCCACTCTTGGGCAAATCTTTCAGAACTGCTGGCTTGTAAACTATGTACCAGTGTCAGAAATAACTTTGTGGAGACTCGACCACAGTAGTCCAGGAATCTGATTTAGCAGAAGTGGTTCTTTCTGTTGATGTGGCTTAGTGCTATATTACACACAGAACAAGAAAAAAGTACTGTCTCAATGTTCTGTGATAGAGAAGGCCAGAATACTACTCCTCTTGCCCTTCGTTTGGTAGAATCTGCTCCTGAGTGGCCATGATGCAAAACAGTAATATACTCTTGTTGCAAGGACTTTGGAACAATCATTTTAGGCCCGATCATGATAATACCACTGTCAAACAAAATCTCATCTCTGTATGGAAAACAAGATTGCAGGTCAATTGATAAGCAAGATTGTTTTGACGGCCATCCTTGACTGATAAAGTGCTTGAGCTTCTGAAGAACTGGATCTGTGGCTGTATGACTTCTAAGCACATCAAGATGTGTGGAAGAAAAATTTGTCACTTCCATGACTTCATAATCAAGTCTCTCATTTTCATACTGTTCAGTGGTATTTCTGGGCAATCTGGATAAAGTATCAGCAAGATAAAGAAATTTGCCTTTTGTGTAGACAAGAATGAGATTATAATTTTGCAATTTCAACATCATGCATTGCAATCTGTTAGGAGCAGTGTGCCTAGGCTTTCTCAAAATAGTGACAAGAGGATGGGGATCTGTTTCAGTCTGGATAGGTCTACCATAAATATAATCATGAAATTTCAAATGTGCAAAGACAATTGCCAAGCGCTCTTTCTCTATCTGTGCATGCTGCATTTCAGTTTGAGTAAGAGTTCTGGATGCATAGGCTGCTGGTCTACCCTCTTGAAGAATTGTGAAGCATCACAAGAAAAAGTAGCTGGCTTGTAAACATTATAGTATCTGAAAGTTGGTGGACTGGAAATTTTCTGTTTCAGGACATCAAATGCTGTTTGGTGTTGTTCCAACCATGACCAGGATACATCTTTGTGTGTCAACTCTCTGAATGGTGCTGAAAGTTGGCACAAGTCTGGAATGAACTTGCCTAGGTAGCTAATCATGCCAAGAAAACATTGCAGGGCTTTAACATTGTCTGGAGCTGGCATCTCAAGAACAGAAGTTTTCTTGAAAGGATCTGGTTGTAAGCTTGAACTGGTTAATAAATGACCAACATAAGTAACTTCTCATAGCTTGAATTTGCACTTCTGAGGATTCAACTTAAGATTCACTTCACGTGCTCTTTCCAGAACTTTCTTGAGGTTTCTGTCATGCTCAGCTTCACCATTACTTCCTTCTAGAATACCATATATTATAATAGGACACAGATACCCAGAAAAAAAATTGCTCCATTGCATGCTGGAAGACTTCACTGGCAGAATTTATCCCAAATGGCATTCTCAAAAATCTGTACCTGCCAAAAGGAGTACTGAAAGTGGTTAGCAATGAAGATTTTCGGTCAAGCAAAATTTGCCAAAATGAACTCTTTGCAGCCAAGATGGAAAAAACAGTGGCATTTGGCAT
>NC_056751.1:689365786-689408286 GCF_019279795.1 Protopterus annectens
TTGAAAATTGTTTTCTTGGCTTTAGTACCTTATTTTGGGAAACCTGTAAAACTCAAGAGGATTCTGAAATCTCTCAGTTTCTGTTAAAACAGGAGTGCAACTTAAATTTTTCTTACTATGTTGCCTTTCGTTGTTTCATGGCATTTGTCTCATTTTAAAGTTTTCTTTTACAGATTCCATCATTAACCTTAAATATTGTTTTTTGAAAGCTTTCATTGATGTATGTTACTGCAGCAATTGGAAAGCCCCATGTCATTCCATCTTTACTGGGAATGTATATTCTTTGAAGTAAACATTTTACCAACACAAAGTTGAAATTCAAGTGAAAGAGCAGGGCAACATCCTTAACATCTGGCATATAGGGGTTCTCCCAGAGTCAGTATTTAACAGTTGATAACACACAGCTCAAGGAAGCCTAGCATTAAATATGTACTGTTGATACTTTTGAGTAACAGGGAAGGTTCAGGTATGTAACAGTCACATGCATCAGCTAACTCCAGTGGCATATGGGGACAAAGCCGCGACTGCTTCCCATGTGATCTGAATTGTTTCACTGATTCTTTTCAGTGTTTGCTAGATGTTTTCTTTTTTTTTCTTCCTGGTAGTATTTATTGGTAGATGTTTTCTTATTCATGTTTTGCAAGTTCATGTATTCTTCTATATATACAAGTAAAAAAAAAAAAATGTCCAGATGTTGGATGTTTGGAAAACAAATATGTGCCAGGCTTGATTTCTGAAGTATGTTCATTTCTCTATAACATTGTGAAGTGGTTTTGTAGAATCCAAAGACAGCCTACTGAAAAAATGTTCAAACAATAAATGTAAAATGCTCTGTCTAACAAGTGTGCTGTATTATACAAAGAATATAATTTAATAAATTCAGGAAGGTGTATCAAAGAAAACATATATGTTTCTTGTTTTGTGTGCAAGGGGCCAATGATTTGAAAACAGCCCAAAGGTAATCTTTATCCACCACTGGCCAAATGCATTTTCTTTGAATGTGGTGTGGGTTTTAGTGCTGTTTCAATGAATTTGAGTTTCAATGGCAGAGAAGTTTTAATGCCAAGTCTATTTTCATTGTGTGACAGCGTTTTATTTACCAGATGATTATTAATGTTTGTGCATTGGGCTGTAAAATGTAAAAATAAAATCCAAATAATCATTGTATTAGTAAAGCAGTATGCACACATTAGTGTTTATGGTAAATGGGCGAAATAGCCAGGTAATGGGACATTGGAATGGCTGCCGGGGGACTCTGGTGCCATATTTTGGATGTCTGTTCTTCAGTTTGCATTTGAAACATGGTATCCCACAATCCCGTTGGAGTTGGTGAGGTTACATAATTATCTATGCAAATTTTATGTTAATCAGCATACAGATTTGTACCTATTTTTCATGGGCCTTGTCCAGATTTTTGATGTTTCCAGGTTGAGAGGTATGCTCCAGGCCACTTGGTATGTATGTATGCATGTGAGTGTGCATATGTATCCCCCTGTAAAACAACTAAGAATCTCTCACTGGCTATCAAACTGCAATGGCTCTGCCCTTTTTGGCCCTATAAGTTGCTGCTGGCTTCCAGACTGCCCTCTTCTACAAGGCCTGCTGCCAGCTTCCAATCTGCCCTATTCTACAAGGCCTGCTGATGTCATCTATCTTAAAGGGACAATTCCAGTGTATAAATTTTGGGTCCACACTACTGCTGACCGAAGTAATGCCCACTTTATCACGTCACTCACATTCCCACCCCAGTGTCATTTTTCTTATAAATATCCTGTATATCTTAAATTCCAATCCTGTTTTGGCTCCCACTATCAACTATGTTTTGTTATGTTCCTAACACTTTTCAATGGGCTTACACTTACAACTTTTCTGCATCTTTGCTCCCGTTGTCTCTGCATGGGTAATACCTGCACAGCTGGTCAATCTGTGTCTTTTCTTTAGTATCCCTAGTTGTCTTACTGTGTTTTTTTTCAATGTGTTCATTTATTTATTTGCTAATATGATTTCTGTATAAACCTCAGTGAACAATCATTTTAAAAAAGGAAAGATTTGTGCTTAACAAATGATGGATATGTGGAAATGCTGCTGTGAAGAACGCTCTTCTTTGTGCTTCCCTTTGTTTTGAAGCCACGAGCCAGCATGTAATGACAGGCATCTTTGTTTCATATTTCATATCTCACGGAAAATGCATCTTAACAGGAGTGCTGTTATTTCAGCAACTTTCTAAGTTTGTAAGAGCAATATTTTAAATCGCTATTTTTGGCTCATTTGTTATCCCCGTTATTTTAGGCTTTGTCAGATTTTTTTTTAAGAAGCAGAGAGGTATGGCAGGGAGTTCCTCCTGCTTTTCATCTGCTCCAAAATCCATCCATATTTTTGGCTCTTTTGATCCCCCCATTATTTTAGGCTTTCTACAGATTATTTCTCTGAGAAGCAGAGAGGTATGGCACCGAATTACTCTGGCTTTTCAACTGGTCCATATTGTAAAATGTTCAGAATGATCAATCTGATGTTGTAAATCTTTGTTCATTAATTACTATTAGGACTTCGGTTCTGTCCTCGGAGTTGATACGGCCGTTTCCAAGCTCGCGCCAGCCAAAAACTCTCAGCTAAGACCTACCCATAATGCCTCTCTCCTAGTTACTCCAGATCTCGTTTGCTGCATTCCTAGTCAGATGTGCTAGCCTTCTCTCTCAAAGCTAATTAGAAAATTGTCATTTTTTAGATAGTTTCTCTTCAAAATGTTTTATTTTTTAGTCAATTTAGCCTTTTTTCACTGTCGCCTATAACCTAATTCTATTCCCTACTCTTTACCTTGGTAATTTAATTTCTACCATTATTGGTACTGTCCCTCTCTCCTGCCTTTGACAGGCCCTTCCTTACCACTTGTGGTATTTTTTAAATACCATCATTGGTATTCTCTCACTTTTTTCTTTCCCTTAGTTTGTTTTTTTTATAGGCTAGCCTTGTTGCCTTACTATGTCAGACAAAGCTAAGTTCTATGCTCGTTGTGTCTACTGTTTGGGGGTGGATCATTTTAAAGCTGACTGTGAAATTTGTGCTAGTTTTAGCAGAAGGTAAGAATAAGCCTATTTTAAAAGGTTTAATCAAGATACCTTTTTCGGATGCTCTATCTTGGTCGGAGGTCTCACCCCCTCCAAAGACCAAAAAACATAAGGAAAAAAGGAGTCACTCGGTTCCTGCATCTCCATCAGTTACAGAACCGAGTCAGCTCCATGCTTTGCCAGCACCTTTGACGCAGAACTTTTTGGTACTAGGCTCTGTTTCTTCTCCCTTGGTGCCATCCATGATATTCACCCCTATTTTGGTTCCAACCTTGGCAGCATTGACTTTGGTGCCATACTTGGATCAGACATTGGCTCCAATGACTGTACCTGCTTCAGCACCATCCCCGACCATGGTGCCGACAGTTTGCTTGGCTCCATCACCTCCAAAACTCGAATATCTGCCAAGGACAAGATACTTTCTAACTTATGATCCTTTTTTGGGGTAGAGGTCTAGCCCCTTTCTAGAAAGACCTGATTCTCCTTCAGCAGTTTCCTAGATCCACTAGGAGATTTTCTGAATTAGATCTAGTGCGGGTTGTGGACCAGCTTCTGGCAGCTAGGGAATTGCCCATTCCAGCTAGACCTTCCATTCCTCTTGGCTCGGAAACTTTTACTACATCTTCCCCTGTTTGTCTTCCTCCAGCCTCTACCCAGATCCCGGAGATCTCGGTACTGATGTCCACTCCAGGGCATACTGTCTCGGCTTTGTCAGCAGTTTTTCCCCTGTTGGCACAGACCACCCTTGCTGCATTGGCTCCGGTAGAGCTGATGCTCTCTCAGAGCAGTGCTTGGACCATCTATACCTTAGTACCTAGCCCAGTGCCTATTTTCTCACTGGAGCCATCTATGTCCATGGCTCTGATGGCTTCCAGTCCTCTAGAAGTTCCTTACCTGAAGGTGGGCTCCTCAGGACAGGGTGTGACCCTGGTTCCAAGGTTGTTCTTCCTGGTTCTGGGCTCCCATTCCTCCTCAGGCAGGCCTGTTGTCCAGGTGATGGAGAGGGTCCCTGACTCTGCAGGCTCGCAGTCAGCACCAATGACATCAGTATCAGAACCCCCACCAGCATGTACGTCTCCCAACCCTCTATTTCGGGACCCTCAGTATGAGAGTCACAAGACCCCCCTTTGAAGGGAACCCCTTCTCTGGATTCCTCCTCAGAAGATCCTACTGGGGAGCCACCCTGGATGAAATGGTGTAAGAGGAAGCACCTTGATTTCCTGGAGGAATCTATCACTGAAGACACTGATTGTGATGAGGGAGAAGGGTCTCCATGGTCTCCCCCAGGAGACATCTCATTTGGAGACATACTCAAAATCCTCAAGCAGCAGGGAGACTGGAAGTCTTCTAACCCTTCTTCTGAGGAATCAGTGTTCTTGCAGGCCTTATGTGCCCAGCCATCTACTTCCTGGGTGACCCCACTGACAGATGACCTTGTTAGGCTCATTGTGCAATGTGCCTGGAGGGCCCTGGACAATGTAGACCCTGTCCCCCAGAGGTCAGACAAATTTTTATCTACACCTGAAGACCAGCCCCACTGGTCCAAGCAGTTGACAGTTGATTCTATGGTCGTGGCAGCGGCCACTAAGAGGGAACTGGCAGAAGATAGTTCCTATGTCCATCTTCCAAACAGGGAGTCCTGGACCATGAACAGACTAGGGAAGTGGACCTATGCTGCAACGACCTTCGCCATTCGGTTGCTGAACTATCTGGCACACTTTACTTACCTCCAAAGAGACCTAATTTCCAAAATGTCCTCCTCTTTGGTGGGGGTACTGCCTGATGAGGTGCATGACACTGTCAACTTGCAGCTAGCTACCCTTGAATCTGTCTCGAATTCCTCATTGCATTTGATATCTCACACCACTGAGGGGGCAGCTTCAGCTGCTGCATCAGGCATTGTCATGAGATGTAATGCTTGAATGTGGTTGTGTGACTTCACAGACCCCTTTAAATCTTCCTTCATCAATGCACCTGCTGATGAATCTGCACTTTTTGGACCTAAAGTATGAGACACACTTGCACGTAATGTGAAAAACAGAAAGACCTTCTCTGCTGTGGGCATACACTTTTCCAAGCCTTAGAGGTCCTACTCCAGGAACCAAAAGGGAGGAAAAATGTGGTTCAAGAAATTCCAAGGATCTTTTCATGACACTTGTGGTGAACAATCCCCCTGTGGCAGAAGGAGCAACTCATATGGAAGATGCCCCTTTTGGGGTAGAGGGGGTCTGCGTAACCAGGGTGCTAGAGATTCTTTCTCTAGCAGACCCTACCAGCGCTCCTGAGCAGTGGCCCAATTGCTTTCCTCTGGAAGCAGTGGGGGGTCATTTTTCTTTGCACCTACCAGCCCGGCATCTTATTACTACCGATGTTTGGGTGCAGAGATTAATATCCAGAGGCTACCAAATACCATTCGATTTAATTCTCAGACCCATCAAATGAATCCCCGATGTACCATCCAATCAGAGGGAATTAGAAGCCTTAGAAATAGAAAAGCTGCTAAGAAAAAGAGTCATCCAACTAGTCTCACCAGACCAGACAGGATCCGGGTTTTACTCAAGGTTCTTTTTAGTGCCAAAAAAGACAGGTGACTGGAGACCAATCCTGGATCTCAGCCTACTGAACAAATTTATCAAACCTCAAAAATTCTGGATGGTCACGGTACAGTCTATTCTTCCCTTCCTAGGGATGGACAACTGGATGTGCTATATAGACCTCCAGGACATGTACTACCACATAAAGATGCATCACCACTCCTGGAGTTTTCTCCACTTCCAGCTGGGAGCCAATCACTACCAGTTCAGGGCACTGCCATTCGGTCTCTTGACAGCCCCCCCCGAGTGTTCATCAAATGTATGGTAGTTGTGGTAGTTCATCTTTGACTACAATGATTGCAGGTGTTTCCATATCTAGACGATTGGCTCTTTACCACTCTGACCAGGAATCTCCTAGTCCACAGCCTGTCTTACACTCAAGGTCTCGCTTTCTGCTTGGGGATTACAATCAACACGGACAAATCTCAAATGTTCCCAATGAAGACACTAGAATTTATTGGAGCAGTCTTCGACACAACATCCTGTCAAGCTTCTCTCCCACCTGACAGGCTTTCGAAAATAAGACACCAAATCCAAGACCTTCTTCCTCAGACCTATGTACCAGCATGTCTTGTACTGCAACTCTTAGGCTCCATGGTGGCTGCCATTACATTAGTACTACTGGTGAGGCTGCACATGAGAATCCTGCAGTGGCTCCTTTCCACACAATGGTCATTTCTAACTCACCCACTCGACCACATGATATGTCTTACAAACCATTGCAAGGAAGAAATGCTATGGTGGATGAAGCCACAAATGAATCTTTGGTCTCAACCATTCTGTCTTCCCCAGCCCATGGCCATGGTGACCACGGATTCTTCCCTGTTAGAGTGGGGGGGGGGTGCATTTCCAGGGAAAGATGGTCCAAGGCACCTGGTCCCCATGGAGGCCAATTTGCACATAAATGTCCTGGAAGTGACGGCAGTTCTCTTAGCGTTGCAAGTGTTCCATGCACCCCTACTCTCTGGGACCATTGCAATTCAGTCAGACAACATGTCATAGGTTCATAGGTAGGTACTAGGCTATTGGCCCTAGGGCCTATATAAGCCTAGCCAAATGATACCCTGGCTTTTGCCACCAAAGAAAATTATTTTCTTGTGCCCCTGTCAAGCAGAACCACAGAAGTGATCCCCAGGGTGAATTTCCTATCTCCCATCCAATCATCAAGATTTTTCTTGAAGAGTGCTAATGAGGAGTGTTGTTTGATATAGATAGGTAGTTTGTTCCAGAGTATGGGAAGTCTTTGGGACAAGAATCTATCCCTCCAGCATGTTCTGTTTATTGTGGTGACAAGGTTTAGGTCCCTAGAGTGTGTCAGTCGTTTGGTATATCAACAAGCAAGGTGGAACCAGATCTTACCCCCTGTGTCGGGAAGCCATGAGGATTCAGCACTGAGTGATAGCTTCCAACTGTTTTCTTATAACAACACACATTCCCAGGAGTTCCAACCTTATTGCGGACAATCTGAGCAGGAACATCTTGATGCCTCATGAGTGGTGCCTCAACCTTGTAACAGTGGATCAGATCTTCCAACACTGGGGCAAGCCTTGCTGCGATCTCTATGCTTCTCCCCTAAACTACAAATGCAGAAGCTGCTGTGCCCTGATCCCCCCTCAGGGGGAACCCCCGAGGGATGCTCTAATGCATGATTGGCTTCTGGGTCTTCTGTATGCCTTCCCCCATTTCCCCTCATTCCAAAATTTCTCCAGAAAGCTCATAGGTTGAGAAGCAAAGTGATCCTCATTGCCCCCTATTGGCCCCATCAAGTCTGGTTCCCATTTCTATGGCCTCATCTGATTCACAGCATGTGGATTCTGGATAATTCCCAAGACCTGTTATCTCATCCTCAGGGACTGATTCATCCAAACCTCCACAGTCTCAAGCTACAGCTTGATTCCTCCACTTCCAATGATTGCCAGGCTGCGTGACATCCCATCTTCTGTTCGTGAAATTCTTCTGGCTTCACACAAACCTTCCACCAGGAAAGTTTATTCTAGTAAATGGATTAGGTTCTCTGTTTGGGCCAAAGATCAGAACTTAGACCCTTTCTCTATGCTTTTTCAAAAGATCCTACAATACCTGACTAGTCTTTTACATGCAGGAGCCTCAGCATCAATGATCACTGTACATTTAGCAGCTATCACCAATTTTCATAATGGACTTGATAATTCCTTAATTATGTCACACCATCTATGCAAGACATTTTTGAAAGGAGTATTACATATTAAACCCCTGGTCAAACCTCCCTTAGAACCTTGGGACTTGACTTTAGTACTTCAGTCTCTCACAGGCCCTCCTTTCGAGCCCTTTGATTCATGTGATTTAACATTTTTGTCATGGAAAACATTACTTCTAGTAGCAATTTCCTCAGTGAGAAGAGTATCTGAGCTGCAGGCCTTGAGTGTCAAGAGACCTTACTTGAGCTTCCACATGGATAGGGTGTCCCTTTGTACTGACCCTTCTTTCTTGCCCAACGTCATTTCTGGCTTTTCCATTAGCCAATATATTGACCTGCCGGTTTTCTTCCCTCAGCATTCTAACAGAGGGGAGTACCTTTTGCACACTCTTGATGTGCGTCAGCAGCTTCGTTGTTATTTGGACAGGACTAAATCTTTCAGGAAAACAGATCAATTGTCTGTGGCCTTTGCAAGACCCAGATTGGGTAAACCTGTTTCCAAAGAGACTTTATCCTCCTGGCTTAGAAATGTCATTACCTTTATCTACCAACAGAATAAGCTACCCTTACCTTCCAGAATAAAGGCTCATTATACCAGATCTATGGCTACTTCTGTAGCATTTAATTCCAGAGCCTGATATCTGCGCAGCAGCCACTTGGGCAATACCTCATACCTTTATCTTTCATTACAAATTGGATTTGGCCTTCAGGGGACAAGCATCTTTTGGTTCTATGGTGCTCAGGAATACCTTTCCTTAAGGCCGCCCAGGACTCAACTGGGGACTCAGTCCTAATAGTAATTAATGAACAAAGATTTACAACATCAGATAAAGAAGTCATGTCTTACCATAACGTTCCATCTGGGCTGTAGATCTTTGTTCATTCATTACTTCCCACCCTCCTTCCCCCTGCCTGGACACCTGGTGGACATTAGGAACTCCTATTTGCTCAGACAGAGCCTTCTACTATTTTTCTATTACTACGTCTTTTATAAAGGGGCGGGCAAACTCAATCTGGAGTAACTAGGAGAGAGGCATTATGGGTAGGTCTTAGCTGAGAGTTTTTGGCTGGTGCGAGCTTGGAAATGGCTGTATCGGTTCCGAGGATGGAACCGAAGTCCTAATAGTAATGAATGAACAAAGATCTACAACACAGATGGAACTTTATGCTAAGACATAACTTATTTTTCATTGTGGTTTGTTGCTCTGGTTACCACAATCAATGACCCTTGTAAAAAGCAAAGATGTACTGTTAAAAGCACTTACAAGCAAACATTTGTACCAGATTATTATCCTCTTTATGCGGGTCTTACAAAAGGTACAACGATGTCAAAGGAGGCATCAAGCTGAGGCTTGGGAAAAATCATTTCCTTATAAAATGAAATGTTGGATCACTTTATTTTTTGAGGGAGGGGGGTTGAAGTCAGTCACACAAATGGGATGATTTGATAAAGTATGATTATACTGTACCATGTTTAATTTAGACTTGGGAATAAACTGTAATACAATTTGATTATGGAGAATGATTAGTAGGCTAATACTGAAGTGTAACAGAGAACAGACAGACTATAGAGCCAAAGCTCCTATCATCACCCCACCCCAAAAAAAAAAAAAAAATCTGTCTAAGAAGACCTGAAAATGAAATGTTACGGCACCATTTCTTAACACCTAATGATAAGTCATTTCCTAGTAACCTGATACATAACTGCTTTAATAGTCACACTTACAAGCATATGATTAATGCCTAATGGAAATACTAAAAAAATGCTTCGACTTGTGACACTACTTTGTGTTCTGCTCTGGATACCAAGTAAGATGTCAGTTGAGAAATCTGCCGTCTGAGGTTAAAGGAACTGTTTGTAGACCTTGGTTTTGTGTAATTTTGTGACTGCTCTGTTTTTATGTTTTAAATGTATTTATGATAAAAAGGAGCACTGGGTTACAGATGCAGTATCCCATTAATAGCAATTTATAGATTCATGTTTCGGAAACATGTACGTTATTTCTGCAATTCTGTACAAATATTATTCACATCACTTACAGAATTAAGACTGATTGAATTTGAGAGTCCTGGCTTGTGTTGTATGCCAATAAATTCAAGCATTGTTTACAAGTTGTCCTTTACTCTGAATTCCCAAGACAAATACTTAATTTTAATGTAAAAAGTGCAATAAAGACACACTTGTCTTTTCTGATAAAAATAGCAACCTCAGAGATGTATATTTATTTATTTTTTTTTTGGGGGGGGGGGTTGAGAAGATAGCGCTTAACAACAGAACCTCAGATTAAAAAAGAGCTTGGGTGGATAGTTATGAATGTTTGCAACACTTTTGCATATACATTATAGACTGCAGTGTATTTAAAATAGGTTAAAACATTCTAATCCTGAAGAATGTAGGAAGTTAAACAAAATATAACACACATCACACAAAAGTGTCAAATTCTAGTCTAAGCAAATTCATGTCTTAGCTGGCATAATTAGTTGTGATGCTGTCATTGTGTATTTAACTTTGACCTTCTAAACATATGGTTATTAATTTAGCACTTTAAAATTATGATGCTCAAGGATGCTGCAACTCATCAAAATGTATTCAGTGTAGTCCTTAACTTTTTTTTGACAAATTTTTGCAGTGCCCTCTCAGTAAAATAGTTACTGAGGTTTATGGTTAAAAAGCCTGAAGAACTCACTGTGTTCTCCTGTGGGCATGACAGGAGCATTAACTATAAAACCATCTTCTGGTATCAACAACTTAGGGATTGTGGTGGGCTTAAGCTCATGACCTACTCCTACACCAACACCAAATGCTAGGATAAAAAGGATTTCAAAGGAAGACTAACCACCACCAGAGATGGTGCAGAGAAAGGCAACATCACAATCAACAGCCTAAACATTACCGACACTGGAATGTACTTCTGTGCAGCAATCTATCCACAGTGAATCAGCTCCTCTAGAGACCTAATAGAAAACTCCCCACTGGTGCTGCTAATAAATAAGTTTGGGCAGGGACCCCATGCCAAATACCTTACAAGCACAAAAACATACTGAGTTGCTGTACATTTCAAATATCCCTGATTTTCCAGGGTGTTCCTGATTTTGGTTCAGAATGTTGCTCTGTCCCTCCTAAAATTAGAGAGATACTTGGAAATAATATAGATTATAATCAATATTCAATTGAGTTTTTCAATACTTCCAAAATGCATGCTAATTAACATACTCTCGTTTTGTCACTTCCTAAAGCAGTGGCACTAGCATTTAAGAAGTGTATGTGATGTGGGGTCTTCATCCCTAAATATTTCTGGTTTGGTGGTGGGTTAAGGGCTATGATTGCATCTACTGCTTAAAAAGTTACTGTACGGAGAAAGAAACTGACTTTATTACAAAACTCATTATAGAAAGTAAGGTTCAGTGTGAACTATCATCTCCTTGGTTTTGCTATAAATATTGACTTCTTAAATGGGATTGATACCTAGCCATTTAGTTTAATTTGCTTTCATTGCTTTGCAGTCCTAATTCAGTGGTTTGTGGAATGTAGATTAATGTAGATATTTGATGTGATCAGGGAAAGATTTTTGATTGTGTTTCCTAGGCTACTTATTGAGACAGACTGAAATATATGTTTTATAAGTTCATAGGTTCATATATTTATGCTAGGATAATGACCACCAGCTTCTTTGCAATCCTAGCCATGCAACCCAACCCAATTTTGTCTCACAGATTCTTGAAAACAGATATGGTGGGGTACGCTAGTAAAGAATAGGTGGCTAAGGGGTGTGTGTGTGTGTGTGTGTGTGTGTGTGTGTGTGTGTGTGTGTGTGTGTGTGTGTGTGTGTGTGTGTGTGCATTTGTGTGTGTGTGTGTGTGTGTGTGTGCATTCGTGTGTGCAAGTGTGTGTGTGTGTATGTGTGTGTGTGTGTGTGTGTGTGTGTGTGCGTGTGTGTGTGTGTGTGTGTGTGTGTGTGTGTGTGTGGGCGTGCGCACACGCGTGTGCATGGCGTGTGTGTGTGTGTGTGTGTGTGTGTGTGTGTGTGTGTGTGTGTGTGAGACAGAGATGTTAGTTGGGGATTAATTTATTTATTGTCTACCTCTGTCCATTAGAGACATGCAGTCAGAAATGGGGTGAATTTGCATTTGCCCATTCAATGCTCAAGGTTTCTTTTGAATAATATCTAGACTGAATTCTGCTTCACATAGATAGGGAGTTTATTCCATAGTCTGGATATCCTTTGAGACACATATCTGTCCCTACAGCTGGACTCACACAAAGCTCAGGGATTTGATCTAGTGTTTCTGGAGCTGCTTGTCTTGTGGATGTGCAAGAGATCCATCAAAGTTGGATCTGAGTATGCCTTATATGCTAGGCATAAATCACAACCTGTAACCTGTAGGAGACTGATTACAGAGACTGGATCTTGCGTCCGGATTTTCCTGATGAGGAATCTTTGAGGGCATTCCAGCTGTTGAGTGTGCCTGGTTGGGTAAATGCCAAAGGGGACACTGTAGTCAATGATGGGTCTAATATTCAGCAAAATGTTATATACATTTGAAGGACATTCTATACAGAGTGGTTCAGACAGAGGTAAGTTACATATTTATTCATGAAATAACACCTCCAAGCAAACTTGATAGACCAACAGCCATTAACATATAAACAGGGCACAGCAGTTAACTATCTCTAATTGGCACTTAATTACCCTTTTATGAATAGCAGAAAGTGCTTCTACTGTTGCTAATTTTATACCTGACTGAATTTTCAATTTAGGTTTAGGACTAACTTCAGTAAAAAATAAAAAGCCAAACATAGTTTTATAGTTTAATAACCAAGGGATTCTAAAGGTTTTACTGCTTAATGCCAGGAGCCTGAATAAAAAACTCCACTCCCTCCAAGCTCTCCTTACCCTGGAGAACGTAGATATCTGTGTATTTACTGAGATATGATTTAAAGCCAAGAAGAGACCCTCAGCTGTGTAAGGGTACAATGACTCCCAAACATTTAGGCCAGGTATTGCACAAGTAGGGACTAAAGGTGGAGGTGTCTCATTCTACGTCACTAACAAGGTCACTGCAAGCTTGGTCAAACACGATGATGAACTTTAGCTTCTCCATGTCCAAATTACCATAGACAAAGTCCCATACCATGCTCTTGCTAGCTATGGGTTCCGCTTCTAAGACGCTGGAAATCCATGACTTGTATTTAAACTTACTGGAAACACTCAGCATTCAACCTAATACCATATTCCTGGTTTACTTCAACTACATCATTATAAAATGAGAATCATATATGACCCCAAAAGTGCAGGCCTAGATATTTCTGGGCTGTCTAAACATACCCTAGACCAGATAGTCCACATGCCCACTAGTGGAGCAAACATACTGGACCTGGTCCTCACTAACATGAAAAACCCTCTTCCCTTGTAATGTCATTGTTAGTAAGGTTAGTAAGATTGCACTATAAAGCTGTCCCCTTTCAAATACAAATAAAACCCATGACTCCAGCTAACCTCATAACATTTAGGAAATAAATATTTATCTGTGGCCTCTATCTCTGCACCAGTTCCTTAGTAACTCACCAACAAAGATAGGGATGAGTTATAAATAACATCAGATTGCATTACTTTAGTAACTAATTTTAGGGCCTAACACCACTTTACTATCATAATACAATAATGCCTTGATAACATAATAATATAATACAATGTCATGATCTTCCATTATATTTGATAACTCCATAGCATAGTAAAGCTTTGGATGTCACATTTCTTTTCTTCGTCTTTTAATAAATCTGTTTACGCCATATTTCTTTATAAATGCTTTTATTTCGCTGTGGCTCTCTCATTATTTATTTCTACTCCATATCTTCTATGTAACAGAACTCTTCAGCTTTCAATTCAGATTTTCTGAATGATACCTATTATTGTCTCATCTGTTTGTTATTTAATATAATTGGTTTATCAAGATAGCTATTAAAATGGCATTCTGTGAAATTCCTGCTAAATGCTTTATATGCAATTTGTTCTTTAATCGAACTAATTAGTCGGTGCACAGCAGAGAGCACGCTCACTTTTTGGTGAAGAAGGTAATAGGTTTCATGCCCACACCAAATAGATGGATTCTAGACTCTGCAGTGTAGTATAAGTGGGGTGCTGCATTCCTGAGCATGTCATCCTTTGGATGTGATGTTAAATGAGGTCTCATCTGCATGAGTTGGTGATAGCTCAGGTAGATGTAAAAGAACCAATGGCACCTATTGAGAAGAGGAGGAGTCCTTTATTTTGCACAACATAAAAAAAAACATTGTTTACACATTTACAAAATGAACATACTTACAGGCTCTTTTATGACGCATTTCTGTTTTTTACTATTTATCAGTTTTGTTATAACATATTCATTATTCTTCTTTCATAATGGACGCTCACTCCTTCCGCAGCAATAATCAAAACAATAATAATAAATAATAAACAATAACAATAATACTTTTTCACAATATCCCCCGGATTCCCTAAAGCTTGCACGGCATGCAAGATCAGCGCAAGAGCTCAAGCAGGCAATATGTCTGCAGTGCGATCCAGGAACAGCCTGCAGGGGCATGCACGGGCGCTCCTGCACTAATCCTGCATGGACGAAGCCCTTATATGCAAATCACCCCATTTTCAGGTGAAATCTATGGAAATTAGGTGATTTTGCAATCCTAGAAGCTTGCAACTGTCCGTGCAGGACTAGTGCTATCTGCAGAAATGTACTTGGTTAGTAACCGAGTACATTTCTGCAAAATCCAAAACGAAGCTGTAACAGCTCCAAATAAATGCTGCATATCATGTAGTAAGCATGCCAATGGCCAAGTATAAGGTCATTGGCATTGCAAACATGAATAAAAATACAAAAATCAACTTTAATTTTTTTTTTTAGCTGATCTCGGCTGTTTAAGCATAGGGCATAGGGCAACGGTGCGCAAATGGGATTGGGGGGGATAACAAAATTAACCTAAATTAAGCATCCTAACTAAAATCAGTATTTTGCCATGCAAGTCAATGGCAGGCAGAAGACAACATGGCCAGTAAGTACTGGTTGCTAAAGGGGGGATGTTCAGTGTGAGACATGTAACTATGCATTAGCAGGCAATCCTATGCAAATGAGGGGAAGGATAGTGAATCCCAGTTTTCCCCTCCATGTGAGTCAGGTCCCAACAGTGTAAGAGTAGGAATAGCTTGGTGCAAGCCTAGGAGTTAGGTGAAATCATGGAGGTGTGTGTCAGGCATACTGTAAGCAGACTGGAGCCCTGTGGCTCGGGCTTGCTCCTAGCTTAGCACAACTACCTGTCAGTGCAGGATGTGTGGACAGAGATGAACATAATGGTGGGACAAATGGCCTACAGTAGGGACATGTCTGAAACATTATCCTTATACAGTGGCTACAACAGTGTATACACCACTATTACAATGGCAACTCTTCCCGATATAAACCATGACAAATCACAATACCACATTCCATACCTTTAACAACCTGTAATGTGATCCCAACATGAGCAATGAATGTGTAATATGGAATCCTATGTTAGGACAACAAATATGGCGAATACATACCTTAACAAACCTTGGAAGCATATGTGTGCATGCACTCCAAATAACATATTGTGGAAGCAGCTTGCGATGTACTGACAGCATTCACTCTTCTTGAGTACACACATTCCATCAAGTACAGTGCCTCAATGTCACACCAAGTCATGGTCTGCTGTCCAAGAAGTATGTCCATGACATTTGCCCACTCACCTGCAACAGAGGCAGCCGTGGCTTGCACACATCTTACAAACCATGAAATTAATCCCATATCCAAAAGGTAGCATTCAGGAGTGGGAAAAGTAACCTTACCTCACCAGTGCATATACCATGGTAAACAGTGAAGACAGTCATGTATGTGTGCATGAAGTATGGGACAACATTGATGTAGAAAATAAACAGATGCCCATCCAAAACAGATGACAAAACATGTTACAAACTGGTCATGGAGGCTGTAAAGAAACATGCACCAACACTGTGGGATATGCAGGAATGTCTAGCAAGTATTGCCTGTGCAGTACCTGTGTCGACAGTTGCCTGGATTCTACATATGTGTGGCCTATGGCTTAGGGTAATCACATGGATGAGTTGTCCCACATGATACATCATCCAGGGCTCTCTACAGGTAGAATAAGCATAACAGCAAGTCTCCCAAAGGCATGTGTTGCAATGTGCAATGGTGTCATGAGACCAAGACTCAAACCTACAGGCAGTATAGAGGCTGGCAAGTAAACAAGGGTATGCACACTCCTCATATCCACATTAAGCTTTGAAGGCTGTCAGTGTAACTGGATTTAATTGCACATACATGCACTGCTGATGATGAGATCTGCAAATCAAAGGATAGGCATTAATTACTGACATCTGTCCTCATATCACCCCAGGTATGTGTCAAACAAACACATAGGGGATGTGAGCAACAGAGAAAACATAACTGCCAAACATATACACATTCAGCAATGATATGTACACTTGTGAGGTATGGTGCACAGTACATACCAGTGTGCTGTACATGTGCACAGCAATACTGTGTACATGGGTGCAGTGTGTTCCAGGGGAAGGGGCATCACCTACTAACACAACTCATGCATCACAGAGATGTATAATGTTGGTAACAAGGAATGAGTATGGCTGCAGCGCATGCTGTTGAGTGCCATATGTCATGCATGTTGACTGTTGGGTAATGAGAGGTCTGTGCAATATCTTTGTCTGACCTCATCTGTGTGTGTGTGTGTGTGTGTGTGTGTGTGTGTGTGTGTGTTTGTGTGTGTGTGTGTGTGTGTGTGTGTGTGTGTGTGTGTGTGTGTGTGTGTGTGTGTGCATGCGTGCAGAAGTAAACCATAATGTACAGGTCTTAATTTACATTTCTTTTCTGCCTCTCACATGTGGCGAGGTGGGTCAGGGTCCATCCTGCAGGCAAACTGATGTTAGTGTCCATACAGACTCTGACAATGATGATAGGCATAGTGAGGCACAGGCAGGGTTGTCAGGGGCTGATTCTGTGCCATTGGTCGACATCCCACTTTTATCCACCCCATCCCCACACATAGACACAAAGCCCATACATACCCCATTACCAGTGGCCATAGATGAGGGACAGTTGGCGAGTGATGGCATGGGACAGGAAAGTGTGATGACTATGGCAGGTATGTCTGTACATAGCAGCTGTAGCCAAATGACCAGCAAAGTAACACACAGGCAGATGTACAGGGGTGCTCAAAGGAGGGCTGCTGGCCATCACGCCACTGGCAGACGTGCCACAGCAGGTGTCACCATATGCATGTTTTGGGCCATCATAGAGGCACAGGGACTTATGGAACATAACACCAGAGATAGTCTGAAGCTCCAGAGGGCTAGTATTCCTGCTGTATATGACAACATCCGTGATCTTGCAGGTGCCCACCATTATTTTGCAGAAGGCATGGATAAATGGTTGGGTGAGATGGTGGGAATCCTCGACCGTGTGGTGTCTGTGTAGAGCATGTGGTGGGAGTAGGGTGTCAGGCATATGGATGTAGGTCAGCAACACCAATAGGTGGAGATTTACCTGGACGTAGAACAACTCACAGCCACTCCCGTAATGGCAGTACCAGCACTAGCACTGCAGGGGGGGTGCTGTCCATACCACAATGCAGCAGGCCACATGCACATGTCCCTGGCCTGTCCCAAGAGGGACGCGGATCCAGTGGACAAGTGTCATCATCAGGGGAAAGTACCATATCTGGGCTTCTGAATGGTAGTGCCCATGGAACCCCTTTGAGGCACAGTTCCTGTGTCCATGGCCAGATATAGTGAACTGTACACCCTGCCATGTACATGCAGCTGTCCAACAATCTCCTGTATAGGGCAGCCACATGGCAGAAATATGTGCATACATACACACACACATCACCAACACAGCTAGGGCACTTCCATACCTACACACACCACGTCTGCACAGCCCATTTAATAAAGAACCCCCCAACCCACACACATGATGTCAACCAAATGGCTCAGCCCAGGCCTCTGGCAAACCCACAACACACCCTGTGCATATTAATGATACCTGTGCCACATTCCTGTCATCCATACCATCGATGAAGGGACATGCTAATATGGTTCTGATGCACAGGGTGAATGTACTAAGGTTTAGCAATGTAATGCTGTTTAACATGTTTTCAGCTGGAATGATTAATGCTTAGACATCAGGGTGTGTAGCTGTCCAGCCATGATGGATTATAGCTGTTATTAACACTGACTGATCGTGGTCTCCATAATGTATTCTGTTTGTGTTCTAGGTGTCTGTGTGTCAGCAGGATGTTGGTCTGCTGTCCTTTCCTACAAGGTGTGTGGCACTGTGGTGACACATTGACTGTGTCATATCCCACGTACAGCTGAACACAGGTAACAGTTCTGTATAACAGTTACTGCATGTGCCACATGCAGTAACTGCATGTGCCACATGGCTGATAGGTCTGAGGGATATATACAGGTGAGTGCATGGTGGCTGATGTAAGCAGCTCTTCTACAGTGGACAATGGTAAGTGTACTGGGTGACACACATCAAATGTTTGTGAATAACATATACACACAGAGGCTTTGGTGTTGATGCAATACACAGAGAGTACTGTTGACATGGATGTACTTCATTTTGCAGTGAACTCATTTTGCCCTATGTAATTCCACCAAAATGAAATTGCCAAAACATCACATCAGTAAATAATCAGTCCGCCAGTTTAATGTCATTGACAATGGTACTGGCAGGGTATATGTCCTCTTCCCCAATGCAGTGCAATCCTGGAGTTGGTAAACATTGGTGTGCTGGTGTGGGTGGCACAGCTGCCCACTTTGTAGGGTGTGGGGTGGCATAGAAACACACATAGTGTGATTAACAACTACTTAACCTGCTAACTAAACTGTACAGTATAATGGCACACTAAGCAGGGGTGTATGAACAGCAATAACCCCAATGTGGGTGGCTGTTCCCACAATAACCACACCCATGTGTATATATATATATATATATATATATATATATATATATATATATATATATATGTATATATATATATATATATATATGTATATATATATATTTATGCCAACTCCAGTATTGCTGTACAACTGTAGAGTGGGGAAGAGAGCATTTGCACATCCAATACTAGTTTTGATTGAGTGTATTTCCACAAGATGATTGCTTTGAAAATGTTACCTTTTGCCAATTAGTTCTTGGACAAATGGTCTCCTGGGACATATATTTTTTGCAGACTGAAGTAGATCTCTTCACATATGCACACACTTACTTGGCAACACTGAGAGTAGAACCCCTACCTATGTACTTATTGCTACTAATGTGTTTGGCCTTAATTGCACACACCACAGAGCTTTGACGGTGAGGTGTGTCCCGAGTTTCCTGTGAAGTGAAGAACATCACCAGGCCTTGTACAGTATGGTAATGGAGGATGTACTGAGTGTTAATGAACAATAAATAGTATGACATACTTTCATATACACATTGACAAACACATACAGTCATAGACACATTTGACAGACCTGGGTTTAGCAGTGCTAACTACCTTGTCAGTGAGTCCATTCTGTTAGAGAGTTTTTGCACACAGCACATGCATCATTGGGCTGGATAGTGTAATCAATTACCTGTATGGTTGATGGTGACAGCAGTCCTCATACAGCAGACCTTGTGACATGTACTGGGGGTACCATGGGGTAAAAACAGTATACCCAGCACCCACACCCCACATTGGATATTGTACTCAGTGAAACTCATGATAATGCTCTGACATACCTACAATCACACATTGACCAGGATTGCAATGCAGACCATTGTCTATCTAATCAGTGCTACTATAGGGATATGCATTTATTGCACATGCCAAATGGATAGTAGGGTGAGGGTTTGTCATGCCTCTCCTAATATCAGCAACATTACTATTTCTTACAATGTATGGCAAGGTTTATTGCATTTGGAGAATGTGGCCTCAGAATGATATCTCCTACAAATATGCACACTCACACACAATTGCACACACATAAACACACTTTCCAGGACTCAGAGGTTAACCCATGCCTATCTACCCATTTGTAGAACAGTGTTATGCTGGCACTGCAAGCCCCAGGTAGCCCATAGGATGAAGAGTGTAACAAGGTACATTTAATGTCAATTACAGCAGCAACCGCTTCTAAGTATAGCAATGGGGGGGGGTGTAGTGGGTAAGAAGGCCCTCAGAGTATTTTCAACTACAAGTTTACAAACACACAGACAGTGTTATTCTCAGTAATGCACAATGACACATTTGTCAGTACTGAGGTCCATAGGTGCAGGTGTTCCTAGGTATGGACCAGTCTAATGTCCATGGAGAGATTAGAAGAGTAGGGCATGTAGGTACACTGGTATCATGCCACCTGACATTTGACAGCAGTCCATCTATCAACTGATGCCACTTGAGTGATCCCCAGGGTGACAGTTAAATTCAACATCCAATCATCTGGTTTTCTTTTGCAGAGGGACAGTGAGGTGCTCCAATTGACATGTATGCAATATATATTACATAACATGGCCAGTGTCTGGGTTAGAGACCTGTACCCAAGCATGTGCTGTTGACTGTGGTAGTCTGGTTGAGGTATCCATGGCATGTGGTGCATACAGGGTAGGCTTTCCCAGCTGTGGCATTCATAACACAGCTGGGCAGACATGTCAGTGTCAGTCAATCAGAGTTTGCCTGTAAGCAGCCAAGATGGATACCTGACATTTGCACATCTATACAGAAGACAGACAGAAATCAGCTAGCCAACAGGTTATACATTAGGATGAATGTTTTGACAGACATCTGACACAGATAGGTATGCCATTACTACATGACAGCAGCCCACAATGACATGTCCTAAACACATAGTAGTCTACAGTTAATATCCACATATCAGATCAATATCCAATAGGAGATACTTAATAACATACAGCTCACACACCAGGAGCATGATAGTCAGTACTCTGAGTCCAGTTTTGCATGCAGGGGTGTATGTCTCCAGTGCTACAATCTGCAATCTACGCTTACTTGGAAAAGCACTGTTAAAAATAATAACATAATGATACAACACATGCAAGTGTGACTACATATGACATAGGATACTAGCTGTGTGCTACATGAACTAAATGAAGAACTAAACCCACACATAAGGCAGCTGTTTAATCTTAGCCTTACCACAGGACATGTGCCCAAGGAGTGGCGTACGGCAACTGTGGTCCCACTCCACAAAGGCGGTGCCTCTACGGACCCTGGTAATTACCACCCCATAAGCTTAACAAGCCTGGTCTGCAAAGCTATGGAGAGGATCATAATGGAACTCATAAACAAGGACATAGGGGACTTGCAGACCTTGGACCCAACCCAGTTTGGCTTTGTCAAGGGCAGATCTTGCCTTTTGAACTTGGTTGACTTCTTCGAAACAGTTACCAAGGCCATTGATGAGGGAAAGGCAGTCCATACAGCCTACCTTGACCTTGCAAAAGCTTTCGACACAATACCCCACTCAGGTATCATAAAGAAACTTACCAGCTTAAATGTAAACCCATATGTCACAAGATGGGTTGCAAACTGGCTAAAGGACAGAACCCACAGGGTTAGAGTTGCTGGAGCCATGTCAGACTCCAAGCTGGTTACAAGTGGTGTCCCACAGGGCTCAGTCCTTGGCCCCCTATTGTTCGGCATCTACTTCTCAGAAGTACAGGCAAACATGGCAAACATAGGAGGACTATGGCTGACAAAGTTTGCGGATGACTGCAAACTGGGTGCCATAGTGGATAGTACATCGGACACAGACATCCTTCAGAGGGGTCTCACGGAAACTGATAGCTGGTGCCAGAGCCATGGCCTGAAGTTAAGCATAAAAAGTGTATAGTCATACCCTTGGAAAAACAAGGTAACCCCAAGCTACCATATAGATGGCAACCCACTAAGCACAGAAGAGGTTATCAGGGACCTGGGTACCCAGGTTGACAGTGGCCTCTCGTTTGACACTCACGTTGCTAAAGTGGTTCGAAAGACCTTCTACATTGCCCATCTGATCATGAAGGGATTCACATCCAGATCAAGTGAGGTCATTGTTCCCCTGTACTCTTCACTTATCAGACCAATGATCGAGTGCAATGCCCCATTTGGGATGTATCTCACCCGACACCTGCAGCAATTGGAGAGACCCCAAAAGTTCCTCACCAAAAGGATAAAGGGACTCCAAAACCTGTCATATACTGCCAGACTGAAGAAACTCCAACTCTATTCAGTTGCATACCGTCTGCTCAGAGGTGACCTGTGCCTGACATACAAGGCCATGACCAACCCGGAATTAATGGACATGCTCCACCTCAAAAAATCCAAATCCACCAGAACCACTAGAGCAAGTCACTTAAACCTTAGCACGGATATAAATAGGACGTGCTGGAGGGATAGATTTATCACCCAGAGACTCCCCATGCTGTGGAATAAAATCCCGGTCCATGTGAGGCAGAGCACCTCGCTGGCTCTGTTCAAGAGAAATCTTGACTGGTGGATGGGAGATTGTAGGTTTACCCCGGGAATCATCTCTGTGTCACTGCTGGACAGAGGCACAACAAACTAATGGGCACATTATTCCTAACATAAGGGGTGGCGTAAGCCACATAACTTTGGGCTAGGCTTATAAATGCCTTAGGGCAGATAGCCTAGTATAAACCTATGAACCTATGAACCTACCCATGTATGAAACACATACAAAGAGAAAAGATTGTGGTACTAGACGTGTATATTCAGGTGTCCCATCTAGTATACTCCCACCCCTTGCTACTGTAATGACAGAACATAGAAGCATGTTATGTACATGGAATTAAATACACCTATTAAATATGTCATTACCCTGCTATTTTATCAGACTGGAGTGTGATCACTGGTTATCAGGGTGGAGCTATGCTTAGCAAGTGTAAGCATTGCTTAAATGTAAATGCTAAACAAATTTGACCACTGGTAAGCAAAGCCTACACAGTGTAAGCTCCTTTTCATTTAACTGTACGTTAGCACTGCTTACCATTGCGCAAACCCACGCAAACTCGCTTAAAGCTGATCAAAACTACCTTAACCATTCTGTATCCAACAGTCCTTGTTCTGCCTAGCAACAAAATAAACAGCCCCTGAACCCAGACCCCTGTAGACTATAGTCACAACACTTAACCACTAAGCGATCTGAGCTGTACAAATGTCAGTTACTTGTTCAAATATATCATTCAGTACACATACTGAATAGTAGTGAACAACTGCTTTGACTACTACAATAGTTTACTACTTGTTAGTGAAAATAGTGTTGAATCAGTCATGTTTTATATCTAAATATACACATATCAGATAAATATGGTGGAATACATCTGAGAAGATATATACAACAGTCATGTTTACACATAACAAGGATATGGATATATTTATACATATCTAGATATATGTATACATGTACATACACACACACACACACACACACACATATATATATATATATATATATATATATATATGTGTATATATATATATATATATATATATATATATATATATATATATATTTTTTTTTTTTTTTAATACATATATATAGGTTCATAGGTTCATAGGTTCATACTAGGCTATCTGCCCAAGGGCATTTACAAGCCTAGCCATAGTTTTGTGGCTTACGCCACCCCTTAGTTTGGAGAAACTATGCCCATTATTTAGCCGTGCCTCTGTCGAGCAGTGACACTGAGGTAACCCCTGGGGTGTATCTGCGATCTCCCATCCATTGGTCAAGATTCCTCTTGAACAAGGCCAGCGAGGTGCTCTGCCTCACATAAACCGGGATTTTGTTCCACAGCATAGGGAGTCTTTGGGTGATGAATCTATCCCTCCAGCACGTCCTATTAATAACCGTGTCGAGGTTTAAGTCACCCGCCCTTGTGGCTCTGAGGGATCTAGATTTTTTGAGATGAAGCATGTTCATCAAATCTGGGTTTGACATGGCCTTGTATGTTAGGCATAGGTCACCTCTGAGTAAGCGCACGCAACTGAATATAACTGGAGTTCTTTCAGTCGTGCAGCATAAGACAGATTTTGAGACCCTTTATCCTTTTGGTGAGGAACTTTGTGGCCTCTCCAGCTGCTGCAAGTGTCGGGTCAGGTACATTCGAATGGGGCATTGTACTCGATCATTGGTCTGATGAGTGATGAGTATAGGGAGACTATGACTTCCCTTGATCTAGATGTGAATCCCTTCATGATAAGGTGGGCAATGTAGAAGGTCTTCCTAACTACTTTAGCAATATGAGTGTCGAATGAAAGGCTACTGTCAACCTGGGTTCCCAGGTCCCTAATAACTTCTTCTGTGTTCAGGGATTGCCACCTATATGGTAGCTAGGGGTAACCTTATTTTTCGAAGGATGACTATGCATTTTTTGGCATTTAACTTGAGGCCATGGCTCTGGCACCAGTTATCCGTTTCTGTGAGACCCTTCTGAAGGATATCTGTGTCGGATGTGTTCTCAACTACGGCCCAGTTTGCAGTCATCTGCGAACTTTGTCAGCCATAACCCTCCTGTGTTTGCTTGTACTTCAGAAAAGTAGATGCCAAACAAGAGTGGGCCCAGGACTGAGCCCTGTGGGACACCACTTGTGACAGGCTTAGAGTCTGACATGGCGCCAGCAACTCTGACCCTGTGGGTTCTGTCACTCAGCCAGTTTGCAACCCATCTTGTAATGTATGGGTTTACATTTAAGTTGATGAGTTTTTCAATGATACCCGAGTGGGGTATTGTATCAAAAGCCTTCGCCAGGTCTAGGTAGGCTGTATGGACTGCCTTCCCCTCGTCAATGGCCTTGGTGACTGTTTCAAAGAAGTCAACCAAGTTTAAAAGGCATGATCTGCCTTTGACAAAGCCAAACTGGGTTGGATCCAAAGTCTGCAAATTCCCTATGTCTTTATTTATGAGATCCATTATGATCCTTTCCATGGCTTTGCAGATCAGGCTTGTCAAGCTAATGGGACGGTAATTTCCAGGGTCGGTGGAGGCACCGCCTTTGTGGAGTGGGACCACAGTCGCTGTGCGCCACTCCTGGGTGCGTATCCGGAGGTGAGACTAAGATTAAACAGCTGTCCTAACTGAGGGTTTAATTCCTCATTGAGTTCATGGAGCACACAGCCGGGGACACCATCAGGTCCCATGGATGCTGTGTTCTTTGCCTTGGAGAGAGCATTTTCACCTGGGCATTGGAGATGTTTGGGGCTACAATCATTTGGTATAGATATCTCTCCTTTAGGCGGGGAGGGGGGGAGAAGTTTGCACTGAACCTGTCAGCCAGTATGTTGGCAATGTCTGTAGGATCAGTAATCTTCACATCATTTTGAACTAATTCTGAGCATATCTGGGAATTTCCTCCTAGGTTTCTGACATAGCTAAAGAATGCTTTATGGTTGTCTTTAGAGTCCTTGGCTATTTTTTTCTCAAAATTAGCTTTGGATGATTTTATGAGAGCTCTTAGCTTTTTACTTATAGTGATCAGCGGTGTCTTACCTTTTAAGGATTTTGCTCTATCTTGTAGTAGCTTTCTCCTTTTATTGTAGAGTTTGTTTATGGCTGGGGTCCACCAGACTGGACGCTTGCCTTTGGTACAAAGAGTCTTTGTTTTGCTTGGGATTGCCTGATCCATGCAGCCCTGCAGGTGCTGGTAGAAGGCATTTGTAAGTGATTCGGCGGTTTGAGTAATGTTAACCGCCGGCTCAGGGGGCTTAAAGGAGACCACACTAGTCTTTAGAAGTGTGAAGTCGGCTTCAGAAGTTCTTTATTGTGGTCTTTTCATTTCGGGGGGGGGCGGGATGAGGACCTCCAGCGAGATTAGTTTGTGATCAGATCTCACCAGTGAGGGGTATACTTTTGGCGTTGAACATTGTGCTCCCATGTTCGTGATGATGAGATCAAGTATGTTCTCTCCTCTTGTGGGGATGGTGACTAGTTGTTCCATGGCATTTGAGTTTATGAATTCCAGGAACTTTTGGGCTAGAGTGTTTGGGCTTGAGTAGTGTTCCCAGTCTATATTAGGGTAGTTGAAGTCACCTAGTATGATGGTGTTCGGAGATACATTTATCCCCTCCAGTGTTTTCAGGAAGGCCATGTGAGGTTCCTGAGTTTGCGAGGGTGGCCTGTAACATGCTACAATTTGCATAGCAGTCTTGCCAATGGTTAATTGCACCTGGATGGTTTCCGATGCATCGTGCGATGCCACCAATCTTGAGGTGTGGGTGTCCTTGATGAATATGGATACCCCTCCTCCTTTCTTGGTATTGTCCGGGTTTTGTGGCGGAGCATGATATGAGGTAAAACCTGATAGTGCTGGGGTGCTCTCAGGAGCCTTGAACCAGGTTTCTGTCACAGCACAGACATCGATGTTCTCCATACTGAGAAGGGCCTCGAGTGCGTGCATCTTGAGGTTGAGACTTCTGGCATTGAGCAGCATTACCCTTAGTTTTTTTCTTTGTTTTGTTCTAGGGTGGTAGGTTTAGAATTTGAGCCTTGCCTAAAAAGGCACTATGGGGTGGCAAGAGCCTTTGCCAAAATCCGGAATCCCAGGGTGACAAGTGCAAGCCGTCCCTTGCGAAGCAGCGTGGCTTGTCCAGCATGTCATCCCAGGCAGACAGACATTGGATCCCCTTTGAATGACACCAGAGTTTAAGCCAATTGTTAAAACTGATCATCTTATCTCTGTATTGTGGCATCATTCTTGGTGAAGGTAGGATACTGCTCAAGGTCAGGGTCATACCTGCCTGGGCTACATAATCAGAGAGCTCCTCTATGTCTCTTTTCATGTAGTCCAGGGAGGTACGTCTCAGGTCGTTTACACCAGCATGGACAATGATTGAGTCGTACTTGTACCTGCTGTTGAGAGACCTGAGTGCATGCGTTATGTGGCGGATTCTAGCACCCGACAGGCAGCTTACTGTGACCTTCTCCTTACTCAGTCTGGTGAGCGGGACGTCAGTGTGTCTGACTATGGAGTCACCAATGACTAGTGTGTCTGGCATAGTGTTTGGCCTTAAGGGCTGTGACTGCTTGACACTCTGACTGTGTGGTCTATGTGATGCAGGTGTTGTGTTCTGAGGTGGTAGTTGTTTGGGTGTCTGCTTTGGTGGCCTCTGCTGTTTTGGTAGATTTTTGATCAGAGCCTCCGAGTATGTCTTTGTGTGTTTATGTGTATGATTTGAGGTTGTGATGGTATTATGTGAGACTGGGTCTATAGTGTGTGTGGTTACCTTCTCCTCCTGTCTGGTCTTGCCAGTCCTATGTTGAGAGAGCTCAGCCTCCAGTTTGGCCGTATAGTTGCATCTCTCGCATGTATTTGTGTTTTGTGGGAGGAGGAGAGGGTTGTCTGTGTACATGAGGCAATTGTAACACTGCCTCAATAATCCCAGGTTCATCAGCTGAGCAGGAGAGGATATTAGCAACTGATCCCTCGACATGCTAGAAGGAAAAGACAGAAAACTTAAAGAAAAGTTTTTGGGGGTGTGGGTGACCGAGAAATGGGGTTTGCTTTTTTTTTTTTTTTTTTTGGGGTACTATCTATAACAAGAGTGCTGTATCGAGGTGATAAGTACTGTAGGAGCAAGTGCTTAGCTATACGGATAGATAATAGTCTACTTGGCAGTCAAGTAGAGATAATTTATAGTTGTAGGATACACTAACTAGAACAGTAGTACACTTTGAGGAAGGTAGTTTTAAGGGAAAATTTGAAGAGTGAACTTTAGGTAGCCCTAATAGTTTAAATCTGCTTAACCGGCGCTGCCCTAGTGTGCAACGGTAGCAGCTCCGCGCTAAATCGCGCTAAAGCGCGCTAACGCGTGCTTTATAGCAGGGGGCCGGAAAAAACAGGAAATGACCCAAAATGGCCAACAAACCACAAGTTGCTGCCTCCAACCACTCCTCTGAGGACAACAAGCAGCTCAGTACTCCCCACTCCCACTGGTGAGTAAAGAAACTACCCCTGGCCACACAAGAAAATGGAGGAACACAGGAACCAAATGCAAAGCCCAGGGATCAGCAAAATCTGATCACTGGAACAACTAGCAAGTAAAGTTTATGAAAGGAGAAATATTTTTTTGTTTTTTTTTAGTTTTTTTTCAAACAGACAGGAAAAAATGCAGTAAATGCTTTGTTTTCGACTAAACTGCTATCAAAGGCTGGTACACTTGAGTGTATTAGCCTGTTAGTTACGTTTAAGCAATACTTTAGCCCACAAGTGCAATCAACAATATAAGCTCACAAACACAGGAAAATAAGGCAAAAAAACATATATATATATATATATATATATATATATATATATATATACATATGGATCCCATTCATTTAGTCTAATTTCATTTGATTGAAAATGATTTCAGACAGCACACTTCACTAAAATCTCATTTCACTGAAAGCACATTTGGTCGAATTTCATTTAGTCGTAAATGAAATATAGCCCCAGCCCCACTGCAGTGCGACCCTGGAGTGAAAATATTAAGTAAGGGGGTGTGGGGAGCACAGCCCCCCACAATGGAGGGTCTGGGTGCGTAGCCCCCCAACATTTTGTAAATAGTTTTTACTGAACATATATATATATATATATATATATATGTATATATATATATATATATATATATATATATATATATATATATATATATATATTAATAGATTTTTATTGGATACACCTTCATATAACAGTGAATACACTACAATTATGTGGGGGGCTGTGCCCCCCCACACCCCCCTTATTTAATATTCTCACTCCAGGATCGCACTGCAGTGGGGCAGGGGCAATATTTCATTTTCAACCAAATGAAATTCGACCAAATGAGCTTTCAGTGAAATCAGCTTTCAATGAAGTGTGCTGCCTGAAATCATTTTCGACCAAATGGAATTTGACCAAATAAAGTAGACCTATATATATATATATATATATATATATATATATATATATATATATATATATATATGTATGTATATATGTATGTATGCATGCATATATATATATATATATAACATATGCCCATAACATGTAGTGGGGGTCATACCTCAGCACCATAATGCAATGTAATTACTGCAGTTATAAAAGTAGAATGTTGCTACAGTAAGGGTTGTGTCTTATTGCAGTTATAAATATAGAATGTTGCTATAGTAACAGGGGTTGTGTCAACAGACATGTGTAGGAAAGCTCTTCTGAAACTGACATGTACACTATCAGTTACTGACAGACATAAAATAATCATAGTGAAGTACCACACAAATCACAGTAATGATCCTGTGGAATACAGCAGAAATATGACCAGTAAATGTGGACAGTCTGAAACAATCTGGCCAATCCAGAGGTATACACAGAACTCCTTAGTGCAAGAAGTGTGAACCAAGCCTGACAAAGGGGATGCTTACAACCATAAAAATGGGGCTATAACACAAATACTGGAGTAGGTAAGCTCACAGAGTTGATGCATTCACACCCTCCTGTCTGTCCTAACACATATTAACTGGAGGGGCAGAGGTACCAAGCTCACATACTTCCCACTAGTTTGTGACATACAGCATCCCACTGCTTTTTCAGAAATATACAACATGTATGATGACCAGGCAACAGTACATCTGACAAATATCTAGACATAACATCACACTAGGTAAATACACTGAGCTGCTAGGCATGTCACCAAGCACTGTGTAAACAAAGGCAGACTGACACAAAACTGACACAAGTTTCTATGGGGGAATACACATGTAATTGCAAATATAGCAGGCACTACAGGTATGTAACAGCATGAAGTAAAAGACACCAGTGTGAAAGTGCTTTTACTAGAAAGTCTCACCCAGACTCTGCTACATTTCGCTGTGAGGGAAAGGTTAATTTGATTTTTATTTGTTGTATTTTTTACTACTTTATTGCCTTTTTCTATTTTGAATAATGTGATTTGTTTTCTTTACCTTGTGTTTTCCTTGAATTATGCCTTTAATTGCATTATAACTTGAAAAGAGACCACAGCTCTGTCTCTTATGAGCCAGGCAGAAATTAGAACAGGTCAAGTAAAGACTCACACATAAGATATAAGAGGTCAGTAAAGGTTAATCATCTGTGAACTGAGGGGGTGGAGCTAGGATCTAAACCTTCTATTTAAGGAGTAAAATAAAACATTTCAGAGCTTTACTAGAAAGGTTCATGCAGACTCTGCTACACTTTGCTGTGAGGAAAAGGGTTAGTTTGCTTTTTATTTGTTGTATTTTGCATTACTTTATTACATTTTTCTGTTTTGAATACTGTGATTTGTTTTCTCTAACTTGTGTTTTACTTGTATTCTGCTTTTAACTGCATATTAAAACTTGAAAAGAGACCACGTCTCTGTTTCTTGTGAGTCAGGCAGAAATTAGAACAGGTTAATTAAAGACTCACACGTAAGATAGAAGAGGTCCATTAAGGTTAATCATCTGTGAACTGAGGCGGTGGAGCTAGGATCTAAACCTTCTATTTAAGGAGTAAAATAAAACATTTCAGAGCTTTACTAGAAGGGCTCACCCAGACTCTGCTACACTTTGCTGTGAGGGAAACGTTAGTTTGCTTTTTATTTGTTGTATTTTGTATTACTTTATTGCCTTTTTCTATTTTGAATACTGTGATTTGTTTTATTTACCTTGTGTTTTACTTGTATTCTTCTTTTAACTGCATAGTAAAACTTGAAAATAGACTGCAGCTCTGTCTCTTGTGAGTGAGGCAGAAATTAGAACAGGTCAAGTAAAGACTCACACATAAGATAGTAGAGGTCAGTTAAAGTTAATCATCTGTGAACTGAGGGGGTGGAGTTAGGAACGAAGCCTTCTATTTAAGGGGTAAAATAAACTATTTCAGAGCTTTACTACAAAGGCTCTCCCAGACTCTGCCTCACTTTGCTGTGAGGGAAAGGTTAGTTTGCTTTTTATTTGTTGTATTTTGTATTACTGTATTACCTTTTTCTAGTTTTAATACTGTGATTTGTTTTCTTTACCTTGTGTTTTGCTTGTATTCTGCTTTTAACTGCATTATAACTTGAAAAGAGATCACAGCTCCATCTCTTGTGAGTCAGGTAGAAATAATTTTTCCACACTCCCACCCAATTACTGTTGTGTTGTTAAACACCACTGTCTTTCTAGTTGCTTGCCCCTTATCTTAATTTGACCATATATCTAATTTCCTCTCTGATTTTACTGGCTTGTGTGAGTAAGCACAAAATTATCATTTTGTGAAATCGTTCCCCTTCAACTATTTAAATTTATTGGCCATTCTACTGTATTCCATAGTACCAGAATACAAAAGTGACCACCCACTTTCAATCTATCTTGTTGTTTTAAAAATAGTGACTCTCCACTAAAACTTAATTTTTTAGACAGGTAAAACTTAAGTTACCTACTTTCACATCTAATTCCTCTGGTGCACACTGCAGTGTTTAGGATAAATCATTTTTTATCTTACCTTTAAGTGTCTATTGCATGACCACGAGTTATTGGAGAGCCCACATTCTGCCTCTCAGTAGTCATCTTGGGATTAGTGCTTCTGTTTTCTCCTGGTGAGAGAAGGAGTGTAGTTACATTATTTCCCAGAGACTGCTGATCACCAGAAAGCTTAATAACTGCTTTATAGGTAACAGCTTGGAATCTGTGCTTATATTCTGATCCTGGTGAGAGTAGGAGCAGAGTGCATTGATTCCTGACTCTTTCTGGTTGGAATCCCTGTGACTAGCACTTGCTCTAAAACCTGCTGGAAAGCACTAGGAAGCCTTAAACTGATACAAGCACCCAAATCTCTTTGTTCATAAGGAGAAATTAATCATAGGCACTAAGCAGCCTATAATTGCAAAGTACCTTGCCAAGGTAAGGGGAAAAAAGCACCTAACCAGGCATGTCCAAGGATCAGCTTCTGGTGATTTCTCCTGTCCACCTGGTGAATCTGGGCATACTGGGGCAATGCAGCAATTGCCTCCTGTACACAGACAACCTTCTTCTTCTACCACCCAACACTACAACCTGTGAGAGATGCAGTTACATAGTCAAACTGGAAGCAAAGCTCTCTGCAGCCAAGATTGTGATAGACAATCAAGAGGAGAAGATTAACACCCGCACTGCACCTCAAGCAGCACATAGCCCTTCAAAACCCTCACCACCAATGCCCACACATAGCAACACTAAACACACATATGTGGAGGCCCTTAACATTAATCTGATCAAGCAACAAGGACCTCCAAAGCTGAAATGCAAACACCAATCACAACCATAGTATCACATAGCTCACAACACCAGTGTGCCACCCAACAACAGCCCCTAAGGCAAGACAATGTACCCAACACTTTAGTCATAGACTACTCTATAGTCAGGCACACTGATGTCCCACTCACCAGGCTGAACAAGGAGAAAATTACAGTCAGCTGCCTGTCAGGTGCCAGGATCCACCACATAATGGATGCACTCAAGCCACTCCATAACAAGTACAAATACCACTCTGTCATTGTCCTTGTTGGAGTGAATGACTTTAGATGTACCTTCCTGGACTACATGAAAAGAGACATGGAAGAGCTCTCAGATCACATGACCCAGGCAGGTATGACCCTAGCACTGAGTAGCATCCTGCCTTGGCCCAGAATTATACCACATTATAAGGACAAAATGATTGACTTTGACAATTGGCTAAGCTTCTGGTGTCATTCAAAGGGGATTCAGTATCTGTCTGCCTAGAATTACATGATCGACAACCACAATGCTTTGCTGGAGATGGTCTGCACCTGTCACTTCTGGGATTCATGTTACTAGCTAAGGCTCCTGCCACCCCTATAGTGCCTTTTTTAGGCATGGCTCAAAGGACAAAACCACTACTGTAACAGGTACAAATATGAAAAATCTGAAGGTAATGCTACTCAATGCTAGAAGTCTAAACCTCAAAATGCACTCCCTCAAGGCACTCCTAAAACTGGAGAACATCGATATCTGTGCAGTAACTGAGACCTGGTTCAAGGCTCCAGACAGCACCCCTGCAATACCAGGCTACAACTCCTACCACACTTTTTGGCCATCAAACCAGGACCGAAACACTAAAGGTGGAGGAGTGTCCATATTCACCAAGGATATTCACACCTCCAGGCTAGTTGCCCAACACAATGCATCCGAAAGTCTCCAGGAGCAGCTAACACTAGGTAAGACTGTAATCCAAATTGTAGTTTGCTACAGATACACCACCATCCCCCAAGATGCTTACTACACCTTTTTAAACATACTGGAAAATATTAAGATACAACCAAACACCCTAATACTGGGTGATTTCAACTACCCTGCCATTAACTGGGAAAACTACTCATGTGCCAACACCTTTGCCCAACGGTTCTTTGAATTCATAAATTCCAATGCCCTGGATCAACTAATCCATAGTCCCACCAGGGACTCCAATATCCTGGACCTGGTCATTACCAACATGGGAAATCGATGCTCCACACCAGTGGTCTCCCCCTCATTGGTTCGGTCTGACCATAAGCTAATCTTTTACATTCACATCCCACCCCTATGCCCCAGTAAGGAAACATCTGTAAAAAAACTTCTACAAGGTCAACTTCATGCTACTCAAGTCAGACGTGACAAATTTTATGACACCCATGCAGATGGGAACTGAAAGTTCGACTGCCGAATCCTACACTAAAGCACTGTATGAGCACATCCACTCATGCATGAATTGTGCCATCCCAAATAGCACAAAGATGTTCTCCTCCAAAAAAAAAGGAAGCCAATCTGGTGGTCCCCTGTCATAAACAAACTATACAACAGAAGGAAGAAACTGTTGAAGAAAAGAGGAAAATTCCAGGATGCAAAAAACTCCCTTTCCAGCCTCAGTAAGAAGCTGAGATCCCTCATAAAATCCTCCAAAGCTAGTTATGAAAATAAAATTGCCAAAAATTCCAAAGATAACCACAAGGCATTCTATAGCTATGTCAAGAATCTAAATGGCAGTGCTCATATCTGCTCTGAGCTACAACAGAATGGCATTAAATATACTGATCCCAAGGATATTGCCAATATCCCGGCAGATTGATTCAGTGCCATCTTCACCCACCTCTCACCCCCTAAAGGGTCCATCTTAATACTGAAAGATTGCCAAATTCTGGTAATCATGGCCACACAGGTAAAAACAGTACTCTCTAAAGCTAAGAATACAGCATCCATGGGACCAGACAACATCCTAGGCTGTGTACTACATAAATTACAAAATGAAATGGCAACTCATCTAAGTTTCATGTTTAATCATAGCCTCACCTCAGGCTTCATGCCCACTGAGTGGTGCATAGCTACAGTTATCCCACTCCAGATGGCGGTAGCCACCTTGGATCCTGGGAACTACTGTCCCATCAGTCTGACAAGCCTGATCTGCATGGCCATGGAATGTATTATCATGGAACTTATAAACAAAGACATTGGCAACCTTCAAACACTGGATCCCACTCAGTTTGGGTTCATGAAGGGCTGATCTTGTCTCCTGAACCTGATTGACATCTTTGAATCAGTCTCCAGTGCTATGGACAAGGGTAAGGCAGTCCGCACAGCCTATCTGGACCTTGCCAAGGCCTTCGAAACCATCCCCCACTCTGGAATCATAGATAAACGTACTAAGCTGGGCATAAATCCTTACGTCACTTGATGGGTTGCCAACTGGCTTACTGACAGAACCCACACTGTAAAAATAGCCGACTCCAAATCCAGCTCCAGAAAAGTGACAAGTGGAGTACCTCAGGGTTTAGTCCTGGGACCACTCTTGTTTGGCATCTACTTCTCTGAAGTATAAGCCAACACTAAGGGACTCTGGCTAACAAAGTTCACAGATGACTGTAAACTGGGAGACATTGTTGAATCCCTAAATGATGTGGATATTGTACAAAAGGGCCTTACAGAAACATATGCTTGGTGCCAGAGCCATGGGCTCAAGCTGAATGCCAAGAAGTGTACAGTTATCCCCCTTTGGGAAAAACCATGTACCCATGAATTACCACATAAGTGGCAGTACACTAAACACCAAAAGTGTGATAAGAGACTTAGGAACACAGGTGGACAGTGGTCTCACTTTCGATAACCACATCACCACAACAGTCAGGAAATCCTTCTATGTGGCACACCTCATCACTAAGGGCTTTTCATCCAGAAAAAAGGAAGTCATTGTCCCACTACACTCATCCCTCATTAGACCCATCATATAGTACAATTCCCCATTTGGTAAGTACCTCACAAAACATCTGCAACAATTGGAAAGGTCACAAAAACACATCACTAAAATAATCACAGGCCTAAAGCAGATGCCCTACGCTGACCGACTAAAAAAACTCCAGATATACTCTGTCGCATATCGTCTACTCATAGGCGATCTCTGCATAACATACAAGGCCATGTCAAACCCAGAGCTGTTGGGCATGCTACACTTAAAGAAATCCCAATCCATCAGAGCCACATGCTCCAGGGACCTAATCCTTGTCATCATGATGAGCAAAACATGCTGGTGGGATAGGTCCCTGACACAGAGACTCCCCATACTCTGGACTAGACTGCCCATGCATGTCAAGCAGAGTGCCTCCTTGGCCCTCTTCAAAAGGAACCTTGACAACTGGATGGATGATAGGAAAGTTACCCCAGGGATCACATCAGTCGCTCTACTAGACAGAGGTCCAGGGAATTAAATATTGTGGAAAGAAATCGCCAGGGAATTGTTATGGCTAGGCTTGTACAGACCCTAGGGCTGATAGCTTAGTATCAACCTATGAACCTATAAACCCACAACCAATCTCAACACAGCCACAGTCACATTATGGTAAGCCTAATTAATAGAACAGTATATGGACTGTGTGAACAAAACCATCTTCATATTTGCCACTCACACATTAACACTACATATACTGGCCCAATTCACAGTGTAGTCTGATGCATGACTGTGGTATGGGACATGTGTCAGTCTGGCCCTACAAACATATAAACTGATAGGGTACCAGAAACTGGAGCAGCATGCAACATCAGATAGAACTGGACCAAGAACACTGACATCTACCACAAGTCTGTACACAGGCCAAGTAACATATTTACAATACACTGCTACACAATACTGACACCCTGTCAATCACCATAAGTACACATACCTCACTACTGTACAGACTACAACTGAATGTCCAGGTCTTGTCCTCAAATATAAGGCCTACTATACATAACATGTCTGTCAATCTGATATATCACTGGCTTGTTATCAGGAATGATGTCAGTAAATAATGATATACTGTACATATGCACCTCTTACTGCATGACATATCGACAAAGGGTGACAGACTTGGGGGACAGAGGCACAAACACAGGTCTAATATTGACATATTGCTATGATAAACTGGGAAAATTGCTGGTGTAACATGGTTTGTTGTGACATACCTCTTCTGAGGGATATGAAGTCAATAACATACATGGATGTCACCATTTACTGACTGCAATCATCAGAGTATGCTACTGCATTTCTAAAGACAGAAAAGGTGTGAGTAAAATACCACATCTAAGACTCCAAACTCTGGCCAGTCTGCAAATAGCCCTACAGGTGAGAGTTTTCTCAACCACATAACACTGTCATGTCAGACTTTACATCATGCAGAACAGCCATATCCACACAAACCCTGTCAAACCAACATTACTTCAAATGTAGACCAGCAAGGCTTACATTCTGTCCCCATTTCTGCAACATCCCCCACCTGTTTGTTGGCCTGTCTCCACAGTGTTTGTTGTAAGATGTATTTCCAACTACCCTCTGTGATGCTTTTTTTCAGACGCCCACATGAAGTGCTGCTCACAGTGAAGGAAAAGGGCCAACACCCACATGAAGTGCTTAGTTGTAGGAGTGTGTTTCCATGCAATTGGCTATAGGAATGATACCACAGCTGTTCCACATGCAGTTAGCAAGTGGGGGACTCCAATTCATAGGTTCATAGGTTCATAGGTTCATACTAGGCTATCTGCCCAAGGGCATTTACAAGCCTAGCCCATAGTTTTGTGGCTTACGCCACCCCTTTAGTATGGGGAAATATACCCATTATTTTGCTGTGCCTCTGTCGAGCAGTGACACTGAGGTAATCCCTGGGGTATATCTGCGATCTCCCATCCATTGGTCAAGATTTCTCTTGAACAAGGCCAGCGAGGTGCTCTGCCTCACATATACCGGGATTTTGTTCCACAGCATAGGGAGTCTTTGGGTGATGAATCTATCCCTCCAGCACGTCCTATTAATAGCCGTGTCGAGGTTTAAGTCTCCCGCCCTTGTGGCTCTGATGTATCTAGATTTTTTGAGGTGAAGCATATTCATCAAATCTGGGTTTGACATGGCCTTGTATGTTAGGCAAAGGTCACCTCTGAGCAAGCGGTGGCGACTGAATAGAGCTGGAGTTCTTTCAGTCGGGCAGCATAGGACAGATTTTTGAGACCCTTTATCCTTTTGGTGAGGAACTTTTGTGGCCTCTCCAGCTGCTGCAAGTGTCGGGTCAGATACATTCCGAATGGGGCATTGTACTCAATCATTGGTCTGATGAGTGATGAGTAGAGGAGACAATGACCTCCCTTGATCTAGATGAGAATCCCTTCATGATAAGGTGGGCAATGTAGAAGGTCTTCCTAACTACTTTAGCTACATGGGTGTCGAATGACAGACTACTATCAACCTGGGTCCCCAGGTCCCTGATAACTTCTTCTGTGCTCAGTGGATTGCCACCTATTTGGTAGCTAGGGGTAACCTTGTTTTTCCAAGAGTATGACTATGCATTTTTGGCATTTAACTTTAGGCCATGGCTCTGGCACCAGTTATCCGTTTCTGTGAGACCCTTCTGAAGGATATCTGTGTCAGATGTGTTTTCTACTATGGCCCAGTTTGCAGTCATCTGCAAACTTTGTCAGCCATAACCCTCCTGTGTTTGCTTGTACTGGAGAAGTAGATGCCAAACAAGAGTGGGCCTAGGACTGAGCCCTGTGGGACACCACTTGTGACAGGCTTTGAGTCTGACATGGCGCCAGCAACTCTGACCCTGTGGGTTCTGTCACTCAGCCAGTTTGCAACCCATCTTGTGATGTATGGGTTAATATTTAAGCTGATGAGTTTTTCAATGATACCCGAGTGGGGTATTGTATCGAAGGCCTTCGCCAGATCGAGGTAGGCTATATGGACTGCCTTTCCTCATCAATGGCTTTGGTGACTGTTTCAAAAAGTCAACCAAGTTTAAAAGGCATGATCTGCCTTTGACAAAGCCAAACTGGGTTGGATCCAAAGTCTGCAAATTCCCTATGTCTTTATTTATGAGGTCCATTATGATCCTCTCCATGGCTTTGCAGATAAGGCTTGTCAAGCTAATGGGCGGTAATTTCCAGGGTCGGTGGAGGCACCGCCTTTGTGAAGTGGGACCACAGTTGCATTGCGCCACTCCTGGGTACGTATCCAGAGGTAAGGCTCTGATTAAACAGCTGTCCTAGCTGTGGGTTTAATTCCTCATTGAGTTCGTGGAGCACACAGCCGGGGACACCATCAGGTCCCATGGATGCTGTGTTTTTTGCTTTGGAGAGAGCAGTTCTCACTTGGGCGTTGGAGATGTTTGGGGGGCTGCAATCATTTGGTATAGATATCTCTCCTTTTGGGGGGGGAGAAGTTTGCACTGAACCTGTCAGCCAGTATGTTGGCAATGTCCGTAGGATCAGTAATCTTCACATCATTTTGAACTAGTTCTGAGCATATCTGGGAGTTTCCTCCCAGGTTTCTAACATAGCTAAAGAAGGCCTTATGATTGTCTTTTGAGTCTTTAGCTATTTTTATCTCAACATTTGCTTTGGATGATTTTATGAGAGCTCTTAGTTTTTTACTTATAGTGATCAAGGGTGTCTTACCTTTTAAGGATTTTGCTCTATCTTGTAGTAGCTTCCTCCTTTTGTTGTAGAGTTTGTTTATGGCTGGGGTCCACCAGACTGGACGCTTGCCTTTGGTACAGAGAGTCTTTGTTTTGCTTGGGATTGCCTTATCCATGCAGTCCTGCAGGTGCTGGTAGAAGGCATTTGTAAGTGATTCAGCGACATGTGTACTGTTTTCCGCCAGCTCGGGGGCCTTAAAGGAGACCACACTAGTCTTTAGAAGTGTGAAGTCGGCTTTCGAGAAGTTCTTTACTGTGGTCTTTTTTATTTCAGGTGGGGTGGGATGAGGACCTCCAGCGAGATTAGTTTGTGATCTGATCTCACCAGTGAGGGGTATACTTCCGGTGTTGAACATTGTGCTCCCATGTTCGTGATGATGAGGTCAAGTATGTTATCTCCTCTTGTGGGGATTGTAACTAGTTGTTCCATGGCATTTGAGTTTATGAATTCCAGGAACTTTTGGGCTAGGGTGTTTGGGCTTGAGTAGTGTTCCCAGTCTATATTAGGGTAGTTGAAGTCACCTAGTATGATGGTGTTTGGTGATACATTTATCCCTCTAGTGTTTTCAGGAAGGCCATGTGAGGTTCCTGAGTTTGTGAGGGTGGCCTGTAACATGCTACAATTTGCAGAGCAGTCTTGCCTATGGTTAATTGCACCTGGATGGTCTCCGATGCATCGTGCGTTGCAACCAGTCTTGAGGTGTGGGAGTCCTTGATGAATATGGATACACCCCCTCCTTTCTTGGTATTGTCCGGATTTTGGGGCGGGCATGATATGAGGTAAAACCTGATAGTGCTGGGGTGCTCTCAGGAGCCTTGAACCAGGTTTCTGTCACAGCACAGACATCGATGTTCTCCATACTGAGAAGGGCCTCGAGTGCGTGCATTTTGAGATTCAGACTTCTGGCATTGAGCAGCATTACCCTTAGTTTTTTTTCCTTTTTTGTGTTCTAGGGTGGTAGGTTTAGAATTTGAGCCTTGCCTAAAAAGGCACTATGGGGTGGCAAGAGCCTTTGCCAATATCCGGAATCCCAGGGTGACAGGTGCAAGCCGTCCCTTGCAAGCAGCATGGCTTGTCCAGCATGTCATCCCAGGCAGACAGACACTGGATCCCCTTTGAATGACACCAGTGTTTAAGCCAATTGTTAAAGCTGATCATCTTATCTCTGTATTGTGGCATCATTCTTGGTGAAGGTAGGATACTGCTCAAGGTCAGGGTCATACCTGCCTGGGCTACATAATCAGAGAGCTCCTCGATGTCTCTTTTCATGTAGTCCAAGGAGGTACGTCTCAGGTCGTTTACACCAGCGTGGACAATGACTGAGTCGTATTTGTACCTGCTGTTGAGAGACCTGAGTGCTTGCGTTATGTGGCGGATTCTAGCGCCCGACAGGCAGCTTACTGTGACCTTCTCCTTACTCAGTCTGGTGAGCAGGACATCAGTGTGTCTGACTATGGAGTCACCAATGACTAGTGTGTCTGGCATTTTGTTTGGCCTTAAGGGCTGTGACTGTTTGACACTCTGACTGTGAGGTCTATGTGTTGCAGGTGATGTGTTCTGAGGTGGTGGTTGTTTGGGTGTCTGCTTTGGTGGCCTCTGCTGTTTTGGTAGATTTTTGATCAGAGCCTCCGAGTATGTCTTTGTGTGTTTATGTGTATGATTTGAGGTTGTGATGGTACTATGTGAGACTGGGTCTATAGTGTGTGTGGTAACCTTCTCCTCCCGACTGGTCTTGCCAATCCTATGTTGAGATAGCTCAGCCTCCAGTTTGGCTGTATAGTTGCATCTCTCGCATGTATTTGTGTTTTGTGGGAGGAGGAGAGGGTTGTCTGTGTACATGAGGCAATTGTAACATTGCCTCAATATTCCCAGGTTCACCAGCTGAGCAGGAGAGGACACTAGCAACTGATCCCTCGACATGCTAGAAGGAATAGACAAAAAAAACTTTAAAGAAGATTCTGGGGGACGTGGATGACCGAGAAATGGGGGTTTGCCTTTTTGGGGTACTATCTATGACAAGAGCACCGTATCAAGGTAATAAGTACTGTAGGAGCAAGTGCTAGGCTTAACAGATAGAGAATAGTCTACTTGGAGTCAAGTAGAGATGATCTTTTTAGTTATAGTATACGATGATTAGATCAGTAGTATAGTTCGAGGAAGGTAGCTTTAAGGGAAAATTTGAAGAGTGGAATTTAGGTAGCCCAAATAGTTTAAATCTGCTTAATCATGCACAGGCCATCAGCTGATCATGAGCATTACCTACAAAAGTCAAGCTGTTGTCTATGCAAAACAGATGTATGTTTCCACATCTACCAGAGAGGGAGAGACAGAGAGAGAGAGACAGAGACAGAGACAGAGAGATAGAGAGAAAGTAAGAAAGGAAGGGAGGAAGAGCCAAGCGTGTTTGTGTATGATCTGTGGGCGGTGAGTGGTATCTGGATATTATAATGGTTGCCTATATTGTTTACTAATCCATACTGCCACACAGTAATTGCACATGGCTGTACACATTTATGGCTGTGGATTGTCTACAACAACCTCTACAGTGTAACTGTTGGTCTTGTAATGTGGACATTGGGACATATAGGTTCTCAATATAATAATGTAGCAAAACCCAAATTGCAATGCATCCTGTCATTACACAATCACCCCAACACCCACACAAAATACTGATAACACACAGAAACACACCCACTTACCACTACTGAGATTCAGTTCCCAACCTGGCTATGTATTGCTATTATAGTGCTACGCAGTTATTGTACACGCCATGGAGCTTACATGTTAGAGAGTTATCCAAAGGTATCATTGAAGGTGAGTGACATCAGCAGCAGTGCTAAAGGAGGTTTAAGAGAAGTGTAGTAAGTGTGAATGTCCACAAAATCAGGTGCCAACAAAGACACACACACACACTTTCTCACACAAACACACACATTATCACAGTTGCCAGGACCAGGAATAAAACTCCTATCTAACTAGTTTGCTACACTACAGTATTACACAGTTATCGCAAGCACCACAGAGCTTATATGGCTGAAATGTGGCCAAAGGGTTTTTTCAAGGTGACTGACAGCAGGCATGCTAAAGTAGGGCAACAATGGGAGGTGTAGTGAGTGTGAATGGCCTCAAAATCATTCATCTACACACACACACACACACACACACACACACACACACACACACACACACACACACACACACACACACACACACACACACACACACACACATACACACACACCTGCCAGTAATGGGATCCATAGGTTCATTGCTTCACAGGTGTGTAGTAAATGAAAACCTTGGCATCAGACCACATGACAATAGTCCCCAGTGTGGCTCAGGGGTGTAGTTCCTGGAGTGGTCCCCAGGGGTGGGTATTGTATTCACCATCCACTCATCTGGGTTACTATTGTTGGTGGCCAGTGATGAGCACTGCTTGCCATGTATGTGATCTATATTCTATAACATGAACTGTGTCTAGGTTGCGCACATGTCACACATGCATGTTCTTTGACATGTGGAAGTGTACTTGAGGTCTCTGGGGCATGTTGTGTGGACATATTGTTATCTTCTGATGTAACATTCCTGACCTCATTTGGTGAGACCTGGCTATGTAACTGAGGTCATGCTTCTACCTACAATGACAGCATGATATGG
>NC_056751.1:689410786-689643286 GCF_019279795.1 Protopterus annectens
CAGTTATCACAAGCACCACAGACACTATAGGGCTGAGGGCTACCAAAAGGAATGTCTACAGTGATTGATATCAGCAAATCATGTGACATCAGCCAATTGGATGTGTGGTAGGTGGGACAGGCCTCAAATCGGAAATCTCTCAGTCACTGTCTGTCTCTCTCTTCCCCATATCTCTGTGTGTGTATGTTTGACATATTATAGTGTGTTGGCCTTAGATATATGTGAGTATTCCTCTCCAATGTGTGTTCAAAGCATGAATGGTGTACAATGTGGTGTGTGTGCACAGACATTTGTGACTGACAGCTATGTATAGTCCACTGTATTTTCAGACATGGGCTTCATTTCTCTAAGTGTAGGAGCATTCCCAGTATGACCTTCTGCATTGAGTGTATTAATCCATTCCAGGTAGGTTGTACTCCAGTCCAGGGTTTGGTGTTTTACACCTACAGCTAGCAACCTGTTTCTGCAGGATATCTGTAGATAGGTTGACAATATGGAATCACAATGGGTGACAGATAGTAGGATACTGTAACTATTGCTGTCTGTGCTGCTTGTGTTACATGGTTGGTGTTAGCAGAGAAATTCAGACATATGTACTCTTTTACACTGTGATGTATTATGTCATCTACTGACAGATATATTTATATGCTCACAGTTGTTTCCTGGGAAATACAAGGTGAATGAAGCTGTGTCCAGTATTATGGTCTGCAGCCTACATATTTTTACACACTCATGCCATTTTGGAGGGGTAGCTGCAGACACTTGCTGATGGGTCTGTGTAAATGGTCCAGCACCTTGGTACTATGGTGGCTGAGGACCCCCTTCTTGTATATACATCGACGTAACAGAATGGCCATATCCTGCTTTGGCCATACTTCTCAGTTGTACAGATTCACCCAGATTACTGAGAGGCAGGGCTGAGATATCTGGTCAGCTCCCCTTCGCATTGTGTTTTACAAGCAGGTGTGTAGCCACCCATTACTGGGTTTGCAAGCAGTGGTAGTATGGGCACACATCAGAGTTTCAAACTTCACACACTCCATGATGCCCATGCTTCTACACACCCCCACTCTGTTATTCTGTCCTCTTTCTAACATTATGCGAGTGATATCGGAGAAGTATCCCTATAGTTGGCCCTTCATCCCAGTGGTATTTAGGGGTTGGTCCACAAAATATGCAGTATGACAAGGTGGGCATGCTACTAGGATTTGTCAACATGGCCTTGCATTTGTGTTCTGTTGACTGTGATATGTTGTTAGTTGGGGCCCCATGAGATACCATACATTGGCACTATGGGTGAGGCACAGGCTTTTGACAGAGGACTGTAGGCCATTTGGTAGTTATACAGGTCATCTGTAACAGGCCAGTGATTTCTGTCACTCCTACATTCCCAGGCTGTGAGCCAGTGGATTCCCCTGGGGTGAAAGGGAAAGTGTGAATTGTTAATGGCAATAGTTCCTTTCCATATTAATCTATTGGTCTGGATGCTGGCAGGGTGCTGCTTACAGCTAGGGACACACCTGCATGGGACACCTCTTCAGCATACTGCATTCTGTGGGTATTCCCATACAGAAGTCGGGGAGTCATACTGTACTCATTCCCAACAGCAAGGATATGACCTGTGATAAACCTTTGGCTGATGGTGGGGTGAGCTGAGTGCATGTGTGATATGGAAGCTACTTTCAGCTAACTCACAGATATACATGGGACATTGTCCTTATGCTGCCTTGTGCGGGGACATAAGCAGTCTCTCATTACTTCATAACTTTGCCTTTTGTGGTCTGCCAATGATTGCCCAGACTACATCAGTATTCCATACTATACAGACATCTAATATGTTGCTAACCTGTATGTACAATTCCAAACTTGTATGCAGTTGACAGTTACATGTTATGTACTCTGTCTAGGGTACTTCCACCTGTGTACTGTGTGCATGTCTGGACCCACATTCATAGCATGTCCATCTTTCAGATGGTGACCAATATTGACATCTGGACAGTAAGTATGGATGACTGCTGACATGAGTATTGCTGAGAAGCATTGTGGTTGGCACTGCAGTTGTTGGAACATGACCCTGACATTCACAGTACTGCCCATAGGCCACCAAGACACAACACTCCATGTCTATATGCTGACCACTTCCAGAAAATATTGAACACACAACAACCTAACACATGGATCCCTGCATATTGTACACATGCAATAATCTATCCTGTAGATTGGGCTAGCTTGGGTACTCTGTGCTCCACTCTTATTACACCTCACACTTACATGTTACTGCATTTCTATATAGGATTGTGGGGGGGGGCACACCTGATGACTTTAAACATTTGTTATGACTGCACTGGTATTTTAGGTTCTCTGCTGGCTTCCATTTAATTTTGTATTCTGACCTATCACGCAGACTGGAGATATATCAGTAGAGTACAGATCTTAGGTTTTATTGGCCTACATTTCAGTTTCAAAACTAACATACAACTGCCAGACCTGTTGTAGTCTGTCTGTGTAGGTCTGGAGTGGGCTGTTAACCATTTCCATCAATTGGAGGCCCTAGCCCAGCCTTTCTTTGTGGTTATCTACACCTGTCCTGCTGGCTGAGGCTGGTAGTGGGTATGTCTGCCTCACTGATATGCATGTGTGTGTGTCGTATGGACACACATTTGGGCCACCACATGTACTGCAGTGGGATTTGTCACCTTGTCTAGTAATGCCCAGTATGTTGACAACAGTATTTGTTATGGATTTCACCCATATAGGTGTCCACTATCTGCTGCCATCCCATTCAGCCACCCGATTCCCTTGCATGCTCACGTCTAGACCATAGATACAACTATCAGAACATACTACTCCATTCAGCAATTGATAGGAAGAGTGACTTACCTTGTGACTGTGCCAGTATTGAGGACAGTGCTGGAGGGCTGACTATGTTGGATGCACATAGTAGACTCCCTATACAAGGTAAAGTACAGGTAATGTCATGTTTGTAATCCTTTTACTGTATGTGTGAGTCAGAGAGAGGTGTCATTCCCTGGGTCTCTACCATGTCAGTGTATGTGCTATGCATTGCCTCTTTGCCAAGGCTTGGGCATACTGGGCATGTCTCTTTCTGCCTACATGGGTAGGCTCAGGTTGTTCCTCCTCCGAGTCCCTCTGTGCCTGTGAAGGCCTTGGCAATGGTGGGGGGCTTTGTGGCTTGCCCCGTGCTGTTCCTGCTGCAGCTGTTTCCATAGGATCATATTGTGTAGCATGGCACATACTATGAACATTTGTGTACATGTAGCTGGAGAGTACTGCAAGGCTTCATCAGATATGTCTAGGCAGTGGAATCATGACTTGAGCATCCCAAACACATGCTCTATTATGATTCTGATTTGTGCATGTGCCTCATTATGGAGTTTTTGTTCAGGTGTGTGTGTGCATTTTTGATGGATGTCATCAGCCATTGCTCCAGTGCGCAACCAGCATCCCCCACTAGGTGGCCGTATGTGATATCCCCACTGGTAAATGACTGGTACAACTGTGTCATATGCCATATGTGGGAGTCTTGAGAGCTTCCAGGGCTGCCAGCACACACATCCAAGATAATGCCCTGGGGATCGCACATGACTTGGCAGTTGATGGAGGGGAAAACTTTGCAGTTTATCTAGACCCTACCCCGCTTACCAGGTGGTGCTTTGATGTGTACGTGTGTGCAGTATATAGCACTCACTACCTCAGAGTAGTCTGCTATTTGGTGGAAGAAACCCATATTGCTGGTCAACGCCTCATGGGTGTTGAGGAAATATATGTGCTCACCGGCATGTGCTGACATGGCATCCAGGAACTGGTGGAGTACCCTGGGTGCTGATGTCTGTGAGATCCCCATGATATCCCCAGTTGCCCTTTGGAAGGTACCTGTGGCTAGCATTCTTAAACCTACACATACCTTGGTATCCACTGGGATGGTTTCCTCTCTGTTGGTTCTGTGTGCAAGGTGTGGCCTGCACAGCTCAACAATTTGCTGTAGAATGTCCCTGTCCATCCTATAGTGCTCCACTATCTCTAGCTCATGTAGCCCCTGGTAGGTTACCCTGGGTCTGTACACTCTTCTCCTCCTCCTCACTGTGGGTTGGTCATCAACATTCACATCCTCACCACCCTCAGCCTCTTGCACATATTGATGTATGAGAGTGACAGCAGCCCCTAACATTTTGTTAGTTTTGTCAGGTAAAAGTTCCCCATCTGTGTACACAGGTGGTGTAGAGTTTGTGGGAAAAATCGACTGGAAGGTGTTTGCATGGTTTATAGTAGTGTGCTAGGCTGTTATATGTGTAATTGGCTGATTTTGATACATTATACCTGCCAGCTATGCTAGTTCTCCTTGATTACCTTCCTACTGCTGTTTTCCCTTCGCATTGCCTTCCCATTTAAGCCCCAAGGTGCGCCAAGCATACCCAGTGCTCAGATGTAAACAGAGCTGCTATTTCCTGTTTTTTTTTTTTTTTAAACCCGATGCATGCTGCGCACACCTGTTTAGGCAATGTAAACACTGCTAGGCAGCCTCAGACACACCCCCTTCCTTAGCTGTGCTTAGCTAAGGGCAAACACAGGCCACAGAGCTCCAATAAGCTTACAGCATGAATGACACTCCCCCTTATGAGGCCATCTACTTCTTATACTTATACAAAGGTGTTGCTGCACCTACATGGTTGGGTGCAAGCTAACACTAAGAGGAAATCTGTGATTCAGTATCAGTCCCCTCATTTGCATAAAACAGAATGCTAATTCCTAGTTACCACACTCACACTGAGCCTTCCCCCTTAGCAACCACTATTTCCTGGTATTGTTGTCTTATGCATGCCATTGACTATTATGGCAAAATGCTGATTTGGGTTTAAAAGCTTATTTCCAACTTTTTTTCTTATTTTCAGGCCGATCGTTTGCACACTGCTGCCCTATGCTTAAACGACTGAAATCATCCAAAAAAAAAAAAAGCTATTATTTATAATTTTGCAAATATTTTTCATGCCAATGGCCATATATTTGGCCATTGGCATGCCTACTTCATTGAATACCTGCTTTCTTTAGAGCTGTCATGCCTCTGTTTTGTTGTTTGTTTGTCTTTTTGGCTTTTCCCAGTTAGGGGTCGCCACAGCCGAACGCCGGTCCGCTAATGATTGGCAGTAGACTTTTATGGTGCCAAGTTACCAGCCCAATGCCCAACCTTCAGCAAAGGCACGCCCATTCATGCATGTCTTTCGGAGGCCACTCGACCACGAGGAGGACATGCAGACTCCACACAGAAGGCACTCCAGCCGAGAATCGAATAGGAGAACCTCATGCCTCCATTTTATAATTTGCAGAAATGTCTTCAGTTAGTAACTGAATACATTTCTGCATGTTACACTATTTCTGCACAGACGCCTGCCTGCTTCCTGGAGCACTAATTAAACTCATTTGCATGTTTTTCACCAGCAAATGTGGTAATTAGCATATAGCAGTGGTGTCTGTGCAGGAATAGTGTAGGAGCGCTTGTGCACATTCCAGGAGCTTGTTCCTGGATCGCATATCAGCCATATTGCATGCAGCAGCTCTTGCACTATTCCTGCACTCCTTGCAGAACTTGCTGAATCCAGGGGTTGGTGATCTATGAGATGAGTTGATAAAAGTCCATCTTGTATGTGGTGTTGATAGTGATGCAGTAAGAAAGATTTTGCTTCGAGATAGTGAATTAACATTGAGCAAAATCATTGAGACTTGTCAAATACATACAATTACAGAAAAGCAAACAAATATGGTTATGAATGAGAAAATCATGTTTGCAGTATCTTCTAGTGTGAATGTTGATAGTGTGTAGCAGAAAGTTAAGAAGAAAAGGAAATATAAACCAAGTGGCACTGCTACACCCATCCTCATTGTTAACTGTCATAATTGTGGAGGCAGTCATGAACCTAAACAGGAAAAGTGTTTAGCATTTGGTCAACAATGTCACAAATGTAAAAAATGGAATCATTTCAAAAGGCTTTGAAAGTCTAAAGTGTCACAGACGTATGTTAAAAGAGTAACTGAAGAAGCAAGTAAATCAGATAGAGAGTGTAGCAAACTCTAAGGACAATGAACAAACTTTTTATATTGATGGTGTCTCTGTGATCAATGAAACAGTTAATACAGTAGACTATCAGTTGTCAGCAGAGAGTGAAATATTTTGTACTGTACAAATTAATGAGAAACCTGTAGCTCTTAAAGTAGACACTGGATCTAAGTGCAATGTTATATCAGAACAAATGTTTGCTAAAGTAAAAGCTGGTGAGAAACTTGATTTAGCAAAGTGTGCAAAACTAGTTGCTTATGGTGGTGAAGAGATTCAAACTGATGACCTAGTAGTTCTTTCACACCATTTTGCTGGAAACAGCTATGACTTGCAGTTTTACATAGTCAAAAGACACATGAATTCACTATTAGGCCTCAAAGACAGACTGAAAATTGGACAAATTTCATTTAATAAAGAGGTTCACCATATAAGTATGAATAACATTGATTGTTTTCATGGAATATTTTTAGTGAATATGCTATGATATTTTCAAAGATGAGCTTGGTAAACTTCCAGTCACATATTTCATGAAGTTAAACCATGAAGTAAGTCCAGTTGCTAGATCAGCATGGAAGATTCCAATAGCAATGCAGAATAAAGTAAAAGCAGCAGAACGCAAGCCTCTTAGCTTCCCTTAAGGACTCCTCTCGAATCTCTTGTAAGAACAAATCCAAAAACAAACGAAACAGAGTCTGTAATCTTTTATTACAAAATGTAAGTGCTTTCAGGTTAAAAAACCCTTCATCAGACAAACTTCACATAACCATGACAGTCTTTAAATATTAAAACATTTCTAAAAGCAACCAATTACTTCTATACTTGACCTGCCTTTTCTTTAAGGCTGGTTTTAAAGGTACAGAACTTTTTAACCCAGGTGGGTTGTCAGCAGCTAGCTGTATGATCCATCTTAACTCTGCATACTCTGTATCATTGACAATGCCCCCCCCCCTTTTTTCATCTGTGCAACATGCAGAACCATAAAAACAAAAGTATAATCTGGAAAGCTAGAAGCATGTTGGTACAATGCATTATGTTTATCTTTCTGTATAACAGATGACAAATGGTGCAATATTCTTTTTAACTTACAATTAGTTTTTCCAACATAAAAACTCAGGCACGACTTACAGCATGCCAAGTAAACCACATTCTCAGTATGGCAATCTGCATAAAGCTCAAATATGTATTTTTTGTTTGTAACAGAATGTATAAAATAATTTAAACTATTCACATTTGAACATGCTTTGCAATGCCTACAGGGAAAATTCCCTGTTTTCATATGTGCAGAGGAAACACTGTTAGCCTTATTATTATTTTTTAAACCAGGTTCTATGCATAACATCTCTGCAACACCAAACTATATGTGCTTCAACACAAACGATACCACCAAAGCCCCAAAAGTATTTTATTTCTCTAGCGCCTCGTCTACAAACAGCCTTCAAGGAGTCTCCTTGAAGGCAGTTTGTAGCCGAGGCACTAGAGAAAATACTTTCAATGCATAACATGTCTTTTATATTACTATTTCGCTTGAAGGTAAATCTAGGTTTCTTATCTAAAATATCCTTCAAGTGATTGTCACTTCTTAGTCTATTCCAGTTTTGCTTAATAATATTACATATCAAATACACATGGGATGGCTTCAACTTATCTCCCTGTTGTTTGTTACTAGCAGAAAACCATGATCTAGCCCTGGTTTCCCTGTTAAATATTATACTGTTGTTAGTTTTTTCTAAATTTTTCTTTGAATACCCCTTTTCCTTAAGATGTTCATTTAACACATCTATTTCTTTGTGAAACTCATTACTGTCTGTGTAGAGTCGAGAAACTCTGTATCCTTGCCATTGCATAATATTATGAAAAGTATGCCTGGAATGCATACTACATGCATTCAAATAATGATTTCTCCAGCATGATTTCCTATGCAAGGTGGTGTTTATCTTACCAGTTACATTTTTATTTAATGTGGCATCTAAAAAGGCAATGGTCTCATTGCTATGCTCTACTGAGAACGTAAGAAAATCTGTAGTTTTCTCCAGGTAATCAATAAAGTTTAACAGTTCATCACTGCCCTGTGCCCACAACAGAAAAATATCATCCACAAATCTGGCATAAAAAATTGTTGAAGTCTTCCATAGATGTTCACACTTAAACATATATTTATCTTCCCAGAAGGCTAACACTAAATTAGCATATGAGTTGGCACAGGGTGTGCCCATGGCAACACCCTGTACCTGCCTATAATGTGTTCCATTACAAAGAAAGATGTTATTTTCTAACACCAATGCTAGTGCTTCCAGGATTAAAATATTGGTATTCTCATCATATATATTAACTATATGCAGTACCTCTTTCACTGCTTTTAACCCAAATTCATTTGTGATGACCATGAACAGACTGTTGACGTCCATGGTTACCATCAACACATTCTTCAAATCTAACGTTTGGCAAGCATCATACAATTTTGATAAGATTTTTGCAGTGTCTTTCAAAATCCTAAGAAAATAAGCAAGCAGGGTTTTCAATTTTGCTTCTACCCACATAGATAGATGTTCAGTAACCCCCCCCCCCCTGAAACTATTGGTCTCATCAGTGGGGGTGGGGTATTTTTATGTATTTTTGGTAGCGCTTTAAAATGGGAATTACTGGATGTTCAATGCTGAAAAAATGCATAGAAGTCATCATCTAACACTCCATTTATTCTTAAAGCCCTTACCTTCTTACCAACATTACTTATTTATTGCTTAACTATTAAAGGTGAGACATTTCTATAAGTATTGATATCACCAATTAGGGCATCCAAAGATTGTATGTATGCTGTAGTATCCATAACTGCGATGGCCCCACCCCTATCAGCTGGTTTGATAACCAGTACCATCATTCATTAGATCTACCAGTGCTTGCCTTTCCAAATAAGTTGAGTTATTAAACCTGCATGTTGCATTATCAAGATAAACCCCCGGATTCACTAATCTTCCATGCAGTACTAATCTAGTCCTGCATGGAAGCAGCAGTTTAAGAGGAGGATGGCAGCACGCCATGCATATTAAGGAAGGTGCGCTGCTTGAACTCCTAATGCTACACGGAGTGTGGACGAGTGCAGGGGGCGTGTCTGTGAGCAGAGCTCTCAGAATAAACATGCCCCTGCAAAATAGAACAGAAGAATGTGTAAATAAATGAGCGAGACTGCTCATAAGTGTCCGCATATCCCCACCAACAGTTCCCATGTATTCAACAGCAACAGTACACTGAAATAAAACAAAGAAACCCTTGTAGTAATTTTTTTAAAACCCCGAGTATAGCTAACCATAGGTGCGCGGGTTTGCCCATCTCTTAGCTATGGGTAAAGCAACTGAAAAGGCTGAAGAGGATAACAAGGAATATATATGCAAATGAAACAGCACAGCAATAGTGTAGTGGTTAGAGCATCCGCCTAATGAACAGGCATTCCTAGTTCGAATCCCACTGCAGCACATATCATTTTCCATGTGAAACCTGTATATGAACATATTCTCACATCTTTTTGCCGTATAACCTACATAATAACATTTAAATGTGAACTGGAGTACTGCATTACATGCACATGTGAAGTGTCAGTGTCATAATGAATAAGGCACTAGTAAGCAGGTTTAAGCACAAATAAGCAGTAGTAAGCATGTTTAAGTGCGTTTGCATGGGGGTAAGCATTGCCTACACAGATTAAGCAAAGTAGAAGCTAACTGAGTGTTAGAAACTGTAACCAGAGGTTAGCATTGCTTACCGTCGCACAAACCCACACAAACCCACTTACAACTGCTTTAAAGTACCTTAGTCATGCTGTATCCAATGGCCCATATTCTGCCCAGCAACAAAATAAACTGCCTCTGCAAGGCTGAAACTCAGGACCCTGTACACTATAGTCAAGTAGTTAACCACCAAGCCATCATAGCAATAGATGTGAATGAGGTATCAGCAAGCTAATCCTCAACACAGGAAAACCAAACCAAACATGTGAACTGAATCTATGTACAGTGTGAAGTGATGTAACCTTCTACATAAGATAAATATATGAACTGGAGTACTGCAGTAAGCATAGCTCTGAGGTGTGATTGTAATAAAGTGTAGAAGTCCCCAGGTCCCTATACAGTGCATGTACACATGAATCACGGATACCAGACACATATATAACCTGTAATGAAGAATAAATCATTGCCAAATGGCACATATAGTGATAATCAACTATTCAGCAATGCTAACCGCAGCACAGCTCATGCTAGTAAGTGTAAACAATGTGTAGGGGAGCCAATTCAATCTGCCTAGTGGTATACCTCTTTAAGCAGTGCCAACCTTATGTAAGCAGGTGTGCCCATAGCTTAGCCTTTTCAAAACTGGCCAATCATAGGAAAGTGTGGAAAAGTGGCCGTATTTAAACCCAACAGGCGGGAATACTTCCATAACTGGTTGTAGCTTCCTACTACAGGCAGAATGGCTAGTGTGGGTGAAGGCACTCGATTTAGAGCACAGTACTGGGGCATCGAGGAGTCAAAAATCATGGTATGGCTCCTGGTAAAACACCATGATCAGAGACTACTGCAGGGCCAGTACCAGGGCTCGCAGTACAAAACGGAGGCCTGGGACAGTCTTGCCTGTGACCTCACCAGTGCCACAGGTATCCGCCGGACTGATGAGCAGGTCAAGCACCACCATGCTGACCTGAAGCGGCAGAGGGGGGATGTACTGGAACAGTGGATCCAGGAGTCTCGGCAGATGGCCAATGCCCAGGTACTAAGTACACATTCTACTATGTAGTAAATAATTGCCTAGCTTGTGTATACTACGCATAGGTATGGCTAAATATCAATGCATTTCTCTGACAGCTGCAGATGAGCAGGCTGCGAACCAGCAAGCCCATGGTGCTATGCTGCAAAGGCTGCATGGTGGGGCAGGTTAGTAATCAGTCTGCATGTACTCTCATAGCAAAAAATATAAGAGCCTTAGAAAGTGTTGTACCAGTAGAAATACATGTGCAATAGTCTGTGAATAAAGGTATAACCCCTGGAGTGCTTCTGTTTATTCTTCTCTCATATGTTGGCGATCTGTTCCATACTATAAATAGTACTGTTGTATCTTAAGCAGTGTCACCCACACCGTGGTATGCAGATAAAATGAGTATGAAGTCCTGCATATCAATGTTGGAAGTGCCAAGAGGTCAGTCATAGTGTACAAGTTAGGGAGACTTAGATAGAAAACAGTCAAACACTATACATCAGTTCCCTGATAGCACAGTGTACTGTGATGTTAGCTATAATTTTTTGTCATACACAGCAGGGGTTTGAATCCTAGGAGTGCTACTAAATTGTATGCATATTTATACCCCACAACTGTTCCAATCTGTCCAGCATGTCCAGATAAATGGCTCATATCACCATCTTGGTACCCTGTTCCCCTAAAAAAACAGTGTGATGATCCAAGAAATGTAGGCAGCTGTCAATGACATCTAACTGATAGTCAAACGTGTACATAGTCAGAGAATGTATATGAAAACAAACCTGTCATTCTAGCACCTCATCCAAAGTGTATGACAGCAATTCTCAACATATGTTGCATTAACAGCTGCAGCCTGTCACGCCTGTATGTAAGACACAGGTCAGGTATATAATAATCTATAAACATACCAGTGTACAATATAAGGCCATTATATAGTGTAATAATACATGCAAGGGAAAGATCACTGCAGTGACTAAGAATGTTGTGAAAACTACAAGGATATATTAGTTGTTAATTGAACCCTCTTTCTCACCCCTACCATATGAGCATAATAACCCAATGACACTCCTCAACTTGACCTTCGGGAGGAACCTCTGCAGGGGATGGGGCTATATATATATATATATATATATATATATATATACATATATATATATATATATATATATATATATATATATATATATATACATATATATATGTGTGCATCTATAGGAATATATACATATATAAATATGTATGAACATATATACATACAATTGCCTACATCTATGTATGTATATGTCTACATCTACATGTGTAAATATATACAGCAGGTCATATATATGTCAGCAGATATATACATATACATATACATATACATATATAGGTGTATACAGGCAGACATCTGGAGATAATGGGTATATAACAAAAACATATATGTCCTCATGCAATGTTAATGAGGTTGAGAGGCCCCACACAATATACATCTGGTACAAATAGGTATACTCCCCCCCCCAGCCAAGCACACACCCCCATAATACAGTACCAAGTGTTGCAGATCCCATAACCAGGACCACACACAGCATGGCCATCCCTAGGATACATATACACAGAGACATAAATGCTGATACAGGTATATATGTATATACATATATATATATATATATATATATATATATATATATATATATATACACACACACAGATATGTACAGTAAGATACATATGTAGTACGTGCACACAATATTGAGCAGCCAGTATTCCTACTGTCACCACCTTACCAACTGGAGACTGTAGCCTGCAACACATACCCACAGAGATATCAAAGGGTATAACACCACACACAGGTGCACATAAATGAATGTGAAAGCTATATTTGTGTGCTATGACAGTTGTATATGCCATGTCATATAGCCGTTTGGACACTGACGTCCATATGAACAGTGTAATGCAATTATTAAACAGTTATACTGAGACAGTAGTCTGGAAAGGTTGACATATGTTGCTGTCCAGGCTGAGGCCTTCAAGTAGTACAATAGTAATGGCAGACTGGCCCACACTATACCAGACAATCAACAGTACGTAATGCAGATGTATAGGTCAGCAGTCTCTATCTACACTCTGTACACAATCCCTAGGGGGTACAGACCCCAGTTGACACAATGGGATGTATCTGTTACATAACAAGGCATAACTGACACCATCACACTGACAAATAGAACATTCCATATGGCAGGAGGCAGTAGGCCTGCATTTACCCATGGTGGATTATATGGTAATGTCCATCCAGATACCTTAAGGCAGCTTACCCCAGATACCCACACATGTTGTAACAGTCTAGGTTAGTCATGGTGTACCCCCCACACTCACTACTACTGGGCCATATTACAACGGTTACATGCACTGGCCTCTGCATTGCATTAGGGCGCACATGTATTGTGTAGGTGAAGCCCACACATATATGGCCCCAACCACCCAGTATGTGTGGGGGACACAACAGCAGTGGAGGGATGGCAGGCATGACAGCATGACATACACATAGCCCACTACATAACAACCCCTAACAGCATGTCACATGAGCAAAGCCAGATATGTAGGTGGAGGACAGAGGCTGGAACACAGGCACATATGTGTAAAACTGTTGTCACGTATGTAAGCAAGATATGTATATGTGTACATATCTATATGGATATATGTATAAATATATACATATATATATTGGGAACTGCGGTGGTGGTGCTGCGGTAGCGTTGTCACCTCACAGTTAGACGTTGCCCGTTCGATTCTCAGTTAGAGCGTCTTCTGTGTGGCGACACGCATGAATGGGCGTTCCTTCATTGAAGGTTGTGCATTAGGCCCGGCAAGCCAGCACGTAAAACTCTACTGCCAATCATTAGCGGACTGGAGTTCCGTTGTGGCGACCCCTAAACGGGAAAAGCCGAAAGACACAAACAGACAAATATATACATATATATTTGCCATATGTCCTTCACATGGAGTGGATCCCTAACTCAGCCCCAATAGTCCCAACCTCTCAGTGCAAGAAGATGTCATGTATGTATTGCAGGTATATTTGTAGACGATTGCTACTGTAATAGGGATCGTCTTCACAGAAATGGTGTGTGTGGGAGACCACATCTGCTGTTAACATGTATGCCATTGGCTACTGACAGATTTCCTAAGGTCATCATAGTACAGTACCACTGCTAGCACAGTAATGCCCCTGTGGACTACAGCTGTGGTATGGCCAATAAGTCTGAAACATGCTGGTCAGTGGAGGGGTATACACAGAACCCCTTCATGCAAGACATGTGGACAAGGCATGTCAATGTGGATGTTAACAGCCATGTAGATGGGTAAAACACGTAAATACTGGTATACATTTGCCATGATAGGTTATGCCTTCATACACCCCTGTCTGTCCTGACACATAATAACCGCTGGTACAGAGGTGCCATGGCCACATACTACCCACTAGTTAGTGACATACATCTGAACAGCATCCCACTGCTTTGTCTGACATACCTGACTGTCATGGTGGCCTGGCAGAAGTACATCTGGCAAGTATCTTGACATGACATCTCACTGGATAAGTACAGTAAGCTGCTAGGCATGTAACAAAGCACAATGCAAGCTACAGGCAGACTGATTCAACACTGGGCTACATCTCCCATGTGGGAATACACATGTACCTGCATAGATAGCAGGCTGTATAGGCATGTCACATCACAGAGTAACAGACACCTGTGTGAAAGTGCATAACTACAACCAATGTGAACACAGCCACATATGATAAGCTAGCGTACTATTACAGTATATGGACTATCTGATCTACACCATCCTCATATGACCCACTCACACAACAGCCCTACATATACTGGGCCACTAGACAGTGTGGTCCGATGCCTGTCTGTGGTATGGGACATGTGTGTGTTCACCCCTACAAACATGTAAGATGATAGGGTGACATACAGTGAAGCAGCATGTAACATGAGATAGAACAGGACCAGGAACAATGACATCTACCACAGTCTCTACACACGCCAAGGTACATATTCACTATACACACACACTGTCGACAATTACCAGATTTTCACATACCTCAGTACTGTACACACAACCACAGAATGCCCAGGCTATGTCCTGAAATATAACCCCTAATATACATAACATGTGTAGCAGTCTGATATCTCACTGGCTTGTTATCAGATATGCTGTCAATGAATATAGTGTACAGAACATATGCACCCCCTACTGCATGACATATGTACAAAACTTGACAGAGTTGTGGCTGGAGGCACAAACACAGGGCCAATATTGACATGTCGCTGTGATACCCTCATACATTTACTGTCGTAACAGGGTCCGTTGCACCATATTTCCTATGAGGGATATGACGTCAGTAACTCTCCCGGCTGTCACCATCTACTGACTGCAATCCTCACACTACCTTCTGCAATTGAGAGATAGGTGCTCTGTGGGTAACACAAAGAACACAAGGCACTGCACACTGCCCAGTCTGCAGATGAACCTACAGATGGGGATTCCCCATAAACATAGCACTGACGTGACAATTATTAAAACATGTAAGACAGCCATATCCACACACGCCATGTTAAACCAATATTACCCCAACTGCAGTATAGCAGCAATTACAATCTGTAGTCAAGACAGGCACATCCTCCTCCTGTGTGTTGGCATGTTTCCACAGTGTATGTTGTCAGAGGTAAGTCCCCAATCCATCTGTGATGCTGTTTGCCAAACAACAGATCTAGTTCCTGCTCACAGTGAATGAAATGGCCCAACACCAACATGATGTTCCTAGAAATTGGGGTGTGTTCCCATGCAATTGGCTATGGGAATGTTACCACAGCTGTTCCACATGCAATCAGGTAGAGGAGGGCTGTAATTCCTGTAGAGGCCATCAGCTGATTATGAGCATCACTGACAATACACATGCTGCTGCCTATGCCAAGCAGGTGTAAGTCTCAACATCCACCAGAGAGGGTGTGAGAGAGGCAGACAGAGGCAAAGATAAGCCAGGGTGGGTTGGGAGAGTAATAGGTAAGCATGTTTGTGTCACACACCTATCAGTCCAGGGTATCGAACCCCTGATTGACTATGTACTGATCTCACATCTGTAATCCCTGCACGGTGGATATTGTGATATATACTAGGGGCACCATATAAGAGATTTGCAAAACCCACTCAACATTGAGTCCATTTGTTACACACTCACAACCACCTCCACAAGGGACACGACTGACAAACATCGACACATTAAGACACACACTCACACACACACACACACACACACACACACACACACACCTGTCACATCTGGGATTAGACCTCCTACCTAACTAGTTATTACACTACAGCACTACACAATTATAGAACACACCACATAGATTACTGGAGTACTCTTTTCCCAAGGGTTTATTTCACAGTGAGTGACATCAGCAGGAATGCCAAAGTAAGGCAAATGAGTTGTAGTGAGTGTGATTAGCCAAACATGCATTGCTTCCTACACAGGCATAGGAATAGACACAAAAGCATCCACAACTCCCATGTGTGAGAATAGAACCCCTACCAGAGATGTATATCATACTACAGCATTACGCTGTTATAGCACACACCACAGAGATTGCTGGAGTACTCTTTCCCCAAAGGTGGAAATCAGCAGAATTGTCAAAGTAGGGTATTTGAATTGTATTGAGTGTGACTAACCTAAATTGCCTTAAGTAGTCTGTATACATTAACCGCTGTTCTGGCCAGAACAGAAATAACCTGCCTTTGCAGGTCATGAACCCAGGACCCTGTACACTACAGTCACAGTAGCTAACCACTAAGCCATTACAGCAATACATGAGACTGATGTTTCACCAAAGTAATCCCACCATAGGCTAATCAAACCGAACATGTGAAAGGAATGTATATACAGTTGTCCATAAAAGACCTCTCCATAGCTGTCATGCTGCTCAAGGCAGAGGTGACAATGTTTGTGACACCCATGGAGACAGGCGCTGACAGCTCAACTGATGAAGCCTGCACTAAGGCACTGTATGAGCACATCCACTTGTGCATGATTCCTGACATCCCACATAGAGCCATGATGCTCTCCTCCCAAATAAGCAGGCCAGTCTGGAGTTCTCCTGCCATGAACAGAGTATACAACAGAAGGTAGACACTGTTGAAGGAAAACAGATATTCCAAGGATGCAAACAACTCCCTTACCAGCCCCAGTAGGAAGATGAGATCTATCATGGAATTCCCCAAAGCTGGTTATGTAACTATAATTGCCAAATATTCCACAGACAACCACACAGCATTCTATAGTTATGTCCAGAATCTAGCTGGCAATGCTCAGAAGTGTTCTGGGCTACAACAGAATGGCATTACACAGACTGCTCCCATGGAATTTGCCAATATCCTGGCAGATTGATTTAGTGCCACATTCAACCCCCTCTCACCCCCAAAAGGGCCCATGTTAATATGAAATGAGTTCCAATGCCCAGTAAGCATGGCCACATAGGTAGAAACTGCACTATCCACAGCCAAGAATACAGCATCCATGGGACCAGATGACATCCTGGGCTGTGTACTACATGAACTACAAAATGAAATGGCAACTCGCCTAACTGTCATGTGCAATCAGAGCCTCACATCAGGCTTGGTGCCCACTGAGTGGCACACAGCTGCAGTTATCCCATTACAAAAGGGGGGACCCATCTTGGATCCTGGGAACTACAGTCACAGCAGTGTGATGAGCCTGATCTGCATGGCCATGGAATGCATTATCATGGAATCTTTGAACGCAGACATTGGCAACCTGAAAACACTGGACCCCACACAGATTGGGCTCATGGAGGGCCAGTCTTCTCTCCTGAACCTGACTGACTGCTTTGACTCAGTCTGCATAGCTGTTGAAAAGGGTAAGGTGGTCCACAAAGCCTATGTGGACCTCGCCAAGCACTTCAACACCATCCCCCAGTATAGAAACATAGATTAATGTACTAATCTGGCCATACATCCTTATGCCACTGGATAGTTTGCCACATGGCTTACTGACAGAACCCAAACTGTAGATGTAAATGACTTCAAATCCAGCTCCAGACAGGTGACAAGTGGAGTACCTCAGGGTTCAGTCCTGGGACCACTGTTGTGTGGCATCTACATCTCTGAAGTACAGGCCAACAGTACAGGACTCTGTCTAACAAAGGTAACAGATGACTGCAAAATGCGAGTCATTATGAGCCTGACTGATCTGCATGATATGTTACTGATACCAGCCTGACATCATACAGGTGGGAGTACTGTTAATCTTGTGTGGTCCTGGTTATGGAATCTGCAACAGTTGGTAGTGTACTGCAGGCCAGACGTGTTTGGCTGTGGGGGGAATACCTATTCGTGCATGACATATGTTGTTCATGCCTGTCAACCCCATTAATGGTGCATGTGGACATATATGTTTCTGCTATGTTCCCACTTTATCTACAGATGTATGTCTGTACATACCTATATATATATATATATATATATATATATATATATATATAACTTATTATTCTTCTTCTTTCGGCTTTTCCCGGTTAGGGGTCACCACAGTGGATCATCTGTCCGCTCATGATTGGCAGTAGAGTTTTACGGTGTCGAGTTGCCAGACCGGCACCCAACATTCCAGAGAAGGCACACACATGCACACACTCACATCTAAGGCCAATTTAGAGTGTCCAATCCACCTACTGCATGTCTTTGGGATGTGGGAGGAAACAGGAGCACCCAGAGGAAACCCACATGACCACAGGGAGGACATGCAGACTCCGCACAGAAGGCACCCCAGCCGAGAATCAAACCAGAGAACCTCTTGCTGTGAAGCGGCAATGCTAACCGCTGCACCACAGTGGCCGCCCATATTGATATATATATATATATATATATATATATATATATATATATATATATATATATATATATATATATTATATATATATATATATATATATATATATATATATATATATATATATATATATATATATATATATATATATATATATATATATATATATATATATATATATATATATATATATATATATATATATATATATATATATACATATAAACACACATATATCAATATGTTGTGTCTGTTTAGACATAATTAATATATTTTCACACACACACATACATCTACATGTTGGAATACATTCTCTGTACTGTTGAATGACTGGACTGTATGATATGTATGTGTATACAGCAGGGTTATGTATATTTGAGATGCCTTAGAGGTAAATCACTTTGGCTATGGTGTGCATGGTCCTGGGTTCGAGCCTAGCAGAGGTTGTTTATTTTGTTGCTAGACAGTACAAGGGTTGATGGATACAGAGAGATTAAGGCACTTTAAAGCAGTTGTAAGCAGGTTTGCACAGGTTTGTGCAGAGGTAAGCAGTGCTAACCTCTGCTTACATTTCCATACAGTCATTTAGCTTCTTAATTGCTTAACTTGTGTAGGCAATGCTTAGCTCAGCGCAAACCCATGCAAACATGCTTACAACTGCTTTAAAGTGCCTTAATCACTCTGTATCCAATGGGCCGTGTTCTGGCCAGCAACAAAATAAACAGCTCTTCCAAGGCTCACACCAAGGACCCTGCACACATTAGACAAAGTAATGTGCCACTAAGCCATGACAGATACACAGAACTTCAATGTTGTCAGAAACATATCATCCAGTCCTGTCATGCAACAGTACACCTAGATGTCTGTGTGTGTAACTATATTAAACTCTGAACAGATACAACATATCTATATATGTGTATATATATATATATATATATATATATATATATATATATATATATATATATATATATATATACATTTTGTTCTTCTAACTCTATATACATATATATCACTACATATGCACACATATACATGCATATGGCTAATTCGACACAAATATGTGTCTTCCCCTATATGTCTACATATACACAGCACGTTACATCTGTGTATGCAGAAATATATCTATGTAGGTATATACGGACATAGTTATATATATGTTAGCAGATATACATATATCTATATAGGTATATATGGCCATACATCTGTAGATCGCAATTGCATATTAACAAATAGACATATGTCCACATGCACCGTTAATGGGGTTGAGAGGCCCCACACACTATACGTGTTATACAAATAGGCATCCCCCCACACCCAACCACATGCACCCTGCAATACACTACCAAGTACAGTCTGCCTCCCATAGGACATGTAATATGTGGAAGCCATCAACATCTCAACATCCCCAGGATACAGATACACAGACACAGATATGCAGATACAGATATATATATATATATATATATATATATATATATATATATATATATATATATACATATACATGTGACTACACATACACATGCAGATATATGTACAGTAAGATATATATGTAGAAGGTGCACTCAATATGGAACAGCCAGTTAACACCTGAACAACTGGACACTGTATGGGTCACCCATACAAATGTCAATTGTTGACAGCACAAACACCCACCAGGGCAGAGACCGATAAAAAACTGTTAACACCACAAAGTCCAGTGGCTTACCGACGAAGTTGACTCACAGCAGTTGCAAACAGCAGGTTTTAAAACAGCAACTTTTAATGAACCAGGCAAACAACAAAAAGACTTTTTGTTGTTTGCCTGGTTCATTAAAAGTTGCTGTTTTAAAACCTGCTGTTTGCAACTGCTGTGAGTCAACTTCGTCGGTAAGCCACTGGACTTTGTGGTGTTAACAGTTTTTTAAATGTCAATTGTTGCCTGCAACATATACCCATCCATAGGAAAGACACCACACACAGGTTTGCAGAAATGGGAATCCATTAATTGTGTACTATAACAGTTCTATATGCCATGTCATATAGCTGTTCAGATACTGATAACCATATAAACAGAGTACTGCAACTGTGAAACAGTTACGCTAATACAGCAGTTTGGAAAGGTTCACAAGTGTTGCTGTCCAGGCCAAGCTCTTCAAATTGCACAATAGTGGAATCAGACTGTGCCACAAGATACCAAACAATCATCAGTATGTACTGCAGGTGTGTAGTTCAGCAGCCTCTATCCACACTCTGTACCAACTCAGTAGGAGGTAAAGACATTTTGTGGTCAAATGGGTTGTAACTGGTACATAACAAGGCATACCTGACACCATCACAAGCACATCAACAAACGGAACAGTCTGAATGGCAGGGGGCAGTAGGCTTGCAATAGCCCAAGTAATATTTGTAATGTCAGTATAGCTGACATATACAGTACTGTACATCCAGATACCTTGTGGCAGCTCACCCCTGATGCCCCCACATTTTGTAAGATCCTAGGTCATTTAAGGTGCTCCCCACCAAGACTCAATACTACAGACCCATATACCACTGTTACATACACTGGCCTCTGGAGTGCATAAGAGCAAGCAGAGATATTGGCCAATATATGTGGATTTCCAGACACACCCTGTACAGTCCAGAGGTATACACATAATCCCTTAGTGCACAACATGTGTACCAGGCCTGACAATATGGATGTAGACAGCCATGTAGATGGGTATAACACATAACGACTGGTATACATTTGCCACCATCTGTTTTGGATTTACACACTACTGTCTGGCCTGACACATAATGACTGCTGGTACAGGAGTACCATGGACACATACTACCCACTAGATATTGACATACGTCTGTATAGCATCCCACTGCTCTGTCTGAAATACATGACTTTTAAGGGAGGTCTGGCAGCAGTACATCTGGCAAGTATTTGCACATAACATCTCACTGGGTAAGTACACTAAACTGCTAGGCATGTAACAATGCACTGTGTAGGCTACAGGCAGACTGGCTCAACACTGGCCTACATCTTGTATGGGTGAATGCACATGTACCTGCATATATCAATGACCATGTCACAGCACAGGGTGAGATACACCTGTGTGACAGTGCATAACCACAACCAATGTGAACACAGCCACAACCACATATGGTAAGCTAGCATAATATTACAGTATATGGACTATCGGATCTATACCATCCTCATATGTGCCACTCACAGAATGACCCTACATACACTGGGCTGCTACACAGTTTGGTCTGATGGCTATCTGTGGTATGGGACATGTGTGTATGGCCCTACAAACATGTATGGCAAAACGATACCATACAGTGGGGCAGCATGTAACATCAGATAGAAGGGGAGCTAGAACAATGACATCTACCACAGTCTGTACACAGGCTAAAGTACATATTAACAATACACAGACTGCCCACATTCACCATCACTACACAGACCTCAGTACTGTACAATCATCCATAGAATGTCCAGAGGTTGGGAGGGTGGCCTAATTGTTAAGGTGTTTGCCTTACAAACACAAGGTGTATGGCAAAACGGTACCATACAGTGGGGCAGCATGTAACATCAGATAGAAGGGGAGCTAGAACAATGACATCTACCACAGTCTGTACACAGGCTAAAGTACATATTAACAATACACACACTGCCCACATTCACCATCACTACACAGACATCAGTACTGTACAACATCCACAGAATGTCCAGGGGTTGGGAGGGTGGCCTAATGGTTAAGGTGTTTGCCTTACAAACACAAGGTGCAGGGTTTGAGTCTCACAAGGGATAATTGGCTAGGCTTACAATGGCTCGCAAGGGCAGTTAGCTTAGTACTAACCTATGAACCTATGAACCCCTACTGTACATGACATGTGTAACAATCTGAAATATCACTGGCTTGTTATCAGATATGATGACACTATTTATAGTGTACAGCACATATGCACCACTTCATGAACGACATATGTACAAAGGTTGACAGAGGTGTGTCTGACAGCACATACACAGGGCCAGTATAGACATGTTACTGTGATAACCTCATAAATTTACCATTGTAACGTGGTTTGTTGCAACATATGTCCTATGAGGGATATGAAGTCAGTAACCGTCACAGCCTTCACCATCTACAGACTGCATTCCTCACACTACCTTCTGTATTCCACAAATAGATGCACCGTGACTAACACATAAAACCAAAGGCACAACACTGCCCAGTCTGCAGATGACCCAGCAGATGGGAATCCCTCATATACATGGAACTGACATGGCAGGTATTGCGACATGTACAACAGGCATATCCAGACAAACACTGTTAAACCAACATTACTCCACATGCAGTATAGCAGCACTTACAGTCTGTAGTCAGGTCAGGCACATCCCCCTCCTGTTTGTTGCCCTCTTTCCACAATGTATGTTGTTTAAGATAAATCCCCAATCCATCTGAGATGCTGTTTGCCAAACAAAAGATCTAGTTCCTGCTCACAGTGACTGAAAAGGGCCAACACCACCATGTTGTTCCTAGATATTGGAGTGTGTTTCCATGCAATTGGATATGGGAATGTTATCACAGCTGTTCCACATGCAATCAGCTAGGGGAGGGCTGCAATTCATGCAGAGGCCATCAGCTGATCATAAGTATCACTAAAAATACACATGCCGCTGCCTAAGCAAAGCAGGTGTGGGTCTCCACATCCACCAGAGAGGGAGTGGAGAAGGCAGACAGAGAAAAATACATGTCATGGAGGGGTGGGAGAGTAAAACAGAAGCATGCTTGTGTCACACACCTACCAGCACAGGGTATCAAACCCCAACTATGAAGTGCTATCACAGTTCGATGCAGTTATTAGATGTGCCACATGGGTTACCTGCTGTGGAGCATTCAGAACATATATGTGTTGGTGAGTGACATTTGCAACAGGGATATGGTAGATATACTGTAGGTGACATACACATGCATGTTTGCATGAACAGCTGCCAGCTTTAACACAGGCACACTCACACAGGGACGCACACACAATGACACAACTGGCAGGGCCAGGAGTGCAACTCATCACTTGTGGGATTGCCACAACACATTGATGTGCAGGTATCACATACACCACATGGATCATATGGAGGTTGTATGGGCAAAGAGTATGATGAGGTGTTAGACATCATGCTTCAGTATGCCCTGGGGGTTGTAGTGAGTGTGGATGTGGCCATATGCACCATACAATACACACAAACACATAGGGTGCCAGTTCTGACATGAGTGGATGCATGTCTGCACGAGTGTGTGGTGGTCAACTGTGCCAGCAAGCTGTACAAGGGTAGGGGATGGGTATACCTTGGCATCAGGCCACATGACAATGGTCTGCATTGTGTCTCAGGCCTGTAGTTTCTGCATTTGCCGACAAAGGTGGGTACTGCATCCCCCATCCAGTCACCTGGGTGACTATTGTATGTGGCAAATGCTGTGCATCACTTGCCATGTACCTTACTCCATGATATGGATGGTGTCTGGGATGTGGACACCTCCCACATGCATGTACAGTGACATGTGAGTCTGTACCTGGGGTGTCTGGCCCATGTTGTGAATGCAGATTATCATCAGATGTGCCAGTCTTGCCCACCTGTGGCAGGAACTGGTAATGGGCAGCAGGTTTACCCTGCACCTACATTGATAGCATGCTAACAGCATTCCCTGATGTTGGTGTCATCTGTCCATACAGGGCATGTTGTCAGGCAAGGTATGCCCGTTGGGAGTCCCATGTGAAGGCACCATGGGTGGTGCAGGTGTCCATTTGGGAACATGGTGGAGGTGCACTGTCTGCATGTACATGCATATTGGACAGATGGGCAGAGTGATATGCCCTCTGTAGCCCACTGCTATCACTGCATAGTTACTATCAGTGGCCAGTATGCAGTGTACTACCCACATATTGGTTGTTGCCTAGGCATGTGTGTGCATATGACACATGGGTTGAGTGTGTACACACACACACACACACACACACACACACACACACACACACACACACACACACACACACACACCTGTCATGTCTGGGAGTAGAACCGCTACCTAACTAGTTTATTACACTGCAGCAGTACGCAGTTATAGTATGTACCACAGACATTACTGGAGTACTTCTTCCCCAAAGGTGTATTTCACAATGAATGACATCAGCAGGGTTAACAAAGTAAGGCATTTCAACTGTACTGCAAGTGACTAGCCTAAAATGCATTGCTCCCTGCACAGACAGTGAGACAAACACAAAACATCCACAACTGACATGTGTGGGTATAGAACCCTTGACCAAGGTCTATATCACACTACAGCATGGAGTTGTTATAGGACACACCACAGGGATTACTAGAGAAATCCTTCCCCAAAGGTGTATTTCACAATGAATGACATCAGCAGGATTACCAAAGTAGGGCATTTCAACTGTACTGCAAGTGACTAGGCTAAAATGCATTGCTCCCTACACAGACAGTGAGATACATACAAAGCATCCACAACTGACATGTGTGGGTATAGAACCCCTGACCAAGGCCTATATCACACTACAGCATGGAGCAGTTATAGGTCACACCACAGAGATTATTGAAGAGCTGCCTCCACAAAGTTTTATTTCACAATGAAAGACATCAGCGGGATTGCCACATTAGGCCATTTGAAATGTATTGCGAGTGAGTAGCCTGTAATGTATTGCTCCATACACAGACATTGAAACACACACAAAACATCCAGAACTGCCATGGGTGGAGATGGAACCCTACCACAGTTCTAAATCACACTACAGCTGTATGCAGTTACAGGATGCGCTACAGAGATTACTGAGCTACAACCTTCCCAGAGTTGTATTTCTAGGTGGGTGACATCGGCAGCCTTGACAAAGTTGAGTATTTGAATTCTAAGGAATGTGAGCACCCTAAAAAGCATTGTTCTCTACTCACTCAGAGATTCACACACAGTTGCCAAGTCTGAGGTTGGAACATCTACCTAACTACATTATCACACTACAGCAGTATGCAGTTGCAGGACGCGCCACGGAGATTACTGGGTTGTGGCTTTCCCAGAAGTGTATTTCTAGGTGAGTGACATCAGCAGCCTTGCCAAAGTTGAGTATATGAATTGTATGGAGTGTGAATAGCCTAAGAGCATTGCTCTCTACTCAGTCAGACACCCACACACACACACACACACACACACACACACACACACACACACACACACACACACACACACACACACACACACACACACACACACACACATTCACCAGGTCTGGGGTTAGAACACCTACCAAACTACTTTATCACACTACAGCAGTATGCAGTTACAGGACACGCTATGGAGATTACTGGGCTATGACTTTCCCAGAGGTGTATTTCTAGGTGAGTGACATCAGCAGCCTTGCCAAAGTTGAGAATATGAATTGTACGGAGTGTGTGTAGCCTAAAAAGCATTGCTCTCTACACAGTCAGAGAAAGACAGACACGCACACAAGCACACACTCACACAGTTACCAAGTCTGGGGTTAGAACTACTACCTAACTAGTTTATCACTACAGCAGTACGCAGTTATGGGACGCGCCATGGAGATTACTGAGCTACAGCTCTCACAAAGGTTTATTTCACATTGGATGACTTCAGCGGGCTTGTCATAATACTACTACTATGGGGAGGGTGGTGTGTGCATAGGCCATAACCCATTCATGTAGGGGTTGACATGCCACATGCAGGCACACATGGGGTCATATGTCACAGGTACGTGTATACAGCTACTAGATGACTACTTCCTTGTGCAGTCATGTTGCACAGCTGGCACGAGCACCACATAGTCTGTCATGCTGACAGATACTGGTGGCTAGTATCTGCAGTGAGTGACATCTGCACCTCATGTGTTTGGGGCCCTTTGGCTGTGTGCTGGGTGGGACAAGCCTGGATGGCTCCTTGTCACAGTCACCCACTTCCACACATCTATGTCCACCTATCTTTGGCTTATTATAGTGTGTTGTCCTTACATATATGTCTGTATTCCTATCCACTGTGTGTGCAAGGCAGGAGTGGTGCATACTGACATGTGTCTGCACTAAGAACTGCAACTGCCAGATATGTCTGGTCCAGTTTTTTGCAGACATGGCCTTCATGTGTTTAAGTGTGTGAGCATGCTCAGTATGACCTTTCAGTATGTTGTTGACTGACATTGCCTTCATTACTCTAAGTGCGTGAGCATGCCCAGTATGGCCATCTGGATTGCATGTGTAGATCAAGTCCAGGTAGTTTGTACTGCGGTGCTGACCTTTGCGTTATACACTGCAGAGTATCCATTGGTCATTTAGCATTTACTGTTGCTACATTTCTGCATAGCGGGGGGACACCTGACTGTTTCTACATTTCTACACAGGAGTGGGGGTGGGCACCCGACTGTTACTATAAGTGTACATACTATAAGTGCACATAGGATGGGGGGGCACACCTGACACTTTTACACGTTTGCTAGGACTGTACTGGTATGTCGGGTACTCCATTTCAGTCTGTAGTCTTACCTATCGTGCTGGCTAGAGGCATACCAGTGTACTACAGATCTTAGCTTTAACTACCTACATATTAGTTTCTGACTTCCTAGCCTTCACATCTTACATCCAACTGCCTGGCCTGCTGTAGTCTGTCTGTGTAGGCTTGCGAGGGGTTACACATAGGGCTCATTCAGAGGCCATAGTACAGCATTTGTTTGTGTTTGTCTACACCTATCCTGCTGGCTGTAACTGTTGTTGGGTATGTGACCCCCCCCCCCCAACTGGCATGTGTGAGTCACTTACCTTGTGAGTGTCCCAGTATTGAGGGTGGTGATGCAGGGCTGCCTATGTCAGATGCACATAGTACACTCCCTATACATGGTTGACCACAAGTAGTGTCATGTTTGGCATCCCTTTTACTGTATGTGCTAGTTGGAGAGAGGTGTCATTCCCTGAGTCCCTACTGTGTCAGTGCATGTGCTATGTGTTACCTCTTTGCCAAGGCCAGAGCATACTGGGAACACCTCCTTCTGCCTACTGGGGCAGGCTCAGGTTGTTCCTCCTCCGAGTCACTCTGTGCCTGTGCAGGCCTTGGCAATGGTGGGAGGCTGTGTGGCCCTGCCCAATGCTGTTCCTGCTGCAGTTATTTCCACAGGATCATATTGTGTAGCATGGCACATACAAGGACAATTTGGGTACATGTAGTTGGTGTGTACTGCAAGGCTCCACCAGATGTGTCCAGACACTGGAACCATGACTTGAGAATCCCAAACACACGCTCTATTATGATTCATGTTTGTGCGTGTGCCTCATTATGGAGTTCTTGTTCGGGTGTGTATGCATTTCTGATGGGTGTCATCAGCCATGGCCCCAGTGCGTATCCAGCATCCCCCACTAGGTGACTGTGTGGGATGTCCCCATTGGCAAATCTCTCCTACAGCTGCATCAGATGTGGGAATCGTGAGAACTTCCAGGGCAGCCAGCACACACATTCATTATTATGCCCTGGGAATCACACATGACCTGGCAGTTGATGGAGGGGAAGCCCTTGTGGTTGATGCAGACACTACTCTGCTCACCAGGTGGTGCTTTGATGCGTATGTGCATGCAGTCTATTGCACCCACTACCTCAGGGTATTTTGCTATTTGGTGGAAGAGATGCATATTGCTGGCCAACGCCTCACGGGTGATGGGGAAATATACGTGCTCACCGACATGTGCTGACATGGCATCCAGGAACTGGTGGAGTACCCTGGATGCTGATGCCTGTGATATCCCCATCATATCCCCAGTTGGCCTTTGGAAGGTACCTGTAGCTAGTATTCATAGACCTACACATACCTTGGTATCCACTGGGATGGGTTCCCCTCTGTTAGTTCTGTGTGTGAGGTGTGGCCAGCACAGCTCAACAATCTGCTGTAGGAGGTCCCTGTCCACCCTATAGTGCTCCACTATCTCCAGCTCATGTAGCTCCTGGTAGGTTACTCTGGGTTTGTACACTCTTCTCAATCTCCTCACTGTGGGTTGCTCAGCAGCATTCACATCCTCACCACCCTCAGCCTCTTGTACATGCTGGTTTATGATAGCAAAAGCAGCCCCTAACATTTTTTTTCTTGCTTTCATTTTGTAAAATTTTCCTGTTTGTATACACCGGTGGTGCAGAGTTATTGGGAAAAACAAGGGGGGAAAGTGTTTGCATTGTTTACAGTGGTGTGCTGGGCTGGGCTGGGCTGGTCTGCTATCTGTGTGATTGGCTGATTTTGATAGATTTCACCTGCCAGCTAAGCTAGTTCTCCTTGGTTACCTTCCTACTGTTGTTTTCCCCTCCCATTGCCTTCCTGTTTAAGCCTGTGTGCACGCCGCACAAACAGTATGCTCAAATGTGCACAGAGCTGCTATTTCCTGGTTTAACTTCTTTTTTCTTCCTGTAAAACCCAGTGTGCGGCACGCACACCCGCTTACACTTTGTAAAGAGTGCTAGGCAGGTTTAGACACACCCCTAGCTTAGCAAAGCTAAGCTAAGCTAAGCTAGGAGCAATCCCGAGCCACAAAACTCCAATCCACTTGCAGTATGCCTGACACACACCCCCATGATGTCACCTATATCCTAGACTTGCACCCAGCTATTCCTACTCTTACACTATTGAGACCTGTCTCACATGGTGGGGAAACCTGGGATTCACTATCCTTCCCTTCATTTGCATAGGATTGCCTGCTAATGCATAGTTACATGCCTCACACTGAGCCTCCCCCCTTAGCAACCATTACTCACTGGCCAGGTTGTCTTCTGCCTGCCATTGACTTGCATGGCAGAATTATTATTTTAGTTAGAATGCCCATTTTAAGTTTATTTTCTTATTCCCCCCTGATTCCGTTTGCACGCCACTGCCCTATGCTTAAACAGCCGAGATTGGTGAAAAAAAATTATAATTTGTTTTTTCATTTTTTATTGTTTGCAATGCCAATGGCCTTCCACTTGGCCATTGGCATGCTTGCTCAATGATATGCAGCCTTTATTTGGAGCTGTCATAGCTCTGTTTTTGATTTTGCAGAAATGTACTTCGTTACTAACCGAGTACATTTCTGCAGATTGCACTAGTCTTGCATGGACTATTGCAAGCTTCCTGGATTGCAAAATCACATTTACATGGATTTCTCCTGCAAATGAGGTGATTTGCATACCAGGGCTTAGTCCGTGCAGGATTAGTGCTGGAGCTCTTGTGCACGCTTCTGCCGACTGTTCCTGGATTGCACGGCAGACATATTGCCTGCATGGGCTCCTGCACTTATCTTGCACTCCGTGCAAGCTTTTGAGAATCCACGGGAAAGTCTTATTTCATCCTCATAAGTTTTTAAAAAGTATGAACTGTGGGATGCATAACTGGTACAAAAGTACTCGGATGATGTTTCATAACATTAGTATAATGGCTGTTTCCCCTAAACATGTTATACAGCATAACATTCTGCCCAGACATGTGCAAATCCAGTATAACTTCACTTAATACTGACCCCAATATTTTAATCCTGGAAGCACTAGCACTGGTGTTAGAAAATAACATCTTTCTTTGTAATGGAACACATTATAGGCAGGTACAGGGTGTTGCCATGGGCATACCCTGTGCCTACTCATATGTTAATTTAGTGTTAGCCTTCTAGGAAGATAAATATATTTTTAAGTGCGAACATCTATGGACGACTTCATCAATTTTTTATGCCAGATTTGTGGATGATATTTTTTTGTTGTGGGCACAGGGCAGTGATGAACTGTTAAACTTTATTGATTACCTGGAGAAAATTACAGACTTTCTTAGGTTCTCAGTAGAGCATAGCAATTAGACCATTGCCTTTTTAGATGTCATATTAAATAAAAATGTAACTGGTAATATAAACACCACCTTGCATATGAAATCATGCTGGAGAAATCATTATTTGAATGCACGTAGTATGCATTCCAGGCATACTTTTCATAATATTATGCAAGGGCAAGGATACAGAGTTTCTCGGCTCTGCACAGACAGTAATGAGTTTCACAAAGAAATAGATGTGTTAAATGAACATCCTAAGGAAAAGGGGTATTCAAAGGAAAATTTAGTATAAAATCTAACAGGGAAGCCAGGGCTAGACCATGGTTTTCTGATAATAAAGAACAGCAAGGTGATAAGTTGAAGCCATCCCATGTGTATGGGATATGTAATATTATTAAGCAAAACTGGAAGCTACTAAGAAGTGACAATCACTTGAAGGATATTTTAGATAAGAAATCTAGATTTACCATCAAGCGAAATAGTAATATAAAAGACATATTATGCATAGAACCTGGTTTAAAAAAATAAAAAGAAGGCTAACAGTGTTTCCTCTGCACATATGAGAACAGGGACTTTTCCCTGTAGGCGTTGCAAAGCATGTTCAAGTGTGAATAGTTTAAACTATTTTATACATTCTGTTACAAACAAAAAATACACACTTGAGCTTTATGTAGATTGCCATACAGAGAATGTGGTTTACTTGGCATGTTGTAAGTCATGTCTGAGTTTTTATGTTGGAAAAACTAATTGTAAGTTAAAAAGAATATTGCACCATTTGTCATCTACTATACAAAAGGATAAACATAATGCATTGTACCAACATGTTTCTAGCTTTCCAGATCGTACTTTTGTATTTATGGTTCTGCATGTTGCACAGATGAACAAAAGGGGGGGGGCATTGTCAATGATACAGAGTATGCAGAGTTAAGATGGATCATACAGTTGGCTGCTGACAACCCACCTGGATTAAATAGTTCTGTACCTTTAAAACCAGCCTTAAAGAAAAGGCGGGTCAAGTATAGAAAGTAATTGGTTGCTTTTAGAAATGTTTTAATATTCAAAGACTGTTATGGTTATGTGAAATTTGCCTGATGAAGGGTTTTTAACCTAAAAGCGCTTGCATTTTATAATAAAAGATTATGGCCAGTTTGGAGTCTGTTTCATTTGTTTTTGGATTTGTTAATAAAGTAAAAGCAGATCTAGACAAAATGGTGAATTTAGGCACCCTTACTCCAAGAGAAGAACTGACTGAATGGGTAGCCTCCATGGCTGTAGCTCAATAAGAAAAGCTCAGATGATATTCAAATATGTATTGATCCATGAGACTTAAAGGTTATCATCCAATGTGTTCAGTAGAAAAGGTAGCCACTCTCATGCCAAATTCCACTGTGTCTCATTCTTAGATGCAAAAAGCTCCTTTTTGGCAAATTTCGCTAGATTATAAATCTTCATTGTTAACTACATTCAGTACACCATTTGGTAGATACAGATATTTAAGAATGCTATTTGGAATCAATTCTGTCAGTGAGGTATTTCAAAGTGCCACGGAACAAATATTTGCTGGTTATCCATGTGCTATTATAGTAAACAAAATTATTGTTGGAGGCAATGGTGAAGACGAATGTGCTAGAAACCTCAGGAAAGTTCTAGACCATGCATGTGAAGTCAATCTTAAATTGAATCCTCAGAAATGTAAATTCAAACTGAAAGACATTACTTATGTGGGACATTTGTTTACCAGTTCTGACTTACAACCATATCTGTCTAAACAAACAGCAATTGTGGAAATGCCAGTTCCAGAGAATGTCACATTTTTACAATGTTTTCTAGGTATGCCCAACTATTTAGGAAAGTTCATCCCAGACTTGAGTGAGTTTTCTGCACCATTACTTGAGGTGACATGCAAAAATGTAAACTGGTCCTGGTTGGAACCACACTAAAGAGCATTTGATATGCTGAAGAAGAAAATTGCCAGTTTACCCACATTGAGATTTTATGTTTTTGCAAACCTGTAAATCTTTCTTGTGATGCATGTCTTCAAGAAGGCATACCAGTAGCCTATGTCTGCAGAACTTTAACCCAAACAGAGATGCTTTATGCACAAATAGAGAAAGCAGTTTTGGTAGTAGTGTTCGTATGTTCGAAGTTCAGTGATTATATTTATGACAGACCTATCCAAATAGAGACTGATCACTAACCACTAATGACATTTTGAAAATGCCAATGCATACGGCCCCAGCTTGATTGCAATGCATGATGTTAAAATTGCAAAAGTACAATTTCAATATTGTTTGCAAAAAAGGCAAATACTTGTACTTTGCTGATGTTTTGTCACACGCACCCAGACAAAGAACACAGCAGCATGAGAATGAAACAGTAGACTTTGAAGTAATGGAAGTCAGAAATTTTTCGTCACCAAGTCTTGATGAACTAAGAAATCACAAAGCTTCTGACCCAGTTGTCCAGAAGCTGAAAAGCATTATCAGTCAAGGATGGCCAACAAGACAAACCAGTTAACCACTTGACATTCAGCAGTAGTTTCCTTACAGAGAGGAGATCATCATAATGGAAGATGGAATCATCATGAAAGGTCCAAAAGTGGTAATTCTTAAAGCATTACAACAGGAATAAATCACAATTTTGCATTGTGGTCACCCAGGTACTGATTCAACCAAAAGATGGGCAAGAGGCATTGTACTTTGGCCTTCTATGTCCAAAAATAGATAAGGAAATTCTAGCGCATTCAATTTGCAACAGTGTCAAACCTTCAGCTACACCAAATTCCTGAATTACCATGGTCGATAGTTGCTACAGATATTTTCAAACTGAATGGTCAACATTACTTGGTGTTATTAGACTCTTACTTAGATTGGTTTGAAATTGACCTTCTTCTTAACTTGATGCCCAGCACAGTCATAACAAAATTGAAGCAACATTTTTCTGTCCATTGTAGTCCGTACAAAGTCATGTCTGACAATGGCACACAGTTTGCTAGTCAGCAGTTCAAGAGATTTGCTGAGTCTTCGGATATTGTTCATTTTACCAGTAGTCCTGAGTATCCACAATGTCAATAGTTTAGCAAAATGTGCAGTTCAGAGTGCAAAACACTTGGAGAAATTCAAAAGAGATCGTACCGATGTTTTTCTTAACTTATACAGTCTCAGAAATAGTCCTCAAGACAACTTGCTTGGTTCAAAGATTGATGCCCAGACAAACGCGAACAACTCTTCCAATCTGCAAACAATTGTTAGTACCAAATGCAAAGAACGATAGAGTGGTCAAGCCTCAACTTTCATGAAAACAATAGTCACAAAAGTTGTACTGTTAGAAAACCTGGAAATTCCTTTGACCATTTATAGAAGGATAAGTTGTGAGAATGCACACACCCAAAAGTCATGATCATGTAGGAATCATGAAGGACAGTTTTGAGGAACCAAGATCTTACATCATACAATCTGAAAGAATGGATTACAGAAGGAATTGTAGACATGTATTACCTGTCTTAGAACCAGTGCCACAGCAAATTGCCTATGCTAGTGACTCGAATTTGTAGAGTGAGTCGTCAACTGTTTGAATTCAAAAGGACAGTATGTTTTCTTCAAACAACTTTGATGTAAACGCAGATGTTCCATTACTGAATGAATCCCCAGAGACTGTCTATGCAGCTAAACCCAGTCAAAATTTCTGCGTAACCAGATCAAATAAAATTTGCAAACTCAATCCTCAATAGACAGCAACTTGGACTTGAAATCATTTTTGTTTTGTTGAAATGCTGAAATAATGTCTAGCTGTTAAATATGCCTTTGTTCTTGTATTTTGCAATGTTGAACAAAATTAAAGAGGGTGGATGTGTATATTGAACCTAGTCAGCCACTGTAGCTAGACAGCACATGCATATAAGTTACTGATCACATGCTAGATCAGTGCCATTTTGTGGTTAGTCTGAGTGTAAGTTTGAATGGAGATGCACATGTGAGTGTGTTAGAAGTAAGCATATGAAGTGTGAAGTATCTGTACAACTTATAGCGTCTGATGCTTTTATGTATAATAAATGACTCAAACTCATACCCAGCCTCAGTGTCTCATTTGAATATGCAAGACATGCGACAGCAACTGTGGTGGCTTCTCCATATTTCTGAATGACCATATCACCGCAAGGCAGATTCTTTTTGATCCATAAAATGAACTTGCACAGCTCCATATTACCCTAAACAGGACAAACTATCAATTTGTTGTCTTTTACAGGACACACCCTCCATGTCCACTGATCATATACGATTCCTAAATGTACTTAAAGCTGTCTGCATTAAAGATAATTCTATTATATTAGGAGACTTTCATTAGTCGTCAATTAACTGGAGCACCTACATATATCTGCATTGTAGGGTTTGCCAAGATGTTCTTTTAATATAAAAAACAAAAACTCCCTGAAACAGATAGCTAGCAAACCCTCTATAGGACACAGTACCCTTCATTTACTCCTTATGAATATAGTCACTTCATACACTGTTTCCCTGGTATCCCCCTTTCCAAGTTAAATCAATCTATAAACTTGTAATATTCACCTTTAAAATCTTTAAATCCCTTGCAGTTATTACCCCTGAATTCAAGGATTTTAAAAGTATCATACTCATTCAGTTCTATGATGAGGTTTCATAATTCGATTGGCATCATCAGCTCAGATGTTGACACAGCAGAGAGCTTCACAAAGGAGGTCCATGCCCATTTAGATAAATGCTCAGAGATGACAGTCCTAACCAGGACAAAATATAACGAGAAATTAAAAAAAAAATCACACTTGTTTTCCATTAACATAAATAAACTTTACAACAAAAGAGGAATAAATGTTTAAATTATACATACCCAAACCTTCTCATATCAAGGGTAGTATGAAAAATGTTACTAAAAATATGAAAAACACCATTAGATCTATTAAAGCAACCCATGATCTTAGGTTAACATCCTAAATTAAGGATGATTATAAATACTTTATAGGTATGTAAGGAAAGTGAGGAATACCACCCTAAATAGTTCTAAACTTATTCAAAATGGCAGCTCCCATTTTAACCAATAGACATTGCCTATCTACCAGCAAACAAATTCAGTGGAAACTTTACATCAAGAGATCTATCCAAAGTTCATAAATCTCTCATTTCCTTACATTAATATTGCTTACATTAATATTGAAGGTGTTATCTAAGACCAAAAATACATCATCCATAGAGTCTGATAATATATGCGGATGATTAATAAACATTGCAAAGCATGTCCTTGCAGAGCAACTAAAAATAATAATAACCTAAGTATAGCTGCAGGTTTTGCTCCTGAAGTTTGCTGTACATCCTGGTGATTCCAGTATACAAGGGTAACTTCCTCTGCAAAGGTGCTCCTACCACTGACCCCAGAAATTATAGACCCATTGACCTGATAAGACTCATATATAAAGGCAAAGAACATTTTATAACTGATGTCATAAACTATGATATCAAAAATATTCCTGCATTTGACCTTCAGCTGTTTGGCTTCGTCAAGCGAGGATCCTGCCTAATGAATCCGGTTATCATCTTTGAGAGGGTTACTCAGACTGTCAATGGCCATGCTGTCCACACGGTACAGCTTGATTTGGACAGTGTGCTTGATGCTATATCCCACAAGGCATTGTAATAAGCTGCATGCTTTAAAAATAGATCCATGTGTGGTAAAATGTATACCAAACAGGCTAAAATGCAGAATCCATACAATATGAGTGGCAGATGCTACATCAGAAAGTATGACGGTGAGTAGTGGTGTCCCCAAGGCTCAATGTTGGGGTCCCTCCTTAAATACATTTACTTTTCCTGTCTCCAGGACATTTGGCTAATCAGGTCTGCGGATGATGTAAACTTTGAGTTATTTCAAGTCCCATTCTGATGCTGAAACCTCTCAACAAGCACTCACTCTTGTAAATATCTGGTGCATTTAAAATGGGCTCAGATTAAATGCAAAAATGTGAAATATAATCACATTTGCTAGACAGCTCCTCCTCTCAGCACATTATGGAGAATATCCCTCTACAAAATGAGAATGCAGTTAGGGACCTTGTAACCTGAGTTGGTAAGTCCCTCCCTTTCAATCATCATGTGGCAAAAATATTTATTTATTTAACATTTGTTTACCAGGAAAGTCCAACTTGGAACAAAGCCAATTTTCAGAGGATACCCATGGAAAAATGCTCCAGACGCATGTCTTTGTAACATGGAGGAAACCGGAGCAAACCCATAGGAACGCAGGGAGGACATGCAGACTCCACACAGAAGGCACCCAGCTGAGAATCAAACTGGAGAACCTCTTGCTGTGAGGCAGCAATGCAACCGCTGTGCCACTGCACCATTTCAAATCGTTTTATTTAGCACAAGTAATTGTCAAGGTAATATCATCATTCAGATCTTATGAGGTCATTATTCCATTATATTAAATTTTGATTAGTCAACTATTGACTGCAACACCCCATTTGGGATCCACCTCATTAGATCAAACTATTAGAAAGATCCAAGAAACTCCTAACTAAGAAGATCACAGGCTTGAGAACCTAAGCTACAAAAGAGGCTAGAAGGAATGTCCCTTTATTCAGTATCTTATAGACTTGAGGGGAATATGTGCCTCACCTTCTGTGCCATCAGAGATGCAGTTGTCCGAGATAAAATGTGATGCAGCATTTCTAATAATTCCACAAATACTAGAACCAGGGATCTACATCTTCAACAGCAGATAAAACATGGTGGAGAGACAGATTCATCTTGTAGTACACCCCAACGTCTTGAACATTCTGTTCCTGCAGGTTAAGCAGTCTGACACAAAATAACCTGCATGAATTAACTGCTACTAACAGATTCACCCCGAGATTGACTGTCTTAGTCCTTCTGAAGAGGTATGTCCAGAAGGTGCGTACAGGTGATGCTTTAAAGCTCAGAAAACTCAATTTCTTTGAAATTCCTATTTTCTTATAACTCTAGTAACATTCTCAACAAAACAATTAGAATGCAGTATACATTACCAGTGATTTTTTTTTTAGCAACCACTTAATAGAATTTAATTTTAGGCCATAATATCAATATAAAAGACATAGGCTGTTTGCAAACTCTTTCACTTTGGAGTGGTAATTTAAAAAAAAAAAGAAGTTTAAATACATATTTTTGTCACTGAATAACTTTTTATTCTATTCTATATACTTTGCTGAACTGTTGACTTATTTAATCCATTTCTTCATAACTCTCATTCTCTTAGTACAAAAAATCTGGACAGAGACAAAATTAATGAGGGGGGCAAAAGCACAAAATATGGACAGATCTTAAATATTGCCCTTATAAACTTAAAAAGTTGCTAAAATAACAAGTTTTGTATTAACACTTATTTTTTGAAAAATATGAAGTCACGTCTGTCATTATTTAGTGACGTCTTTTCTCAGTGATTTGCTAGAAAACTAGAAAGTTTATGAGGAACAGACCAAAAATATGAGGTGAAAATCTGGACATTGTGTGAAAATCTGGACATTTGAGAAGTATGCCTTTTTCTGTTCTTCCTAAGATTTACTTGGACTGATCTTCATGACTTATTATGTCTAGCCTTGTATTTACTATTTGAAGTATAACTATGTATTATTAAGCTAATTAGTCATAATTGTTATCTTACATTTTGTGACTGTAAACTGGAATAGATTTAAATGTGTTGTGTTCGGTACCTTGACGCTGAACCCTCCAGTCATTTTTCTTGTGTAAAAGCAATAAATTCAACTATGATTTCTTTTTGCCTGCCAACAATAATTCACTCTGTGGAGATTTCCTATTTTTTTCCAAGGCTATACAACTGTGGAACTAGTATGTAAAGTATATGAGTGTGTCTTTCGGCTTTTCCCGGTTAGGAGTTGCCACAGCGGAACTCCGGTCTGCTAATGATTGGCAGTTGATTTTTACGTACCGAGTTGCCAGCCCTGACACACAACCTTCAACAAAGGTATGCCCATTCACGCATGTCTCCATGCAGAAGACGCTCTAGCTGAGAATCGAACCAGACAGCGCGTCTTACTGTGAGGTGACAACGCTACCGCAGCACCACCACCGCGGACTGGAACTAGTATGTAAAGTACTTTTTTAAAAACATTTCATGGAGTGGAAAGTCTGAGTGATTTGTTTCAGCCAGTAGAAGCTTTAAGTGAGTTAAAGTCAACAAAACATAAGTGAAGCAGTTATAATATGTGTCACAACTTCCTGTGAATAATAGATTCCTCAATTCTCTCTGTTTTTGCAAATAATTCCAAAATTTTTCAGCAACATGAATGTCACACCTACTACACTGCTAATACTGATTGATACATAATTAATAACACTGGGTGATCATACAAAATTAGAGGATGACATAAAAAATTACTCATTCACAATGTATTTTATCATTCTGTTTTAGTAATGGACCATTGTTAGCTATACACTAATACACTTATAGCATAAGTATAGTTGTGTTTCTTATTATCAGTTCATTGTGTCCTTCACAAGTATAATGCAGTGGTTGACTGAATGTGTAAGCTAAATGCTACATGCTACACAAATGAAAGCTATACAAGCTGGTCTATTGGAAGCATATTTGTATAGCGATATAAGGAAATGGCTGCTATTTCATATGAAACTCAGTCTGACAAGGCCCCGAGAAACTATATCTCTCATTATAAATGACTGAAACATCAAAATGGTGAATATCCAAGCTGTACACAGTTTTTACAGTGGGGCTTGTCCCTGTGTAAACTACTTATGGCATTCATTCCCCCCAGAATTATATATACCAGCTCTACATCACACCAAATCGAAGTAGTAGCACTCAGAAACCATACACGCTGTGATTTCCTGTACAAAAATGGTCACTGGTGCTTTGTTTCTCTGCATCAAATGAATGTGAACTCAGTGACATGTAGAAAAGTTGGCTACAATATTTGTAAACAATACCCTGTTTAATGCCTGTTAAACTACATATAGGCCAAAGGCAAAAGACCGAATCTGGCAGCAATGTCCTAAGTACGCAATCAGTAGTGAGGGAATTGGGCACCCAGATTGATAGCAACCTGACTTTTGACCACCGTGTTGCTTCCAGCATATGAAAAGCTTTCTACATGGCCCACCTCATAAGTAAGGGTATCTCATCCAAGGACAAAGAGGTCATAACATCTCTGTATTCTGTCCTTATAAGGCCAATTATTGAGTACAACACCCACTTCAGCATGTACCTTGCAAAGCACATATAGCAGCTGGAGAAACCACAGAGGTTCCTTACTAGGAAAATCCAGGCCCTCAAACATCTACCCTACACAGATAAGCTAAATGCTTTTGTTTCATACAGATGCCTCAGAGGTGACCTCTGTCTGGCATACAAAGCAATCTCAGATAACACCTTGATGGGACTGCTGCATATCCGCAAGTCAAGCTCCACTTGAGTAACCCACATGCACGACCTCAATCTGATCTGTGACATCAATCGAATTTGTTAGAGGGACAGTTTTGTGTCCCAGAGACTCCCCCATCTGTGGAATAGACTCCCTCTCCATGCCAAGCAGAGTACCTCATTGTCCCTTTTTAAGTGCAACCTGGATAACTGGATGGGAAACAGAAAATACTAAAAGCCCTGTCCCTCTACTCAGTTACATACAGACTCCTCAGGTGTGACCTCTGTCTGACATACAAAGCAATCTCAGACTCCACCTTGATGGGACTGCTGCATATCCACAAGTCAAGCTCCATTCAAGTAACCCTTACGTGTGACCTCAACCTGGTCTATGATATCAATAGAACTTGTTGGTGGGACAGATTTGTGTCCCAGAGTCTACCTCATCTGTGGAATAGACTCCCTCTCCATGTCAAGCAGAGTACCTCATTATCCCTTTTTAAGTGCAACCTGGATAACTGGATGGGAAACAGAAAATGCACCCCTGGGATTCCATCGGTGTCCCTGCTGGACAGGGGTTTTGGATGCTGAATTGCCTAAACATGGGCTAAACTCTTGGCTAGGCTGATAAGGGCTCCAGGGCCAATAGCCTAGTAATTTCTTATGACCCTATAATCTTATGGTCTTATGAAGGAGAAATGGACAAAACATCTAGTACCAAGTTATAAGAACCAAAGACAAATGCCAACAATACAACGGATGAAGCGAGATGGAGGCAAAACGCCAATAAGGAGAGTAGTAACATCAATCTACATACGATAATACTGCATCCAATATTCAAATACTGTAAAGGTTCTTCTCAAAAGCACACCACCAGCATAAAAACAACTCCTTTATTTACCTAGGTTTCGTTCGCTCCAATGAACTTCATCAGAATACAAAGCACAGTTTGTGAAGCTTGCTTAAATACAAAAACCTTCCCTAATTAATTACTTAATTGATTTCAATTTACTTATGCACAACATATTTAACTGATTAATTACGTTTTAAAGAAACACATTAAAAACTGCTCCAAAAGTCATTTATCAAAGGACTGTGTTATAATGAAGTAAATGGTAATGACGAATAAAATGTAACATATAAATAAATTAAATATATCTATATATAGTGCAGGTTTGCTACTTAATGCCACTGAATATATTAATACAATTAATTTCAATATCCTATATAATTACATATTAAAAATATATTGAAAAATAATAAATGTTATACCTTTTACTACTTAAATAATTTAATGTAAATACTAATATGAATATGAATAGAAAAAAATGAATAGAAAAATAATAATAATTGTAAATGTATTCAAAACACATACTTATAATAATTCTTTCTAATGTAATATTATGTAATTAATATAAAATTCATTAATTATTCTATCACTGGTACTAAACTAATTTCATTTGGAAAAACAACAACAAATTTATATATTATATAGACAATTCTGATTCATTAAATATATATATTTTCTGTGCATGTATTTCTATGTCCCTTTTAGTCTATTTATTTTTAATATAGGCATTATAGTATGGTATTCATTTAAGCCAGGTAAATTGTATGAATCCAAAAGAATCTGCCATTTCAATTCCTTCATATCCAAATCATATTGTGTAATTTTACCCTGCTGATCATATATTACTTGGTTAATAACACAAAATTTAAATTTATGATCTACATTACTAATAATATGCCTGGCCAAAGCATTTGTTGTTTTTGAATGTTGAATATCTAATAGATGTTCTTTAATATGATCCCTAAAATGCCTGCTAGTTTTTCCTACATAAAAAGCCCTGCAATATTGACATATAGCAAGATAAACAACATTTGATGTATAACAATTAAAGTGTCCATTAAAATTAATCCTACAACCATTTACAACCTTTTTGGTGCCAGTACAGTGAATATAACTACATACGGAACACCTTCCACATTTAAAATTCCCTTTGATTCTAGTGTTATATCTTTCTAAGATATCATTGTTGTATTCAAACAAGTTTTTAAATGACGGACTTTTTCTGTATACAAACTTAATTTGCCCCTGAAATAGTTGACCCCAAGCTTTGTCTCTTACCAGCATATTCCAATTCCTTTTGATGATGGACTCAATGATTTCAAAGTGTCATTATAAGTTGTTATATATACAGGAGTATCATTATGCTTAATTTCGTCCCTAGATGTATTTATAGTACATACTTGTTTTGAAAATCCACATTTTAACATTGCTTTGTATGTACCATTGTTTCTTTTTTCTTTAACTTCGTTATATATATTTTGACATAGTTGCTCAGGGTAGCCCCTATTAGTAAATAAATGTATCATATATTGTAATTCATCTAAGAAATCCTGTTCCTCACTAATCATTCTGGCCGCCCTGACCATCTGCCCTTTTACAATGGCTTTCTTCTGATGGTCAGGGTGCCAACTATTAAAATGTAAGTATGAGTTTGAAAATGTTGACTTTCTATAAATATTTGTTTTCAAATTATTAGCTTCCTTATTGTATGTAATTTTTACATCTAAATAGGTGATGTCATTTTGACTAACCTGATAAGTAAAGTTCAAAAATCTAACTGTCGTATTAATATATTCAAGGAACAAATTTAAAGCATTCTTATCATGGTCCCAGATGATAAAAATATCGTCCAGGTATCTGGTGTACATTTTAATATGCTGGTAATATTCAGTTTTAAATATGTAATTATTTTCCCAGTAACTCATGATTAAGTTAGCATACATAGGGGCACAAGGTGCCCCCATTGCAACTCCATTAATTTGCTGGTAATAACTACCTTCATAGTACAAAAAATTATTATGTAATACTATTTCCATCAAATTAATAAACGTATTGATTCTTTCTTGCTCATACAAATGTGTTTCATATATTTGTTCTTCAAGCCATATGAGCCCAATATCATGTGGTATGGTTGTAAAAAGGTTGCAGACATCCACTGTAACGAAATGATATTCACCTTGCATTTTAAATTCTTTTAATCTACTTAAAAAGTCCCATGAATCCTTTGTAATATATGGGAATCTTGACATACTCTCTTTGAAATAATAATCCAAAAAATGACTAATGTAGCATGTTTTACTTCTCTTCCCATCTATAATTGGTCGAAACTGTAAATTATTCAACTCTTTATGTATCTTAGGTATGCCAAAGATTCCACTTATTACAGGATTATCATTATATAAATATTCATGTTCTGTTTCCGATATTTCTCCTTGATATAACATGTCATCCAATTGCAAATCTATTTTCTTAAAGGCAATATTAATTTCATTTTTACTCACTTCCGTGTATGCCTCACTCAATAACATGTTGGTCATATAAGAAATATAATCACTGTTATCAGTGATAACCATTCCATTGCCCTTATCGGGCCTCATAATTCTAATATGCCTATTGTTACATATTTCTTTGAGTATAATTTGCTCCTCTTTAGTCATATTGGAATGTATATTATCCTTATGCGCTTTATGAAACATTCTCATATCATTTTCACTTATCTTCTCAAAAGTAGCAATATTGTCATTCATGGGAGGATTTAATAAACTAGGTTTGCTGAACTTTTTATGTTGCTTATTATGGCCATCCATATCATTCTGAAAAAATACTTTTAAATTTAATTTTCGGGTAAACAATTTTAAATCCAATACAGATTCCACTAGGTTACCTTTCTTGCATGGGACATAGCTAAAACCTTTTGAAAAAAGGTTTACTTGTTTTTCATTGATTAGTAATGTAGAATAATTAAATACTTTAAAATCATCCTTATCATTGGTCACTATGATAGGATTACTTAAAATGACATTGTCAGTTGTATTAAATACACTATCTATTCTAATATTATTATCTTCTGCCATATCATGTATTTCCAAGTCCATGCTTAGTTCAAAATAACATTCTGGGTTGCAGTCAATAAAAAAATTAACATCACTATAATTATCCATATCAATTCCTGTTTGTTCACATGCATTTCTATCTATATTCTGTTCATTATTTTCACTTCCTAACGGGGTTATTGCATCCCCTTTACTATCATTGGTCTTAATGTCTACATAATCATATTCATATATACTATAATCCATAAACATGTTATTATTAATACTTTCCGCCTCTTCCGGCTCTTGATGTAATAAATTTTGACAATTCATTCTACATGAATCAGGCATAGTGACATTACATGTAGCTAATTCACTCGATAATTGTAAATTAATACTGTTAACACTGTATTCAGAATTGAACACGGTACATGGTAAACAATTCAATACATTATTAGAATTAAAGTTATAAGAGCCTTATGTCTGTTTACTTTCATTAATAAATGTTTCATCACATTATTTGCAGGGCTTTTTTACTTTTACATTATTGTCTGAAATTTTCCATACAGATTGAAAGCCTCTTTATTTAGATGCAAATTCAATTTTTTTTTTGTATTTACACTGAGAACCATTTTGAATCAATAGGATCATGGGATCATAAGAGGTTACTAGGCTAGTGGCCTTAGGGCCCTTACAAGCCTAGCAAAGTTCCAACCCTTTTTCCTGAACCGTTTTCCATCCAAATTACACTTAGATTTCATAAAGGAAGCTGACAAATAAAGAATACACCTGTCTAACACATCTATCAACCTATAGCGATTTTTGCAGGGCAATGCTCTCCCTTACACCTGCTCTCTCCTGTTACTTTGATATATCAAGTCCTGAGTTTAAATAACCTTCTTAACTCTCAACCTCATAGTGCAAGAAATCTGGACAAAGCCTGACATAAAGGGGGACAAAGGCCCCAAAATTGGGACATATTTTAAATATTGCTCTTATTTATTTATTCATTTTATTTGACATTTGTTAACTGGGAATGTCCAACTGGGCTAGCGCCCTTTTTCAGCAGAAGTTGGTGTAGAAAAGCTCCACAAAGGGACATAAAAAAGTTATACAAATACTACTTTATGAGGAAGAATACAGAGTATGTAGGGTGTAGTACAAACAGGTTATATAGTGTTTCTGGTGAGAACATACAGAGCATGAAAAAAGCAATCATCAAACTGCTTACAAGTTGCTATCATAATTGGTCAAATATACAATTAAAGATAGGTAAGATTTATAAACTTAGAAAGTTGCTAGAATTAGAGGATTTGTGTTAACGTGCATTTTTCTGAAGGATATGAAGTCTGAAACTGAAATGCATGTCATTACAGTAAAGTCTCAGTTAACTGGCACCCATGGGGATTAGTAGATGCTGAATAAGGATAGTTTCTGGGGCTTGAGAGTTACTATTAAAAATAGACCTGACAAATACCATACCCTATACTATACCATACCATAAACACAGTATTGATTTGATTTTAATATTGAAATACAGTAATTAAAAGCCTGGCTGGAATAATATTTTAAACTTTTATTTCCACTAGAAAGCGTGGCACACAGAATGGTTTTCAGTGGCATGCTGAGTGGATTGAAATTGAATAAATTGAATACAGAGAAAGTGAGTGAATGCATGTATGAAAGCAGACGTGAAGGTGTCTGAGAGATCGGAGAGATGTATGAAAGCTGAAGAAAGTGTGTCTGAGTGATCGCAGAGACAATGTGCAATCTGATGCAAACTAAGGTCGAGTGTTGACATTTTAGTGATACGACTTGTTTGGTTTGACTTGTTCTCAGGTAGGCGAGAATGGGAATTTATTTGTAGCTTCTTTTTTAAAACTCTAAAACTTTAAAAACGTAAGGTATGTTCTGTAGGGGAAAACAAAGTGCAACACATGAAAAACTGAACTGTTCATACTGTACTGTATTTCTTTGATTTCTTTCTGCTTGCTTGAGTTCCAGTTAACTGAGAGTTTACTGTATTTATCGACTTTAATCCTTAGATCATCCCAGTGATTTGTCAAAAACATTTTTTTTTTAGGAAAAGATTAAAAATATGAGGCAAAAATCTATACTTTCTGCTAAAGTCTGTACAGTTGAGAGGTATGACAACCTTAGAAGAAAGGAAATATCGGATGACCCCTTTAAAAAAATGGAAAAACAAAAAGCATTTCCTTTTTACACTTAGTTGTATAAGCTTGAAGATAGACTGTTCGTGTGTTTGAGAAGCAAATTGGTGAAGCACAAATATGAAAAGTGATGGGAGTTTGCAGGGCTTACTGCTTTATAAAAATAACTGAACATTCTCTTCAATATTTTATATACTGCAGTGGTTATCACTGAATTGGGAAACACATTTATTATCACTGGCCAAAACATCCTTAGTGTGCTCTGTTTTGCTATATCAATGCTCTGTCTTCAGTGAAAAAAAATTTGCTGCTTTGGCAGATATGGTTTTCTATTGTACATTTCCTTATACACAGGTTGAATCAAGTGAAATTTGGATCTTTCAATTTAGTACTTCTGGTGCTGTTCATTTTGTGGATATACAAAACGTCCATCAGAGTGGGATCCAAGGATGCCAATTATGCCAGGCATAAATCACCTCTCAGCAGTCTTTATGACTATAGACATACGGATTTCAGGTTATCTGTGTAGGACCGTGTGTTTGCACCCTCTGTTCTTTTTGTGAGTAACCTCTGTGTACATTCCATTTGCTGCATGTGCTTGGTCAGGTACACACTGCAGGGGGCATGATACTCGGTGATGGGTCTGATTAGGACTGAATATAGTGGCACAATGACTTCCAAAGACCTAGATGCCATGACTTTATTTATAAGTAACGTGACATACAATTATTTTCTTACCCCACCTTAGACACATATTGCTTGAAAGCTAAGTTATTATCTATATGAGTCCCTAAATCCTTGACTACTGTGTCTACTGTGTCTACTTTTAGGGGTGTTTTATTAATGAGGTAATTTCACTGGGTGGCCAACTTCCTAAAATGTACTCTATATATCTATATATAAATATATATTTCTTGACATTGAGTTTTAAGCCATTTTGGCACTAGTCATCTGTCTGTGTTAGACCTTCCAGTATGATCTTAGTGTCTTGGGAGGTTTCTATGATTGCTCCTAGCTTGCATTAATCTGCAAACTTGGTAAACCAGAGGCCCTTGACATTCACCTTGACTTGCAACAAATAGATGCCAAACAGGAGCAGACTCAGCACAGTGCCCTGGGGAACTTCACTGCTGACTGGCCTCTTATTGGAGGTAGTTTTTCTAATCATAACTTCCTGGGTCCTATCTATAAGCAAGCTGGCTAGCCAATGAGTTTGACAGGGGTTTATGCCTAACGCCGTGAGTTTATTTACAATGTTCAAGTGGGATATTGTATCAAATGCCTTAGCTAGGTCAAGGTAGGCAGTATGCACCATTTTGCGCTCAACCATTGCAGAGGCTATGGATGAGTAGTGATTCCAATGGTACTGGGAGGTCACATCTTAGGCTATTTAGGAGATGTCCTGGGATATTATCAGAGCCCAATGAAACTGTATTCTTGGCCTTAGTGAGCACATATAAGACCAGCTCCTTACTGATAGTTGGAGGGGTTATGTTAGGTGATATTTCCTGGGGGATGGATGGGAGTGAGAGAGGGGTAAAGCTGGTGTTAAATTTGTCAGCCCAAACAATTGCTGTATCTCCCGGTTCCATGAGCATGGCTTCATTTACCAACAGTTTGGCACACTGTTGTCTGAGGTTTTGGACATAGCTAAAGAAAGTGGTGTCATTGTTGTCCTTGGTCTTGACTAAAGCATCCCTGACTGACATAGGTATACGCCATAAGGAAAATAACACTTACAAACAACATTATTATGAATGGATTTCCTACACACAGCTGGGTATTGAATGCATCTGCCACATGTAATAGCAATGGTATTGTGTGAAACATCTGTGATTGATGTGTGAATTAAGAACTGGTGTGTTATAATGAATAGTACAGCAGTATGTGAGACTGATGGCAGTACATCAGCTATGTCCATCTGCACAGAAACTACAGCAGTGCAAAGTCTAGCATCAATGAATGTGGAAGCTATTTTTGTATTTTGTTCACATAACAAACAATGCATGGAACAGACTCTATATGCACAATTCAAGACATGCGCCACACAGTCACTGTTCCCCCCGACATTGCCAGTAAAAATGTTATACTGTCATGAAATCCTGACATGCATGCATATGTGTTCATGCAAACTACCACGTGATAATACTGATGTGATGTACTGTTGCATCTGTGATGCTGTACTGTCACACTATATCTGTACCTACGATACAGTTGCAGATGTGTGGTGAGTTACATGCAGAAAAGGTGCATTGTTCTCAATTACTGTTGTGATGAAGGTCAAGTACAATGGGATTATAATGTCCTTTGAGATGGATGACATGCCCATACTTATGAGTTGTGCCACATAGAAGGGATTTGTCACCACATTGGACACATGGTTGTCGAACGTATAATTACTATCTACCTGAATACACAGATCATGTGCAACTGGGTGTACTGTCTATATTGTAATTAGCTTTGGTATTTGCTTTACAAAGGGAAGTAATTATGCTTTTTTGGACATTTAGTGTCTGTCCATGGCTCTAACACCATTCATTTGTGTGCATTAATACTTTTTGCAGTATGTCAATACCATTACTGGATTCAAAGATTGTCCACAATTTCCAGTCATCTGAAAAGCTGGTTGTACAAAGGCTGTCTAAGTTTGTCTTGACTTGTGTGAGTTAAATACCTAACAGGAAAGGGCCTACTACAGAACCCTGTAGTACTGCATTGGTCACTGGCCTCTTGCTAGAGGTAAATTCAAACACTTTGACAGTATGCGTCTTGTTGATGATTCATTGGGCTACCCACTTGGTGACATAGAATTTTTAGGCCAGTTGAGACAGTTACTCTGTAATACCTGAGTGTAGAATTGTGTCAAGTACCTTGGCCAGGTCAGATTATGTAGAAAGCACATTCTTTCCCACATCCATAGATTTGGTGGCATTCTTGAAGAGGTCTACTAGATTTATCAGAGTTGATCTAGCCTTAATGAATGAAAAATGGGTTGGTTACACAGTCGGGAGATTACATATTTTCTTGTTGATAAGGTCCATAATGATTCTTTCCATTGGCTTACAGATGAGGCTAGTCAGGCTTATAGGTCTATAATTCACTGTGTCATGTGATGGCTCCCCCTTGTTCAGACAGATGGCCGTTGCTGTCCACCATTTTGCCAGAAAATAGCCTGTCTGGAGGCTGTGGTTAAATAAGGATACAACTGTGTTTGCTTGGTCACATGTTTTAATTTATTGATAAGGCAACCTGGGATGCTGTCAGGGCTCATTGATGCCATGTTTTTACTCTTTGAGAATGCACAGATGAGCTGCTTTCTTGAGAAAATATGCTGAGAAATGCTTGCCTGTATATTTTTGGTGATGAGTGGGGACAGAGGGGTGAAATTTGATCTAAATCTGTCAGCTAGCAGGTTGTCTATTACCTCCAGTTGACTATTGTTGGTGCCATTGATAACCAACTGTGCTCATAGCTGTGTATTCCTCTTAAGGTTTTTATACTTACTTAAAAAAAAAAAAGATCTGTGACAGCACCTCCAAATACAGCCTTGGGAATGCACCACATGACACACATCGGAACTATTAGCACAGTTGTACAACTCATTTCACATCATTACATCACTTGCACATTATATGCCTATATGTTTATCATTGAAAAGGTGTGTGTCAGGACTCTGATACCATATATGGGTACATTACTAATGAGGTGGATGTGGTTCCTACAGAACTGTTAATGACACAAATGCTGACAGTCACCCAATGCTGCTGGGCAATGCCTGAATAACCCTTGTGATTAGCAACACAATTGTGCATACAATTAATTCCCAAAAGTTGCTAGTGAACCTGAACTGATTATATGTTTGTGTATAAACCAACATTATATGTGAATGAAACAAGGCATATGTGCCCATGTAATCAATATGATATAATATTGCTATATGTCATGTTGCTTTTCATGCTGGTAGGTGTACACATGCACACATGTGGCATATTGCAAGTGTCGCTGTGATGGTTGAATGAGAAATATGTAGAATGTTAATGTACTCCACTACAAGAACACATGCCTTATTAAGGCGACAATATACATAGCATCATCCCATATCAACAGTCCTCAGGAGGCATATTACTAAAGCTGTTATGGAAGGAACATGTAATAAAATGGCAGCAGTCTCCATTAATGCTTTACCTCAAATCACAGAATGGAATACAATGTTATAGGTCTACTGTGCATCCACACATCAACACAACAAATGTAGATAACAACAAGAGTGACATGCAATCTTTAAAGCTTCATAAGACATTAATAGGCTAATTGTCTACATCACACAAACTCATAGCCATTATTATACCCTTTAAACCAAAATCCCTATATCTATATGATGTAAGATAATAGGGGTATGTATGTATATGTTTGATTGTATTGCACACTGCCTCTGTCCATCTGTGACATGTGCAGTACCCCAAGACAGAATTAGCAATCACACATCCAGTGGTCTGAAGATGGCTTGCAGACAATCGTGGAAGGTCCTAGCTAAATGATGTGTGTATGCATCTTTGAGATGATGACACCCACCAGTGTTCTGCAGAAAGGATGTTATGTGGGAAGAGGTGAAAAGAGGGAAGTTAGATTCATGGACCTAAGTTAAAGGTTCCCCTAAGTGTGAACCAAATGAAAAGTGATTAAAAAAATAATATACTTTCTGTAATATACCAGCAATCATACACACAACAGTTGACTGAGGTCAGATATGAACATTAAGCCTATGTAGGTATACAAGTTGAATTCCACACAGCACAACACTAGCACCAACACATATGTCTGACTGTAACAGAGAAAATGTTGGGAGGAATGTGTCACATAGATGTGGAGTCACATCTTGATGTAAAATTGCCTCCACAATCATATGTGAATGAAAACAAACACATCTGCTGTAGGATTAGAACCACAAACTGTCTAGCTACACAAGCTAGAGAACACAGTAGTTAATGCTCATGCCAACAATGATGTCTGACTGTAATACTCACAGTGCACTTTTTAGGGGATCACATCATCATCATCATTGTATGTCAAGAAGATGTCAGGAGAAGTGACTGACATAGCTGTGGACTTATGTGCTGTTTTTAAAATTGTCTCCAGACTGATAGTTGAATGACCATGCACAGACACACACACACACACACACACACACACACACACACACACACACACACACACACACACACACACACACACACATACACACACACGTTGACTGCTGTGAGATTAGAACCCCTGTCTAGTTATACAAGCTAGAGAACATAGTACTTAACACTAGCACCATTGCACAAGTGTGACTTTCATATTGTTAAGGACAACTTATAGCAGAAGACATTATCAGTGTATGATGAGGAGATGTTGGAAGGAGTGGTCTCACATGTTGTTGTAAAATGGTCTCCTGAATTATAGTTGACTGAACACACACACACACACACACACACACACACACACACACACACACACACACACACACACACACACACACACGTTGACTACTGTGAGATTAGAACCCATACCTTCAGTACTTAACTCTAGCACCAGAGCACAAGTCCTACGTTTATATTGTCACAAAACACTTTATAGCCTAAACACTCCTGTCTGGGCATTATTTATGCCATAACACACACCATGTTAGACATTATTACAAGCTTGAAAGTGAACAACAACTTTCAGCAAAGGCAGGAGAGTTTTGCTATTCGTGAACAAAAATGACAAATGTGTGGTGTTTTATTTCATTTGAAATCTCACTGAAGTTAGCTCCACACTTTGTAAGTGTATCCTTACTAACATACCCACTGCAATGAAGGTTGCCAGATTATGTTTTCCTTCTCTGTCACACACTGATCATTCACATTTGCAAGGCATTAACAACTAACAGTGGTGTAGAGCCTGCACTATGTTTGCATTTTCTACACAAAGACAGAGGTTTGGTATTCAGCAATTCTAATGTGTTCATACCTCATGTGCATCTTCACAGTGCTCAGAGGGATGAATCTACTGTATTAAAAGGTAACCATGTAGCTGGGAAACTTGAAGGTGAGGAGACTTGTGCATTTGGACAAAACACAAGATTGGTATTCTTTTGAAGGTGTCTTCTCTGCAGAGAAGGCTTATCATTTTGCTAAGGTATGCTTGTATTATTCTAGATTTTGTAAAATGTTACAAATGTATTTATACTGACCCATAACCCCTTTTTCCCATTTTTGTACATGGGGTTGGGTTGACACTTCAACAGTGACAATCATCTAGAGCCAAGTTTTGCAACGCCAGGTGGCTAGTCTTGCTGTGGTAATTCTTCCACAACACACACTTGCACCTGTGGCCAATTTAGAGTGCCTAACCCATCTACTGTATGTCTTTGGGACATGGTAGGAAACTGGAGCACTCTGATAAAACCCACACAAGCTCAGGGAGGGCATGCAGACTCTGCACAGAAAGCACCTCAGCCAAGAATAAAACTGGTGAACCACTTGCTGTGAGGCAACAATGTTATCTGCTGTGCCAATGCATTTATATATCCAAGAGAAAATGGAACATTTATCTGCATGCACCTCTTATACTTCACTGTTGGCACAGGCAGTTTTGGCAGGTATTTACATTTCTGAGATAGACAGGATATACTTTGTAGCACAACTGTATTTTAAAATTTGATTTTTCAGTATTCTATGTTATTGGATAGAAATGGAATGCACATGTAACTGACACTATTGTTATGCTTCTGAGATGGTCCAGGGTAACATTCACAGGATGGTGGGCACAGTGAAAAATGACTGGCATTCATAAACTGACTTTTCTGTTGAAAAAGTGTAGGCATCCTGCTGGGTCTATATTAGTTGGCTGAAATGTATTTCCAGTGAATACCTCTTCATCGACCCGTATTCATCGAAAATCACTTCCACAATTCACTGAATTTACAAAGGGCAAGGAAAAAATTGCCCCACAGCACAACAGAACCCACAACTTACCAAAGCAAACCCAGCTAAGTGGGAAGCTTTGCCACCCACTCCTCAACTATATATACCAACTCTGACATCGCACTAATGTGGGGAAAAGGGCAAAGTTGTGCAGTTGGCCAACTACTTCCTTGCACTTAGAAAATTCAGTGAATTGTGGAAGTGATTTTTGCTGAATATGGATCAATGAAGAGGTGTTTGCTGGAAATACATTTCAGCAAACTAATATAGATCCCATTGATAATTGTGTAGAAAGCATATATACATTACTTCTGCAGTATTTCTTGGTTTGTACAAACTTTCATTTGCTTGGTGTTTTGGGGGTGAAGGAGCCATCTACTATTTTGTTGTCCAAAAAGAGAAGTGTGTTTCAAGTGCACTTCTGTTGAAAATGAGTAGGTATACTGATATTTCTGTGGAAAACATATGATAGATTATTTATATGGTACAAACCTTTATTTGTGTGTGAGGGGGAGGTGGGGGAGACACCTACCATTCTGTTATACTAAATGCTCCATCAGTATTTGAGGTGTCCACACCTAGACATGGTAGGCCACTGAGTCACGGACTTGGGTATAGTCATGAGAAGAGCTCATCCAGCAGACATTGTTCATTCTCAGGTAACACTAGCACATCTGACTATGGGTATGGACATGCCAATGCAACTCCTGGCAGAGCCAGTTCTTGCTGTCAAGGATGACAAAGATGATGAGCTGATACCTCTACCATGCATGGTTCATACCTGTCCGACATACCAGGATGTAGAGCTAGCACAGAGACTGGCTGTGTTCATGCAGACACTCACACACACATTTCAAATGGAGTGCCCATACAACCACCTACACATAACAGGTATGTGAGGCAATCAAAAGAATTGCAGATCATTCTGTCTCAGTGGCCATTTGATAATTAGCAACATTTCTGCCTCTCTTTCTTTTTTATTCATACACACTCACTACTTTGATGTCAGCCTTGGTCATCTGCCCCACCCCCCCAACCCCACTATGTGAAAATGATGATAACTTTGCCATCACCTTGTTCTATTTTTTGTATTCCCGAAATACATAGGTATTTTTGCTGATGCAAAGGATGCATAGCTAACTGATTTCTTAGTATATGTATTAGTGATGCTATTTTGAAACTTTTGCTGATTTCTTACCGCCATTTTACTGTTATGATTACTACCTTGAAATTGTTGATACAATAGTGAGGCTTAGTGGTCCACTTGTGAGAATGTATGGATAATTAGACTCTGGACTGCTTGTTCAGTTATGGTAATGTTAAATGCATTTGGCATGTAAGCTGATAAATGGCTAAAATTTATCAACATAAGTCTGTCCTGCCACATTTTGATGTCATTGCTGGACAACTCACACATATTCTATGTTGGTACATTTTCAAGTAACTGTATGCACATTATCTGCCATTCATTTATGTTCTAACCCATTTATTTTCCTGTTCCAGGTTCAATATTTATCTTGATATTCCTGCAGTTGCAGCTGTACTGATTTGCGGCTGACACTGTCTGATACTAGGAGTACACAGCCATTACATGGTTAAATAAAGGTTGTGAGCATTGCCTGGCATCAATTTTACTGTATTATGTGCATAAGATGAAAATTGTACACCTTAGGTGGTCAGCATGTGTGCTATCCTTTGCCCCTTGGCCAGAGAGAGGGCATATTGTGCATGCCTACATCTACCTACACCCACAGCAACTGGTGGTTCTCCCTCTGAGTCTTCGGTCCTCGGTGGTATGGGGAAAATATATAAAATCACTGGCATGCTGTAGCATAACATTCAGGAATTGATGTAAGATCCTGGATGCTGATGCCTGTGACACCCCCAGCATGTCCCCTGTTGGTCTCTGGAAGGTTCCCCTAGCTAAAATTTTAAGTGCTACACATATCTTATTCTCCACAGGTATTGGTTCTCCTTGGTTTGACCTTACTCTCAGTTGAGCATGACAGAGATTGCAGACTTCCTGTAGTGTGTATCTATCCACCCTGGCTGTAGCGCACTACTATTTCCACCTCATGCAGACAATGAAAAGTTAAACTGGGTCTAAATACCCTCCTCCTCCTTGCCTGAGGCCTATCACCATCAGCAGCAGCATAGACTTGAGCCTGTTGCACATAAACATGCAGAACAGCAGAGGGAGCCCTAACATTCTTTCCCTCCAGTGTAGTTTCCATGGCTGTATTCCAATAGGCTTTGGAATATGAGGCAAAAACCTGCACTAAGTGTATACAATTGCTTTATGGCTTATTGAATAGCTCTGCCATTTTGGATAGGTTGATTGGGATACAATTCAACTATTTATGCTGGAATTAGCATCTGTGTGTGGACTCTACACATCATGTAGAGTTACTTACTGAATACAGATTAGTGTGTTATTGTGTGCTTGTTTAGCCGGCTGTATAGGGTTTATTGAATCCATCCCTGTGACTTCTTTTTTTGTTTCACAATCTATTTAGTTTTGGATTCCACCAGCGTGGTTTGTTTTTTAAGTTAGTTTTGGGCTTACTTCTAGCAGGCACAGCAGCCTCTGTGCAATCATTGACATGGCTGTACAGAGCTGGCGGGGCTTGAACTTTTGATAGGTTTTCACTTAATAAAAGATTGTTTGCCTTGAAGTCGTTTTTAACTGTTAAAGGGTTTTCTGGAGTTACAGAAATGATTCTTAGTTTGAAGAAGACTGCTTTATGGTCTGCCTCACCAAATAGGACACAGCTATGTTGTTCTATGTCACTAATTTACAGACTCAAAAGTCAAACACAAAGAGTTCTTAATACAAATGTTATTTATTTGCGGTAAACATCTTACAGTATTTTTCTAAATGCAATGTTTATTAAGAAAATACTGAACACATTTTTATCAGTGCTTGGCATACACTATTAGGTAAACATTTTCTTTTTCTTTGGTATTTGACAGCAGATAAGGTGTTATCAGGTTAATGTAAAGTGCACACATCCGACTCAGCAGTAATGAAACAGAAAGCAAAAACAACATACTTTGCCTTTTTCTGTTTGCATTACATTCCCCTTTTGAACTCAGTAGTGCCTTTTCTGTCCTTATTGATTTCATATCAGTGACATTTCTAATAAACAGTACAGGCAGCCTTCTCTGTCCTTATCGATTTTATATCAGTGAAATTTCTAATATACAGTACAAGCAAATATGATAGCCTTCCTACCTCTCAATTGTCCAGAGTTTTGTAGAATGTCTATATTTCTGCCTCATAATTTTGCACTGTTTCTCATAAAATCTGTGATTTACTGACAAATTATGGGGATGATCTGAATACTGAAGTTACTAAATAATGATATACATTTGAGTTTCAGACTTCATATCCTTCAGAATATGCAAGCTAACAAATTATTTTATTCTAGCAACTTGGTAAGTTTATAAGAGAAATATGTAAAATCTGTCCCTGTTTTGGGCCTTTGATCCCCCATTATGTCAGGCTTTGTCCATATTTAAAAAACAGAAAAACTAGTAGTTTTAAAACTTCGTTGATGAGCTCAGTCACAATAATTTCCAAAAATAATGAAACCCAGATAGTGTTCCAAAGCAACAAGCCTTTATTTGTCACAGACAAGCAATCCTCATTAACAAAAGTGATGAATAAAGGCTTGTTGCTTTGTCCAGATTTATTTCGCTAACAGGTTAAGAGGTATAATATCTGTCAGTAATATATTTGTAACACTTTCCATTTCAGTAGTTATATAGTTATAATAAAGCAGAGTTTTTACATTATAACAAACTCTGAAAGGTTGCACCATCTCGAAGAATACTGTTGAATAGTAAAAGAAAATAAAGTAGGTCAGTAAAAAATGTAAAACACAGATAACATCTAACTTAGAGTGCATAGCTGCTTTCATTAACAGTGTTTTTTTTTCAAAATGATATATATTTTAATACTTTTGTTAACTGGGAAACCCCACAAATGTTTATTTTCATGGGTAATGAAGAAGCACAGTCTAAGTTCTGTTTAAGTTAAGTGACTTACTTAGAGTAACACAGCAGGCAAATGGAGGCAGAAGGAATCAAGCCCCTTACTCTGGAGCGCAAGCAGAAGCTTGTTAAGAGTTCAGAACATTAACTCTATGCACTGATAAAACCAATATTGAAGTAGTAGATTGTTTTCTTTTAGAAAAAGTTATATTGTTTGTTATTTTTTTAAAAAAATGTTTATTAAATTGTCACTTAAGACACAGGCACGCATACAATAACAGAAAAGAAAACAAACCATATTATTGTCATATTCGTGCAATACACATTGTGCATACATTATCTTTCATTTTAGCAATTATTCCCCCAGCATTACAATGGTTACTCAATTCCTGCTTTTCCCTAAACCCCACTTCTCCTCCTGAACATTATTACATTTGTTGCTATGTAATTTGTTTATTTTCTTTTCTAAAGATCTTACCTCTAGTTCTTTTATCTCCTTTACAATATTCAGCACTTCATTTTGTTTAGATTTTCATTTCCATTTTCTAGTAATTGTTTTTTTGGCAGCCAATGGCAACAAACTAAATACGTCCTTACTATGTATAGGCAGTTCAAACCCTGTATCCCAGCTAAAAAGAATCATTCCCATAGATGCATCCATTTGCTCCCCCAAAATATATGATGGTGTACTCTGAAGGAAATTTTTTAAATCTGCCAACTTGTTACACTCCCAAAAAACATGTCCCAAATTACCTCTCTCTCTTTTCCATTACATCTCCAACATTTGCTATTTAGCTGAAGAAAAATGTATTTGAAGCCTGCTTGGGCTATAGAAATACATACTTAAACACTTCAAGAAAGACATTAATGTATCCTAGTAAAATATTGAGTTCTACAGGCATCCTCTCCAGTGCAGCAAGTGTCCTCTCAATTTTGTCACAATTTCCAGAAAATGCATTATGATGTGCTGCCTATATAGACAATAGTATGGGGAGGTGTTACTACTTTTCTTCTGTCATTTCAAAGTGCATGCTAGCCTCTTGATATGCAAAACTTTTAGACAAAATAAAATAATTTTGTGTTGCCTTTTCCAGTTTATTGTGCTTTGTAATAAAGGATTCTGATGCCAGAGAGGTATACAAATGTGTGTACATTTACACAAGTCAGTATATATTATCACTTTTGTTATTTCCATGCAATGGAGAGTGCAGCTGGTGACATTCCTGGACTAACTGCTATCTGACTGTATTTGAAGAAGCATATCATGTCCTTTAACACTGATGGAAACTTTTAATACTTGTCTTTCTCATGTGTGGTTGTAGTTTCAAATAGCTTATATTGCTTGCTTGGTCATAAAAAGAGTTAAAAAAGGGGATTGCTTGAGACTGCGGATCCCCAATTTAGGGACTTCCTCCTTTCCCCTGTGTTGTGCAGCCATGGTGATGGTAAGAAAACACATGGTAATGAATATGAGGAGTCAAACTTGGAGCAGCTGAAGAGGGCAGGCCTGAGTGGCTAATGTCCCTCCACCCATCCTGGGGTTCTGAAATGCAGTTAGAACTGTTGTCCTGACACCGACACCATGGAGGGTGGAAGCCATACTGAAAATGACAGTCAGCAGCTATGGGGCTGGTAAGAGATGCTGTCACCTGTAGCTTGTAATTGTCTCAGACAGCTGACAGTTGTAGAGGGGATTTAAATCACATTTAAATATCTCTTTGTGGTTGAACGATGGCCTCATATTTGCTTGACTCTTGCCCCCTACCTCAGGTCATCTGCACAGTATGGTACTATAAAACAATCTCTCAGCAGAAACTGGTGAAGCTATCCAGAGCTGAAGCTAGGTCATTTGGTGGCTTGGGCTATGCTCCAATTTGACAATCACCACCTCAACCCAGTAGTCAAAGCTGAAGAGCAAGAAAACAATATTTTCACTATGTTTGCAGAACAAAAATTAAAAAAAAATCAATAAAGAAAAAAAATCTTAAAATTCTTCAAAAAAAAGTATTCCATACATTTCTGAGATGTTAACAGGATGTACTATTCTATATTCCGTCATTCTTAATATTAAGCTGACTGACAGCTCTTCATACGGGATTTCGAGGTTCCAGCTCATCGATGTTGTGTTATTTTGATTGCCATCTCTCTCTCTCCCTCTCTCTCTCTCTCCTCTCCATAGTCTGCCACCCCTTCTGAGAATGCTCTCAGGACAACTCGCATCAATGCTCACAAATACAAAACTCAATAACATGAGCACTCACAGGCAGTCACAACTTCAACACTCCACTACCTACTCAGAAACCAAATTATACCTTTAAAAGCTCCTAAGGTTTCCATGCTGTGAAAATCTGAAGGGTGCACACATTTTTTGATTCATTTGCATAGAAAGGAGGCAGAAGAAGGCAAATGCTGGCAGTCATCAAAACACTGTACTTAAAATGTAAACCTTATATTTTTTTAACTATACTAGATAAAAAAAATAAAAATTTTAACAGTTTTGAATCCCTCTGCAAGCTAGAACCCGAGACAGTTGCCCCTTTGCCAAATTCTTCTTAGAATATTGGCCTATTCTACAGGGCTTGTGAGAACAGTAGTTTCAGGTGACAGAGGAACACACAACTGATAAAACCATGGAAACCAACTGATATTTATCAGGTTCAGTGATGAGAAAAAGGCCATAGAGATAAAGGGAAAATGAAACTAGAGGCATGAAACCAAGCTGGCTGTGCTTAAAGCTCTTATTTGCTTTTTCAGGCTAAGGAGAGCTTGCTTCCAATTAGGCACCTGCTTTTTCTTGATTCTGAACAGCAATTGATTCCTTTTATTATAGAGTTTATTTATTGCAGATGTCCACCAGACAAGTTTACTCTTCCTTGAGTCAGATAATTTTGTCCTGTCAGGTGTTCCTGATTCCATGCAGCTATATAAATGCTCATATAGTACTTTGGTGTAGGTTTGGATATTTGTGCCAGTTACAACAGAGGGAGAGGGAGATTTGAAGCTGTTTATACCCTCCCTCAGGTAGTTGCAATCAACTTTGGAGAAGTTTTTTTGTTTGATCCTAGCTGGGGGGGGGGGGGGGGGGGTGTGACTTCAAAAGTGACCGCTTTGTGGTCAGATCTTACCAGGGAAGATGACACTGTAGGGATGCTGTAGTGGTTACTCATGTTGCTTAATACCGAGTCCAAGATATTAACAACTCTTGTGGGGCTGTCTACCAGTTGTTCTAAGGCATTTGCATTGTTGAAATCAAGGAATTTATGAGCATTTGTGTTTTGGCATGAGTAGTTCTTCCAATCTATGGTTGGATAGTTAAAGTCACCCAGGATCAGGGTAAAGGGATGAATCTTGATAAATTCAAAAATGTCCAGATAGGTGGAGTGGGCATCTTGAGTCAAAGTTGGGGGCCTGTAGCTAGCTATGATTTGAATAGAGGTCTTGTCAATGATTAATTGCACCTGGAGTGTCTCATGTGTAAACTACTCACTCTGCCACTCATGTCTCACCCTCACTCAGCTCCCCTTCCACCAATTCAAGAACCATCCCTATGCACCCCCCACATATTCTACCAACTATATTACTCAAACATAAAGCATCCCTACAACTTAACATAGTAACCCTCCCACCATACCTATTACCCAAAAAGCACAATCATAAAGTTTCCCTTATAAACAAACACATTCAAAAACTGAGAAAACTAATAACCTCATGCATATCAAAACTAGCCCTAAGTGGAGATATCCACCCCAACCCTGGCCCTACCTTCTCCAACCCCAATCCTCATAATCAGACTAGAAACCACAACTTCTCCCATATTACAGCCAATAGAAAGCCAAATGACTTCCTTCTACTAAGCCTAAACATTAGAAGTATATCCAACAAAGTCCATGAACTCCATGCCACCGTAGACTTGTACTCCCCAGATATAGTCATCCTGACAGAAGCCTGGCTAAAACCTCACATTACCAGTGAGCAAATACTCCCTACAGGTTATGGCATACTAAGAGTAGACCAGCTAAACAAGAAAGGAGGTGGTGTAGCTATAATATTTAAACAGCATCTAAACATCCAGATCTTAAAATCATCAGCTCCACAAATAGGCAATGAAGAAATAATATATACCAACCTCAAAATAAACCAAAACAAAACCATCAACATAATTGGATGCTACTTCCCACCTGGCCAAAACATCCCTCCACTAGAAAACCTCCTCAGCTGATCTACCCACCATCTCCCCCAAGAAACTATCATTTTAGGTGATTTCAATATTGACTGGTAATCCTGTTCTGGCAACCATCCAACCCATCATGTAAACCTTCATGGCTTCACCCAACTAGTCTAGTCGCCAACCAGGATAAATAAAAACTCCAGCAAGCACACTACCCTGGACTGGATACTAGTCAGTAAGAGCCCCCAGTCATATATAACAGGCTGCTTATCAGATAGCCTCAGTGATCATTCCCCAACATTCCTACTGAAAAAATACCTATACCAAGCTAAACCTGTCGTCTACCATCAGATACGTAAAACAATAAACTTTAACCCACTCACATTCATCTCATCCCTCAAAGAATGTAACTGGCATCCTCTAAAGTACCTCAGTCTTGATGACGCAGTTGAATTTTTTAATACTACCATCCTGAGCATCCTTAATTACCATGCCCCCATAAGACTTTCCAGAATCAAAGCACAACCCTCCCCATGGCTACAGAAAACCACTAAGTCAGAAATGAAAAACAGGGATAAAGCCTGGGAGCACTGGTGCAAAACCAAGACCCCCTCAACCAGACAGAAATTCCTAGAACTACGCAATAGAGACAAAAAGCTAATAAAACAGGACAAATTCCAATACTACCAGTCTGCCCTAGACTCCTCCGAACACAGCCCCAAACAATTCTGGTCCTCCATAAACTCCATCCTCCACCCAGGTAAAGTCAGTACCCCTCCTCCTAACATCCCTCACTCCTCAGAAAATATTGCTACCTCATTCAACACACACTTCACACAAACCATACTATCACTAGCTAAACAACACAACCCCCCTCCCCTCCAACCCACACCTTCAACTACTAATCTCCCCACTGCCTTCTCTTTTTCTCCTGTACCTACCTCCAACATAAAAAAACTCTTAACTAAACTTAAACCCACCAAATTAACAGCAGACAACCTCCCAAGTGAATACCTACAAATCGTAGCTGATGCTCTGGCCTACCCTGTATCCATCTTGAGTAACCGATCTCTGTCAGAAAGTTATGTTCCCACACTGTAGAAAGTATCACATATAATTCCCCTCCACAAAGGCGGACCCTCCACAGAACTAACCAATTACTGCCCCATAGCTATTCTCTCTCCACTATCCAAAATACTAGAGAGATGCATACACTCTCAGGTCTCAGACTACCTCCTTACTAACAACCTCCTTGCCAATACTCAACATGGTTTCCGACCAAACCATAGCACCACCACTGCCTTACTCTCCTTTACTAACACTATCCTTCAGCATAAAAACATTGGCTGTCTCTCCTCTGCTACTTTCCTAGACCTATCTAAAGCATTTGACATGGTCCCACACAAACAACTTATCTCTGTCCTCAATAACCTATCCTTCTCACAATCAGTCACCAACTGGTTTCAGAATTACCTGTCTGACCACCAACAATCCGTTGTATGGCAGAATGACATATCTCCCCAACTACCTGTCTCCATAGGGGTTCCCCAAGGATCTATCCTTGGACGCCTACTCTTCTCTATTTTTACAAATAATCTAGCCTCTGCCACCACACATGGCACACTCATACAATACGCAGATGACTCGACCATCATTTGCTCAGCCCAGTCCCTACCCAAACTGCAAGAAGTCACACAGGAAGCCTTTTCCTCTGTTGAAACTTGGTTATCCGATGCCCAATTAATACTCAACCCAAACAAAACTAAACTACTCATCTTCCAACCCACCAAACATACTCAAAACAACTCTCACTTTAACATCACAGCAAAAGACAACGCCACTATATACCCAACTGAACACACCAAATTGCTAGGAGTGGAAATAGACAATAAACTAAAATTTGACATTCACATATCCATGAGCATAAAAAAGTCCACAAAAAACTAGGAGCATTATACAGAAATAAGCATCTTCTCACCAAAGCAACAAAGATTTCAATAGCAAATTCCCACCTTATCTCAACCCTACTTTATGCCTCTCCAATATATACCAACCTAAGGCAATGCGATCTAAACAAGCTAGAGCCTGCTACAACAAAATTGCCAAATTCGCCACAGGGGCATCCTACCGTAGTCACCACTGTCTCTCACTTGCTGAACTGGGCTGGCTTGAACTCCCTCACCTCCTTCAATGGTATCAACTCTCACTTGCCCACAAACTAGTAAACCATCCACTAAATGTCCCGTCCCTCCAGAATCTACTCCAACCCTATCGGACCACCAGACCACTAAGATCCAGCAACAAAAATCAGTTGCAGATCACTAAAGCCAATAACTCTGCTGGTGAAGCACTATTCTCTTGCACCATAGCCAAATTATGGAACTCCCTCCCACCCACAATTACCTTCGTACCATCATGCACCCACTTCAAAACTTTACTAAAATTGCACCTAAAAACATGCTGGCTATGCCCTTGCAACTCCCACTCTAATATCACCCACCCCATCCAACCACTACCTTTCTTTCCACTCCACTAACTACCTTGATTATAGCAAGCTCAGATGCTCATAAGCCTAGTACTTATACAGCAGAAACTTCTTATTTTAACATTTGTTAATGTCTGTTATGTACTTCACAGATAAAGATTCTAGTTGTCTACTGATGTATTATGTTCTTCATCTGTAAATATGTTGTAAGTAATTGCTATGTAAATTGTTAATCGCTATGTAATCCAATGTAACTACTGTCTGTTTATTTTAACTGTGGAGCTTTTCTCCCCGGGCCTCCACTGAAAATGGACCTACGTCCAGTCGGACACTCCCGGTTAACAAATATAAATAAATAAATAAATAAAAATAAATGTGCATCATACTGTCTGTCTAGCCTAGAGGTGTGCATGTCTTTAATATACATTGAAACTCAACCGCCTTTTGCTTTGCTGCTCATGGTTTTGGTTCTGAATGTATGATAGGATGAGTAACTTGGTATGGTTGGGGTGCTCTTTGCAGCTTTGAACCAGGTTTCTGTGAATGCACAAATGTCAACATCTTCCAGGGTTAAGAATGCATGCAATGAGTGCAGTTTCATGTTTAAACTCCTAACATTTAGCAGCAGGACTTTAATTTACATTTTGATTACATTTTCATGTTGGTAGTTTTGACCTCATGGCATTGCCTAAAAAGGCATTATGGGAGAGGCAAGAGACTTTGCCAGAAGCCTGAAGCCCAAGAGAGACAGATGCAGGCCATCTCTGGCAAAGCACCATGGTCTGTCTATCATGTCTTCCAGGGAAGTATGTCTCAAGTCAATCATGCTATCATGGACTATGACAGAGTCATAACAGTACCTGCTGTTGAGAGACTTGAGTGTATGTGTGATAGGGTGGATTCTGCCACCTGACAAACAACTAACCCCGTCTTTCTCCTTATCCAGCCTGGTGAGGGACACATCTGTGTGTCTCACAATGTAGCCTCCTATGACTAATCTGTTCGGTTTATGATTAGGCGCCTTAGTGGCTGTGAGACACAGGTGTTTGGACTATGTGTGGTGTGCATGCAGTGTAGTGGGCTGTGGAGTTCACATGTGTTTTTGCATTAGAGGTTTTTTTGTTTGGGTATGTTGTTGTTGAGCCTTTCTGCATATGTGGGTGTGTGTTGTGTAGATGTGGGTGGTGTCTGAGGTGTGGTGTTTGCGTTGACAACCTTCTAAATGTCAGATATACTGGCTTGTGAAGGAGAGAGCATAGACTCTAGATTCTTAATGTAAATGCATCTCTCACAAATTGTGTTCCTAGGTGGTAGTAGTAGAGGACTATCTGTGTATATGAGGCAGTTGCTACACTGTTGCAGGATGGCCATATCAACCAGACTGTCAGGAGAAACAGTAGGAAATATTTCATCGATATTTGTCAGAATCTGAGGGAGAGAGGCCAGAGAGAGCTAAGAGGCTAAAGGGTGGAAGGTGTAAGATTCGCACTAGTAGGTGATCACACAAGTGCTAGTAAGGGAAAAGTTGTAGCCGGAATACCTCACCATGGGTTAAAAACTGCACCTGTAGTGTGAGATGTGCAAACAAGCCCAAATCAGCTCAAAAGGGGGTTTAAATACCACAAAAAATAGAAAATTCTAGTAACACAGACATCTAGCCAATCGTGCTAGCCCCTGTACACTTTACCAATCAGTTTATACTAGGCAAGGTCTAGACATCCCTGTTATTCTCGCTAGCAGAGAAGATAGGATCCTACTAACACAAGATGGCTACCAGAAACACAGAAGGCAAACATAAACAGCACTGGATGCAGCAAACTTGTATCCAGACTATAGTACTCAATTTAAGGGTTAAGAACACAGTAAAATTCACAGAAGAGCACAGATTAACCATTTACAGACAAAATCAGAACTCACAGTATGAATAATACAGTTAAACAGTAATGAGATGCAGTAAAATGCAATTAAACAGTAATGAATTGTAGTAAATAGCAAAGAAATACAGTTAAACAGGAATGAAATGCAGTTAATCAGTAAATTGCTTTAGAACAGTGCAAATGTGATAAATTAACTATAAGGCACAGATAAAAACAATAGGCAAGTGCAAATGCAATAAAATAAGTGAAAATAAAGAAAAACGCGTTTAGATTGGTCTTGGAACCTCAGGAATTTTATAAAACATCCCAGAGATGGTGCACCTCAGCAGAGTGTTGTTCAAATAAGTCCAAACCAGCTCAAATGTGGGGTTTAAATACCACAAAAAATAGAAGATTCTAGTAACACAGAAATCTAGCCAAACCTGCTAACCCCTGCTTTTATTACCAATCAGCCTGTGCCAGACAAGGTCCAGGCAGCCTGCCTACTCTCACTAGCAGAGAAGATAAGCCCCCGATGGCTGCCAGAAACACAGACAGCAAACACAAATGGCTGCCAGAAACACAGAAAGCAAACATAAACAGCTCTGGATGCAGCAAACCTGTATCCAGATTATTGTACTCAATTTAAGGGTTAAGAACACAGTAAAACTCATAGAAGAGCACAGATTAACCACTTACAGACAAAAACAGAACTCACAGTATGAAAAAATACAGTTAAATGGCAATGAAATGCAGTAAAATGCAGTTAAACAGGAATGAAATGCAGTTAATCTGTAAATTGCTTTAAAAAGTGCAAATATGATAAATTAGCTATAAGGTACAGATAAAATGATAGGCAAGTACAAATGCAATAAAATAAGTGAAAATAAATAAAAAAGCACTTAGATTAGTCTTGGAGCCTTAGAAATTTTGTAAAATGTCCCAGAGATGATGCACCTGCAAAGCCTGGTTCAAATATTTTCAGTATATGTCTCCACTCATGCACATGCTGTGGGGCATTAGCCTTGCATTAATATAATACTGTATGATGGCAGAGCAGTAGATTTTAATCAAACAACATCATGGTTTTAGACAAGGTTTTAACAGTATAATTGTCTTTATTTCCTTTACAGACTCAGCTCACAATAATAACTAGAATATTAGTTTAATTGTATCTGTTTTCATGGATTTTAAAACACAAGCATTCATAGTATTAAACAAGCTCTACTGAAACAAAACGTAACAGAACTTTAAACATGTCCAGATCAGATTATTTGGTTTAAGGATTACCTATAAAACAAGACAGAAAATACATATTTCATTAATAAAACAACTGTTATACAATGATTAATATATATTCAGAAATGTCAGCGCTGATTGGATACTATAGTAATCAGTGGAGCTATGATAAGTTTCCAATTATCAAAAAGATCTAGTCTGATAGCTGCACTAAAAGAAACCTTCATGTAACATACAACTACACAGCAAACATTTTTAGCATTTAAACATACAGGACTATATTATTTCCATCACCTAAGAAATACTGAGAAAAAAAATGCTATTTAAATCAATCACAAAACACAGCAAACCTTATAGTCAGACACTCAGATTCAAAAGCAGGTTACACTAGTCATTTATTAAATAACTTTTCATTACAATTAATTGGAAAAACAGAAAAAAAGCAGCAGACATACCACATAATCCATCTAAAAGCAATTACATTAGTAACTAAACAATTAACCACTGTCTCCTATAATAAAATAAGCCGTAAAACTGATTGGTAGAAAATGCTGCACATAATTTGTTTATTTATTTGACATTTGTTGACCGGGATAGTCTGACTGACCTAGTGCCGTTTTTCATTGGAGGCCTGGGGGAGAAAAGCTCCACTGTACAATAAAGAAAAGATTACAAAAAATGACTTAATATACACTAACAATACAATAAAAATTACAGGATTGTAGTAGAGGGCAAAAATATACAATGGAGTAAATGAGCAGCTGTTCTTTTAAGTACAAGTTAAAACAATCAGTAAGAAATGCATTTAGTATAAGATATTTATCTAGAGGCAGGTAGTGAGAATAAGCTATCAAAAAGAATATGCCATAAGGATAGTCCTCCGTGGAGAGCTTTTCAAATGCTTATGTTTTGCAGCAATAGTGTGCAAGGATGTTAAGTATGAGGCAGTTGCAGGTGGGATATAGGCATCATGTGCATCAGAAGTTAGGAAGTGAAGAGAGTGATTAGAAGTAGGTGACTGTTAATTCATTTGTTAGGTGGTTAGTGTCAGAGAGATAAAGAGAGAAAGGAAGGAATGGCAAAGGAGTGTAAGAAGAGGGAAGGGTTCGGGTAAGGTGATTGCAGAAACAAGACCAGCTGCTGTTTAGGTTTTCCTGAATTTATGGGCATGGGGAATGTTTGTGAGGGTCAGAGGGAGCTTGTTCCATGACAGAGAGAGAAGGTAGCTATAGAGATTCTGTTCAATGTATTTTCTAGGCTTGTGAATATGTAAGAGACATTGATCAGAGCTTCTGAGGGATCAAGGGGGGTTGTAGAGGGAGACAAGGGAGATTAGGTTTGGTAACAGAAAAGCTATGTTCAGTGTTAAGGACCACCATTAGCGAATGCCACTGTTTGTAATTCCTGCCAAATTTCTTGATTATACAAATATAAACACAGTTAACACAGTATACCTTTGCCTTAAAACATGACTGAAAAGGACTTTCCAGCCAGCATGCCTTCCTGGTTAACAAACAAACAATATCAAAAATAAAATAAATAAAAACAAATACAAAGTATAATTATTTGCTATATGGATCCCCAACCTCGTTTAAGTGATTTTCATGTTTGTTTACTTGTTTAAGATATTTTGTAGAGTCCTTGTGCATGAAATACTTCCACAATGTGCCCTGCTGGAAGAGAACAGAAATGTACATGCACTATTGTAACTGTTTGAGTGTATATTTTAACAGTGAAGCTGGAAGGTTAATTTCAGTCCAACAAATTTTAGGAGAATAGCTGAAATTAAATTACTTTATGTCTAAGCCATAAAATATGGTATCTTCCAGTTTGCAATGCAGCAGCAGACACAATGTCTGTACTTAGAAGCTTTCTCTATTGTCTTTGGGTAAAATAATTAATAGCCTTGAAATGTGGAGGAATGTAATTGTTTTATTATTCCTAGCAGCTGCCAAAGATCTGAGGTCTATGTATTTTCACAGGTAGATGCTAAAAACTGCCAGTTCCCAGCAGTGGGGGTTTCACCAGGGATAGAGTCATATGACAAGAAATTATGTCATTCTGCAAGCTATCCCAGCAGTAATCTTAGAGATATTAATTTAAAAACTCTCTGAGAGAGACACAGCATTCTATATTCCATCTTGGACCTGACAACAACTAGAAGATCCAGTCACTACATCAGCCTTGCTCTTAAGTAAGTTAACTAGGGCATAGTAATTCTCTTAGGATTATGGCAAGATAACAAGTAGCCATTTGGCTGAGATATGCCAAGACAAAGGATTGGTGCACACCAACTTAACTAAAGCAGAAATTATTTGCAGCCTTAACCATTGCTCTATCACAGACCAGCAATGAGAAGGACAACCAGAATGGCCTTGGGGTTGCACAACTCTCAGAAATAGACAGTTCAACTTTGCCTCAGAGGACTTAAAAACTCCTTCTGGAGTTAAAGATACTTGAACTGGAGGACAAACATTTGGAAATCAAATCAGCAGAGAGACCATGGTGTTCGGAGGCTGAAGAATAGTAGAGACTGAGATGTCTGAAAGCTGAAGAAAATGATAGGCAGAGGCAACATGAAAAGGAAATGCTGACTCTTTGCCATGGTCATGGAGGTAATGGGAAAGTGAATAACCAAAACCCAGAAGCAATAAAGGTTAGTAAATGTCTTCCACAATTTACAGAGGGTGATAATTTTGATAGTTTATTCATATGTCTGAAAGGGTATGTAAACAGTATAATGTTGGACAAGGGCTCTGGGTATGGTTCCTGACCCCCTTACTCCATTGTAAAGCTGTAACTGCTGTTTCTAAATTGCCCAATACTGATTGCTTAAATTATAATTCAGTAAAAAATGTTTATTAGCGTGTTTTAAATTAACACCTAAAGCTTATAGAAAAATGTTTTGTGAGCATGCGTGCAAGGCACGTGAAAGTTTCTGTGATTATGTTGCTGAGTTAAGCACTTATTTTCATAAATGGGTGAGTGAGTATCTGGTCAACACTTCTGAAGGGCTGTCAGACCTCTTGGTGAGGGAACAAGCCTAAAGCACTTTGTCTGAGGACATGAGAATCTGGTTGGCAGATAGAGAATGCAGCACAGCAGATGAGTTGTGGAAAAAGGGAGACCTATACCTAGCAAGCAGGGCATCACTGCACAGGAAAGGGATACCCAGTGCTGCACATAGGTCTAAGGGAACCCATGGTGGGCAACTTAAACCACCCCAACAGAGTCCGCCAGTAACAGGGGAAGCCACTAGTTCAAGTACACGGCCAGGATCAAGGGTAAAATGTTTTAAATGTAACCAGTGGGGCTATGTAACATATAGATCTCCACTGAGGTAAGGTGGGGAACAAAAGTTAGGGGAGCCAGCAAGTGAGAATGACAGAATACCAGCAGTAAGTTGTCTGGAGACAACAAGGGTACCAAACTACCACAAGAGGTTATATCTTATCTTAGTAGATGGGAAACAGTCCACTGCTAAGAGATGCACAGCCTCTGATGTAACCATTGTGAAACCTGCAGTGGTTAAAGAGGAGCACTACTTGCTTGGGCAGTCTACTCCAGTCAGAGCTTTAGGAGCGACCCCATTCCAAATACCTTTGGCTAGGGTTCACCTTGACTAGGAGGGTGGAATAGGAAGCAACCAAATAGGTTTGGTATCCCTGCAGATGTCATGATAGGGAATGATTCTGATAATGCAGTACCTTGTGTCCATGCAGTGACATGCAGTCAGGCTTGGAGACAGGCATGTGAGTCTGGTGTCCTGGAGGGACCCTCACAGGCTGCAAACTTGAAGCCAGGACTGGAGAGTTGGCTACTTCAGGAAGGGAGCTGCAATGTAGGAGCAAGAGTGAAGGTGAGCCACAGCTGCTTGTGGGTACTGTTGTTCACTTGGACAGAGTGACTGTGAGGGCAGAGGTGAGTAGTAGTACCCAGGCTGACAGTGAGGCACCACTGTCAGAGGATAGCAGGATTCCTGTGGAAGGGGAGCTGGGAATGGTTACAAAGAGAGAGTTGAGAAAGGCTCAGATCTCAGACCCTACATTACAGGGCTTGAGGGAGGTAGCCAGAGAGGCACCTGATTCTTAAGCAAAGGGAGAATCTGTATACTGGGACAAAGGATTACTGTATAGAGAGTGGACACCTGAGGGAGGGCTAGAGGGTGAAAGAATACAGCAGTTGATAGCACCTAGAGCCTACCATCTGGCACTTCTAGCCATAGCCCAAGATATTTCATTGCAGGTCATATGAGCATAAAGAATACAAATAGATGTATTATGCAGAACTTTTATTGACCTGGGATTTCCAGGGATGTAACAGGATACTGCAGGACCTGTGAGCAGTGGTAAAAGGTAAGCAAGGCAGGATACAAGGTCAAAGCTCCTTTGGTGCCTTTGCCTGTGATTGAGGAACCATTTCAGAGGCTAGCTATGGATATTGTGAGGCCTCTGAGCACCCCAAGTTCTACAGGAAAGAAGTATATCCAAGTGGTAGTAGATTATGCTACCAGATACCCTAAGGCAGTGGCCCTGTCCTCCATCAAGGTAGAAAAGGTGGCAAATGCTTTGTTAGAGATTTTCAGCAGGGTAGGTTTCCCAAAGGAAATACTGACTGACAGAGGAGCCAAGGTCATGTCAGACCTGCTGGCTTGTCTGTGGAAGCACTCTGGGGTGAAGCATCTAAAGACCACCCCTACCACCCCTAGACTAATGGTCTGGAGGAGAGGTTAACCTCTACACTAAAGGCCATGCTACGTGCATTTGCCAACCAGTTTAAGAGGGTGTGAGCCAAATATTTGTCCCATCTGTTGTTTGTTTATAGAGAGGTGAATCAAACACAGGTTTCTCACCTTTTGAGTTACTGAATGGGAATAGGGTGAGTGGACCCCTAGATTTGATTTGCAATGAGTGGGAGAGTGGGTGTGAATCCCACAAGGAGTCTGTTGTGGCATATGTTCTAAACCTCAGGACAAGGCTCATGGAACTCATGGGTTTGGCCCAGAAGAATCTGGCAGAAGTGCAATGGCAGAAAAAGGTCTGGTATGACAGGAATGCTTGAGTTAGAGAGTATGCTGTGGGGTAGCAGGTTATGGTTCTCATTCTTGCCAGACACAACAAGCTGCAGGCAGCTTAGGAAGGACCCTTCAAAGTGGTAAGGAAGGTCAGTGCTGTTAACTACATGGTAGAACTACTAGGCAGGAGGCAGGGGCACAAATTGTACCATGTTAACACCATGAAACCTTACCATGATAGAGAGACCCTTGTGCTAAGTATTTGCAGTAGAAGGTAGGCGAAGTCTGAGGGGGATCTATGGCTACAGAAAGCCAGCCAGCAAAATGCCAAATTACTATGGTGGAGCCTAGGATTGCAGGCATATGATATGACAGTACAGCACTGTACTGGGGTCAGCAATGCAAAGCCAGCTGGGATCTCAAGACAGGAAATGGGGTAATGTATTCCCAGATATGCTCATCCCCTCTCATGCAACATTTCTCAAGGGTCACTTAAAAAACTAGCTTGAATCTTCGAGGGGGGGATGAAGTGTGACAAAGGGAGATACTGACAGCACAGCTATCTGGACTTTGGTAAATAATTATATGTCATTGGTAAATATTGAAATGATTTTTATACGATGCTTGTGATACAAATGTATTAGAACTATATGTTGTGTATCTCAGACTGCTCTGTACAGGTGTTTGTGTTGACAAGATATTTTATAGAGTGATTGTGCTTGAAATGTATCCACAGTGTGCCCTGCTGAAAGAGAACAGAAGTATACATGCACTACTTTAAATGTTTTAATGTATATTTTAACAGTGGAAACTGGAAGGTTTACTTCAGTCCAGCAAATTTTAGGAAAGTAGCTGAAATTAAATTACTTTATGGCTAAGCCATAAAAGATGGTATCTTTCAGTTTTCAATGCAGCCCCAGACACAATGTCTGTACTAGGGAGCTTTCTCTGTTGTCTTTGGGGTGAAATAATTACTTGTCTTAAAATGTGGAAGAATGTAATTGTTTTATGACTTCCAGCATCTGCCAAAGATCTGAAGTCTGTGTATTTTCACAGGTAGATGCTAAATACTGCCAGCTCCAGCGGTGGGGGTTTCACCTGGGAGAGAGTCAGATGACACGAAATGATGCATTTAGCAAGCTATCCCAGCAGTAATATTTGAGATATTAATTGAAGAAGTCTCTGAGAGAGACACAGCATTGTGTATTCTATCTTGGACCTGGCAACACCAACTAGAAGATCCAGTTACCACATCTGCCTTGCTCTTAAGTAAGTTAACTAGGGTAAAGTAATTCTCTTAGATTCAGTCAGGAATATAGCAAAGCTTAGTTTAGATATTTTTCTTTATTTATTTGAGATTGTCCTGCAATGTTGTTTTAAATATTTCCTGTGGTTTTGAACTCAGATGTCACTGTGAATATATATTTAGTATTGTCTTGTTCTTTTATTATTTATTATTAAATATATTTAAACCTTTCATTCTGGCTAATTTGTGTAGAGATATTTAAGTTTTGAGAGTACTTGCATATTTATTTGGTGACACTGTGGCCTACTCCTAATAGACTTGTTCTCGGTCAAACTACCATTTATAGTAATATTAATATTAATATTAACATTACCATTAATATTGATATCAATACTAATATTACACAGTAAGATTGGAAACCCTTTGTTAAGATTCTTAAAATAGCTGATGAGTTGTTTGGTGGAAGTGATAACTACCTTATAGTCTGGGCAAAAGGAGGCATAGCTAGTAAACATGTGCCAGCCTTTCCCAGGTGTGTGTGTGTATGTGTGTGTGTGTGTGTGTGTGTGTGTGTGTGTGTGTGTGTGTGTGTGTGTGTGTGTGTGTGTGTGTGTAAATCAAACATCAAAGAGTGTGTGTTTCAGCTATTTGGGCAGGGACACAAAGCACTAGATGGACAGAGAGCGTGCTGGAGGTCTTGGCTTGGCTGGCTTGGCCACTCAGCTGAGATCTCATCTCTATAGCTGAGCCAGTGGGGAGTCTTACTGGGGATCTGGAGAAAGAGGGAGAAACCAACCCCGGAATGACTGTGGTCTCTGTGTGCTCTTGAGGGAAATTGGACTTGATGGAATGAGCTACATCTGGTAATACTATGTGTGTGTGTGTGTGTGTGTGTGTGTGTGTGTGTGTGTGTGTGTGTGTGTGTGTGTGTGTGTGTGTGTGTGCACGTTTGTGTGTGTGTTTGTGTGTGCTTGTGTGTGTGTGTGTGTGTGTGTGTGTGTGTGTGTGTGTGTGTGTGTGTGTGTGTGTGTGTGCATGCACGCACGTGTGTGTGTGTGTGTGTGTGTGTGTGTGTGTGTGTGTGTGTGTGTGTGTGTAGATTGTCATTCTCTCAGTGAATGTCCCCCACTGTTGTCAGTGGTGAGGATTGAGAGTCATTGATTACTGGCCCTGTGGTGGGTCGTCACAGGGTCTACTTGAGAATGTCAACTTATCTGAATGTTGGCTCTCACAAGATCAAGACTAGATGATGAAAGTCTGAAAATCTCTGTGGGCAAGAATATCAAAACAATGGAACAAATAACCATGTCAGTAGAGGGTTGTGCCAAACCACCCTATACTGGGGACCTGGGTTTTGCACTTTCTCCACTGTAGTGCAATCTTGGAGTTGGTATATGTAATAAGTATTGGGTTTAAAAGAACCTAACCGAAGGAGGGAGAAAAGGACCTACACTGATTGGCTAGACAGAGGGACTGAGCTAGTAAAGATGTACAGCAGGTAAGGGTGATAAAGGATAATGAGGGAAACGTACCCACAAGTGAGGAGAGTGTGTTGTGCAAATGGAAAGAGTACTTTGAGGGGTTGATGAATGAAGAGAATGAGAGGGAGAGAAGGTTGGATGATGTGAATTATTAAGTGCAGTGGATTAGCAAGGAGGAAGTAAGGATAGCTATGAAGAGGATGAAGAACGGAAAGGCTGTTGGTCCAGATGACATTCCTGTGGAAGCATGGAGGTATTTAGGTGAAATGGCAGTGGAGTTTTTAACTAGATTGTTTAATGAAATCTTGGAAAGTGAGAGGATGCCTGAGGAATGGAGAAAAAGTGTTTTGGTACCGATTTTTAAGAATAAGGGTGATGTGCAGAGCTGTAGTAACTGCATAGGGATTAAACTGATCAGTCACAGCATGAAGTTATGGGAAAGAGTAGTGGAAGCTAGGTTAAGAAGGGAGGTGATGATTAGTGATCAGCAGTATGGTTTCATGCCAGGAAAGAGCACTACAGATGCGATGTTTGCTTTGAGAGTGTTGATGGAGAAGTACAGAGAAGGTCAGAAGGAGCTGCATTGTGTCTTTGTGGATTTAGAGAAAGCATATGACAGGGTGCCTAGAGAGGAGTTGTGGTATTGTATGAGGAAGTTGGGAGTGTCAGAGAAGTATGTAAGAGTGGTACAGGATATGTACAAGGGTAGTGTGACAGCGGTGAGGTCTGCGGTGGGAGTGATGGCTGCATTTAAGGTGGAGGTGGGATTACATCAAAGATCAGCTCTGAGCCCTTTCTTATTTGCGATGGTGATGGACAGGTTGACAGACGACATCAGACAGGAGTCTCCATGGACTATGATGTTTGCAGATGACATTGTGATCTGTAGTGAGAGTAGGGAACAGGTGGAGGAGACTCTGGAGAGGTGGAGATATGCTCTAGAGAGAAGAGGAATGAAGGTCAGCAGGACTAAGACAGAATATATGTGTGTGAATGAGAGGGAGGATAGAGGAATGGTGAGGATGCAGGGAGTAGAGGTGGCAAAGGTGGATGAGTTTAAGTACTTGGGATCAACAGGTCAGAGTAATGTTGAGTGTGGAAGAGAGGTGAAGAAGAGAGTACAGGCAGGATGGAGTGGGTGGAGAAGAGTGTCAGGAGTGATTTGTGACAGACGAGTACCAGTAAGAGTGAAAGGGAAGGTCTACAAGAGGGTAGTGAGACCAGCTATGCTCTATGGGTTGGAGACAGTGGCATTGACAAAAGGCAGGTGTCAGAGCTTGATGCGGCAGAGTTGAAGATGTTAAGATTTGCACCGGGTGTGACGAGGATGGACAGGATTAGGAATAATTATATTAGAGGGTCAGCTCAGGTTGGAAGGTTTGGAGACAAAGCCAGAGGCAAGATTATATTGGTTTGAACATGTGCTGAGGAGGGATGCAGAGTATATTGGGAAAAAGATGCTAAGGATGTAGCTGCCAGGTAACAGGAAAAGAGGGAGGCCTAAGATAAGGTTTATGGGTGTGGTGAGAGAGGACATGCAGGTGGTTGGTGTGACAGAGCAAGATGCAGAGGACAGGAAGAAATGGAAACAGTTGATCTTCTCTGCCGACCTCTAATGGGAGAAGCCAAAGGAAGAAGAAGAAGATTGGGTTTGAAAGAACAGCCCGCTACATTGGAGTGGAGGGGGGTTCACTCTGCAAAGCAGTTTGTTGTGGATGCAGTGGGCTTTTAAAGTTTCATCCCATCAATATTACAGACTTTTGATCATGCAATCTTAGTGTTTCAAGAGTCAATATTCTGGTATGTCAACCTAGTTAGATAGATCAGTTTTTATGTATGTAGCTTTTATGGAAAATATTATTCCAAATAAGCATACTGTTCTTCCTTTCTTTACCCCTTATCACATAGCTTTATTCCATATTACATTCATTGCCTGACATTCTTTCTGCAATATATTGCATCCCAACCTCATACAAATGCTATGAACAGCTTTCTGAATCAAACACGTTGCAAAAATAAGTTTTTTGAATGACTTACTGATTACAGAGGATTTTATGGTTTCTTGTAAATACTGCACATTAGATTAAGATACTGAATGGAGAAGTACACATAATAATGAAAAAAAAAATCACATTGTTATTCCTCTGTAGCCATTTCATTCCACTTGTTAATGATAAAGATAATTAACATGACAACTCAGTATAGGGGTCAAACTAAAGCACTAAAATATGCTGTCTATGAATATGAAATCACAAAAGAGCGAGTTCACATAAATGCTACTCAGAATGAGCCCTTTTCCCAACAGCTACTGACCGGTTAGCTTTGTATGCAAGATGATATTAGAATTACAGATAATGACACAAAAGGGCCTCTTTGATTCATGATGCTTTCATTAAATTTCTACTAAGTCTCGGAGTTGCTGCTAATTAATTCAGGATACATTCAGTATCAAGATAATATGTTTATACAACACATGCTGTCTGCAAAAGAAAAAAAAAGAACACAGAGATGAATTCACATAAATGTCATTTGGGATGAATCCTTTCTTGGGAAGAGACTAACTGGCTGATTTTGTTTGCAGACAGATAAGGCCACTACAGGTTTTGACAGGAAAACTGCTCATTTGCTTACACTGTCATCTGTATGAACATTCTCTTTAGTCTCAGTAACATGGATGTTACAGAGCTCACACTTGTACCAAACCAGTATGATTATGTGATGGGAGTCACATATATTTATCTTGGTAAGTAGCCCTGCAGTCAGCAATGCTATTTTTCTGTATATGTTTAACCAAATCACTGACTGACTACTTTTACTACATTAACATTGGCTTCTGTGCTCCCAGCTCTATCACATAGATGGATGGGACCCTAACTCTGACCTTGACAACCCAGGATTCACTAGGGGCTTGGACACTGAAAGAGTTGAGGAAGGAGGGATGGGAAACAGTGTTTTTTGTCAGCACACCCACTGTGTCAGGGAGGGAGAGAGTGAGGGGATACACCATAATCACAGTAAAGACTGCCATTAAGCTATGGCATTTTAGGTGTGGGAAGTGGAGCTAACAGGCTTTACATGTGGTGATACACATGACATCATTAGCTCCACTCACTAAGGACTTTACATGTGGCGATACACATGACATCATTGGCTCCACTCACTAAGGACTTTACATGTGGTGATACACATGACATCATTAGCTCCACTCACTAAGGACTTTACATTTGATGATACACATGACATCATTAGCTCCACTCACTAAGGACTTTGCATGTGGCGATACACATGACATCATTAGCTCCACTCACTAAGGACTTTACATGTGGCAATACACATGACATCATTAGCTCCACTCACTAAGGACTTTACATGTGGTGATACACATGACATCATTAGCTCCACTCACTAAGGACATACCAAAAAGTCCCCTGCTGTGCAGAACCAGCATATGTGATAGAAGGTGAAAGAATGCTAACAACCCTAGAGCTCTTACAAGTCTAGCCATATTTATCTTGAGTTGCTCCAATTGTTGGTGGTTAGGTGAGTGAAGTTCAAAGATGTAAGGGTCTATGGTCATTAATACCAACTTCCTCTTTCCAGGATGGACATGGGCGCCACCCCAGAAGTGAATTTTCGGTCACCCATCCATTGTTCTATGTTGCGTTTGAAGAGGGGCAGGGAGGGGCTCTGTTTTACGTGAAGTGGAAGTTTGTTCCAGATAAGTGGCAGTTTCTGGGAGATATATCTATCTTTCCAGCATGATCTGTTCATGTCAGAGGCTAGGTTAAGATCCCTTGGGTGAGTGACCCTCATGCAATTTGATTTACAAATGTGGAGCATTTCCATCAGGGCTGGGTCAGAAACTTCCCTGTAAGCCAAGCACAGGTCACTCCTTAGCAAACTGTATGAGACAGAATACCTATGTCCCTGATAATAAAGTCCATAATGATTCTTTCCATGGCCTTGCAGATGAGGCTAGTCAAGCTTCTGGGCCTATAATTTCCAGGGTTGGTTGATGGTCCCCCTTTGTGCAGAGTGATTACTACTGCTGTCCTCCATTCTGTAGGAAAATAGACAGTTTGCAGGCTGTTGTTAAAAAGAGATCCAAGTGCATCAGCTAGGTCATATTTTAAGTTGTTTAAAAGGCAACCTAGGATGTTGTCTGGTCCCATTGATGCTGTGTTTTTGGTCTTGGAGAGCACCAAGATGACCTGCTGTCTTGAGATAATAGGCTGGGGAATGGTGGCAGGTGTACTTTGGGGGATGACTGGAGGGGGCAAGGGGGTAAAGTTTGATCCAAATCGGTCACTTAGCATGTTGGCTATTAGTTTCAGTTGAGTATGGGTGGTACCATCCCCAAACCAGTTCAGCACATAGCTGGGTATTCCCTTTTACATTTCAGACATAGTTAAAGAATTATTTTTGATTATATTTAGCTAAGGAGGCTATTTTACTTCATAATTTGCTTTGGAGGACTTGACAAGATCTCTATTTTTTTTTGTTTAAGCTAGAAAAGGATTTCTTCCTCTGCTGAGCCAGTTCCCTCTTGTTCTTGGACATTATGTTTTTTCCCTTGTGGTTTAGCCTGTTTGTACTAGGGATACACCAAGGTGGCTATTTGTTTCAGCAAGACCTGGTTTAATCCAGTCAGGTACATCTAATTCTATACAACCATTTAAGTGGTTATATGGGCACTGGTGTACACCTCTACACCTCTGCATAGGAGTCCATGTTATCTGCATTCAAGGGGGATTTAAAACATCTTATAACATCACTTAGTAGGAAATAATTTACCTTTGAAAAATTGTTAAGCATTTTTGAGTTTGATGGGGTGTCTGATCTTATAATTACATTGAACAAGACTGGTTTATGGTCTGATCTTACCAGGGAGGATGTCACACAGGGATGTAGGGGTGCAATGCTCTCCCACATTAGTGAGTACTATGTCCAGGACATTTGAGCTTCTTGTGAGTGTGCTGACTAGCTGTTCCTGAGCATTTGCATCGACAAAGTCCAAAAACCTCTGAGCCAGCATGCTTGAGGTTGTGTATGTTGCCCATTCGATGGTAGGATAATTTAAATCACCCATGAGTAAGGTGTTGGGCTGTATGGCTAGTGACTTCAGTAAGTCCAAGTATGCAGTATGCTTTTCCTGTTTCATGGTGGGGGACCTATAGTTAGCTATGATGTGGTAGGGGGCTTTGTCTATAGTTAATTAGACATGGAGTAGCTCAAGACCGTCACACTGTTTGACCAGTCTAGAGGTGTATTTATACTTAATGAAGATGAATACACCTCCTCCTTTGGTTCTTTCATGCAGAGTTTGTTGTCAGGACATATGGAAAGCATTGTAGCCCTTCATGGCCAGGGTGCTTTTGCACCTTTAAACCATGTCTCAGTGACTGCACAGACATCAGCATCTTCCAAAGTAGGGAGTGCTTCCAAGGAGGGCAGTTTCTTGTTTAGAGTCCTAGCATTAAGCAGTAGTACCTTACGTTTATCTAGAGAGGATTTTGTTATGTTGGGAGGTTGTCTTTTTTTTTTACAGAGCCTGAAAAAGGCACAATAGGGGTGGCTAATGCCTTTGCCGTTATCCAAAAGCCTAGAGGAGACAGGTGCAAACCATTTCTGGGAAAGCAGTATGGCCTGTCAACCATGTCTTCCCCGGCTGATGGATAGTGTATCCCCTTGGACTAACACCAGAGGTTAAGCGAATTGTTAAAGTCAATCACTTTTTGTTTGTATTGTGGCATCTTCTTTGGAGAAGTTTGAATTCTGCTTAAGGCTAGGCTTATACCTGCCTGTAACACATAATCTGAGAGCCCATTTATGTCTCTTTTTATATAGTCCAGTGAGGTACATCTCAAGTCAATTACCACCACATGGGCTATGACAGAGTCATACTGGTACTTGTGCTTGAGTGACTGGACAGTTCCTGCCACCTGAAAGGTACCTAACTGTAACCCACTTCTTATCCACTCTGGTGAGGGGAACATCTGTGTGTCTCACAACAGAGTCACCTATGACCATGTGACATACTTCTCTCCATGGATTAACTAACCTTCTCCAGGCTTCATTTTTCTTCAGACTCTGATAAGTTATAGGCCAAACCCATTAGTTTGGATTTCCTGTGGAAACCACACAAAGCTTCATATTCTTCTTTTGCACAGCCCTAATCCTTCTAGCGGTGCAGTACTAGATATATGCTAGCCAGTACAGTAAGTCTTATCATTGACATGAAAGATCTCCTAGTACTTAAACATGTCCACTTCGGTCATCTGTGGTAACTTAAAATTAGGCTGTCTATATTCTTGGGGCCATAAGTCATAATAGTGCTTCAGAACCAATATGACCTAACAGTTCTTCAAGGCATCATTTTCTTCTTGCATTTTTTGTACAAGTAAACCTCAGCAAATTATTTTAGCCCTCAGCTTAGGCTGTGTCAGTCATCAACCACTAAACTGTTTCATCATTGCTACAGAGCTCATAACTCATTGTAAACAGAATATAAGAAAGCATTCTGCAGCATGCTAGTGATATAAGTAAAAAAGTACAACAAAGGGTTTTATCTCAACATATTATTAAGTTCAAAGAGCATAGTTTTATGTTTATGGTGTTGGATGTTTTTAACTCTACACTAAGGAGTGGGGCTATTTTTAATGCTACAGATGTTAAAGAGGTTCATTGGATTGTTGATCTGAAGGCAGACCTCCCACCTGGCTTGAATGGGGTTATCCCACTGAAAACTATTCTAAAGGCAAGGAGGCTGTAAGAACCTCATCTGTTTGACTTTGTATTTATCTGACTGGTTGTTAGTCAATGTGATTTTACTGATGCAATTGTTTTGTGATTGGATGTTGTATGCTATTTAAACTTTCTTTGAGGTTTAGCTAATGGATCTGAGGAAGGATTTTTATCCGAAAGCACTTATCCGTTTTAAACTTATTAAATGTATGCAATTTGCTGTGGCAGTCCTACTGTTGTTTATTGTACATATTCACTGTAAACAGAATATTGAGAAATGTACTTATTATTCTATAAAGTAATACATTGCAAAAAAATTAGCAAGGCAAACATAGATGCTATTAATGCATACTATAGGTTTAAAGCTTATCTCTCAGCCTCTGATCAGGAAAAAACATATCACTTATCCTTTGAAAATCATAGCAGAGGGTCAAGAAAAGGAGCAATGTCTTACTTTTCTCAAATGTTCTTACTTCTGTATTAGACCATAGATAGTAAATGATAGGGGATCTTCATGATGGCTTGTTTTATATGCAGGTCTGACTTTATGAGGAACTCACTAAATCTAGAGAAGCAAAAAGAAGACAGTAAAGCCTTGACGAATCTGTAGACTTAAATCAGAGTGCTACGCCTAAGTCATCGCAGGTTAGAGTCATGGCAGCAATAAACAAAAACAACGAAAGGCTGCTTCTAATTAAGTGCTACAGCTCACTGACACGTATAATTTACTTTGCAAAAATATAGGAACAGCATGCAAGGCTACAAAATAAGTCTAACAAATGAGTCACCTTATGATTTAAATAATGCTTCAATTTCAGTTTTGTTTAATTTCAAAATCTTTTCACTAAATAAAACAGAAATTGAGTAGTCTATCATACTTCATGGAGTGATTACAAATAATAACCTTAAGTTTGACCTGCATGTTCTAAATAACATAAAAAAGACTCACCAAAAATTATTAATGAGCTACAGGCATAACAACTTCCTCAGCAATACCACCAAAACCATGCTTGCCACTTCCTATCTTTTCCAATCTTTCTCTCTCTCTCTCTTCTTTCTTATGCAGTGCACCCATCCTAATCAACCTTCAGGCTACACTTAAAAGTAAGCTGGAGGCATGCTGTAACAAAGTTTCAAAATTTACCAACAGACAATACCACAGTCACCACTGTATTGGTCTTAGGGCTTTGAACTGGCTCGACTGACCTCACCGCTTAGATTACATACAGCTTATGCCCACATACAACATTAGCCACAAAGCCAATGACTGCCGCACTTTTACTCCTGTTCTCTATTCTTATCTCCCTAATAGAGTCCATTGATCTAATGAGCAACATCTTCTCAGAATATATAATTCCCACAAATCTTCTGGCCAAAATCTGTATTTGTACTCTATCCCTAAGAAATGTAATTCTATCTATCTGCAAATCAGATCTATCTCTAACCTGTCCACCTTCAAACTACTACTGAAAGAATATCTAAATAAGACTTGGCTCTGCTCCTGCGCTATCCCAGGCTGAACTAGTCCATCCCTCCTTCCACCACCAGCACACCTCCTATTAATTAATTCCTTCTCTCCAAACATAGTCAATCTATTTCTTAAATAAAGGACATATATAATTTTGCCTGGCTATATTATATAGTCATCTCTGTTCCCAAATAGTATACTCACTGTGTTTAGTGTCATCTCTATGAAATGCAGCTATTGACAATGTTCTTTTTCAACTTGTTATATCTGTTCAGATATACACACTATATGTATAAGTTCACACTATACAAAAATAAAGATGAATTTCTACTTACTTAATATGTTGTTCTTCTGTATTAGGTTTTACAATAACTTTATTTAACTGTAACCATATTACATTAATATGGAGTGGTTTTCCCCGGGCCTCTGCTGAAAATGTATTATACCAGTCAGAATTTCCCACTACGTACATGTCAAATAAAATGAAATAAAATTAAATAAATAAATAAACAAATAAATAAATACAATTTTATTTGTATAATCAAAGGCACAATATTCTGTCACGTCACCAGATGGATAAAATATTTATCTGAATGATAATCACAATACATAATCAGTTATATTATTTCCCTGTTAAATGGGGTCTATATCACATTGTCAAACTTGTATAAGTTCGAACGATGTAATATCGAACCCAAAAGTCCAAAACTGTACAATAACGAACACAGAACAGCAATTTTTTTTCCAGAGAAAAAAAATCGCTGTTGCCTAAAAAAAAAAAAAAAAAAACATAAACCTTAAACTAAAATTAAAGTGGGGGGCTTTGCCCCCACCCCCCCTAATGTGGGATCTGTGCCCCCTATACCCCCTACTTAAACATATGAACTCTGAGATCACACCACAGTGGAAGAAATAGCAAAGCCCCAAAAACATCCCACCAATGTTTTTCCCTGGGAAAAAAATTGATGTGCCGTGGCTTCAGTATTTTTGTGTTTCAGACTTTTGGGTTCGATATTACATCTTCAAACTTATACAAGTTTGACAATGTGATATAGAACCTGTTAAATGTATTAACTACATTTTAAAAGCTAAAAATATAATTGTGACATAAAATTCAGTTCAGTCAGATTTTGAAAAGAAAAACCTGCAGTGAGGGAGAGGTCAACATTTGTGACCCCTGTGACCCCCATGCCCTGGCCAGCAATCAAGGAGCCTCAATCCTCACAACTAACACCAGAGAGGGTGTCTCATATAGAAGAAAAGAATAAGAAATGCACACAGTAAAGAGCAATCTCCCTTAAGAGCACACAGAGATCACAGTCAGTCTGGGGCTGGTCGCTCCCTTGCTCCCCAGGCCCCCAATAAGACTCCCCACTGGCACAGCTATAGGGTCCAGATCTCAGCGTAGCTGGCAAGCTAACCTCCAGTACCCTCTCTGTCTAACCAGTGCTTTGTGTCCCTGCCCAAGTAGCTGACACACACACACAATTTGAGATAAGTATTTATACAACTTCACAGACACTCCTGGGAAAGGCTGACACAGATTCTCCACCTGTGCCCCTTTACCCAGACTATATGGTAGTAATTACTGCCACCACCAGCTAATAATTATGAACTACCCAAAGGCCCTTAAAAGGATGTCCAATTATTACTGTGCAATATTATTATCCAATAGTAGTGTAACTTAAGCAGTCAAGGCTTAATGGAAGGGCTTAGTACAAGATCACTTATAAGCATGTAATATACACTAGAGCTTAAATTATCTCTACATAAACCAGCCACAGTTGAAAAGGGTTTGAAATATTTAATAATAAATATGAAAAACCCAAGACAATACTGCTACACCACAGTGCTATTCAAGAGTTCAGAGATCACACAGAACTTTAAAATAATTCAGTAGTACAGTTCTGACATAACAGAAAAACACTTAGTTTAATCGTTATAGTCCTAGCTATTTCTACAAGAAAACACACTTCTAAGATAACTTACTTAAGAGCATAGGCAGTGCTGAGTTTGGATGTCCAAGATCAAAATGCTTAATAATCTCTGGTTCTCACTGTTTAAATTGAAATTGCAGTTCTGCTAAACATTACATCATCTTTTACACCTTCCTGGTTCCCAGGCCACACAGAAACTGCATTTACATTCTTTTATATTTAGAGCAATAAAGGACATTCCATATGTAAATTCTGGTCATTAACTTTAGCCTTAAAACAATAGGCAGGAAGCCTTCATCTAGCCAGACTGGAGCCGAATTGTAAAACATCAAAGGCAGTGATAAAATAATTTTAATTTCAAAGAACAGATGTGAAATGCTTGACTTAGTTTTCCTTATAGCAGATGGCATTGTTGCTACAATCTTGAAGTTCACCATTTTAGTATTTGCTTTCATTTAAGAAACAAGCCTGTATTTTACATTTATATTTACAAATGCTAGAATTATGTATCAAATTATATTTGGTTAGGCTGGCCTTCATCCATCTCTACCCAATCTTCACATCATTCCCCCCCTGGAGAACTCAAGCTAGTTTTGCAAGTGATCCTTGATAAATGCCGCTTGAGTGGGTTAGGTATATCTGAGTATACCTACCCCATTCCCTGTCTTGAGAGCTCATCTGCATTGGCATTGCTAATCCCACTACAGTGCTGCACTGACATATCATATGCTTGCAACCCCAGGCTCCATCTTAGCAACTTGGCATTTTGCTGACTGACTCTGTTTAACCATGTTAGAGGGTTGTGATCTGTCATTACAGTGAATCTTCTTCCATACAGATAAGGCTGAAGTTTCTGCAATGCCCACACTATGGATAGACATTCCTTTTCTACATCTGCATAGCATTCCTCTCTGGGTTGGAGCCTATGACTGAGATAAACCACTGGGTGCTCTTCCTCTTGGATGAAATCTGACTAAGTACAAACCTCACCCCATGGTTTGAAGCATCCACTTGCACAGCAAATTCTTTGCTGTAATCTGGACTAGCTTCTTTAAGCTTCTGGAATGCCTGCTCACATGCTGGGGTCCACACTACCTTATCTGGCCTGTTCTTCCTTGTCAGGTCTGTGAAGGGAGCAGCTATGGTACTATAACTGGGGGCAAACTTTCTGTAGTACCCTGCTGTCCATAAGAATGCCCTCACCTGCTTTTTGGTAACAGGTGCAGGCCATGGCTGAATGGCTTCTACTTTGTCAGGTTATGGCCTTATTTTACCACTCCCCACTCTATGTCCTAGGTAGGAGACCACTGCCATACCCACCTGACATTTGATTGGCTTAATGGTTAACCCTACCCTCTGTAGTCTGCCCAGCACCTCCCTGACATGCTGAAGGTGCTCTGTCCAGGAATGGATGTAGATGGCAATATTATCTAGGTAAGCAAGGGCAAACCCTCAGCTCCTACTAGGATATGATCTACCAGCCTCTGGAAAGTTGCTGGGGCATTCTTCATCCCAAAGGGTATATTTGTGAACTCAACCAAGCCAAAAGGAGTCACAAAGGCTGACTTCTCTCTAGCACTGGGAGTCAAGGGCACCTGCCAGTAACCCTTGGTAAGATCAATGGTTGTAAGATACTTAGCCCCACCCAGCTGCTCTAGGGCCTCATCTGTCCTAGGCATGGGGCAAGTATCCGACTGTGTGTGACTATTTAAATTCCTGTAATCCACACAGAATCTGGTGCTGCCATCCTTCTTTGGCACCAGCACCACTGGGAGGCTCAGGGACTGTTGAACTCTTGAATCACCCCTAGTTCCAACATCTCCTGTACCTCCTCCCTCAGAGTCTATCTGACACTCTCAGACACCCTATAAGGGGCCTGCCTAATAGGCCTTTGGGGCCTTGTATCCACCTGGTGCTGCACCAGGTGGGTGCACCCTGGTTTCCAGGTGAACATGTCCCCAAATTCCTGCAACACTGCTCAGATTTCTTGAACCTGGGTAGGAGATAGCTGCTGGGATATTGCTACCCCTTCCACTGAGGTGTCAGCCCGAGCCTCACTGAGGAAATTAGTCCCCAGATCTCCCTCAGACTCCTCCTGCAATCCACTGCAAATGCTCAGCACAAGGGCCTCCCTATCATGGTACGGTTTCATCATGTTAACATGGTACAATTTGTGCCACTGCCATCTGCCTAGCAGCTCCACCATGTAGTTAACATCACTTACCTTTCTTACCTCCTTGTAGGGTTCCTCCCAAGCTGCTTGCAGCTTGTGGTGTCTGACAGGAATGAGAACCATTACCTGCTGCCCCACAGCGTACTATCTAGCTCGAGCATTCCTGTCATACCACACCTTTATCTGTTGTTGGATTTCTGCCAGGTTCTCCACAGCCAAGCCCATGAGTTCCTTGAGCCTAGTCCTGAGGTTTAGGATGTATGCCACAACAGGCTCCTTGTGCGACTTGCACTCACCTTCCCACTCATCTCAAATTAAATCTAGAGGTCCCCTCACCCTATGCCCATACAGCAACTCAAAGGGTAAAAAACCTGTGAATTCCTGGGGAACCTCTGTAAGCAAACAACCGATGGGGCAAATATTTGTCACACGGCCTTTTAAACTGATCTGCAAATGCCTGTAGCATGGACTTGATTGTAGAGTTTAACCTCTCAACAAGACAATAGTCTGGAGATGGTAGGGGGTGGTCTTCATGTGCTTCACCCCACAGGACTTCCACAGACAAGCCAGCAGGTCTGACATGAAATTGGCACCTCTGTCAGACAGTATTTCTTTTGGAAAACCTACCCTGCTGAAAATCTTTAACAAAGCATTTGCCACCTTCTCTGCCTCAATGGAGGACAAAGCCACTGTCTCAGGGTATCGTGTAGCATAATCCACTACCACTAGGATATACGTTTTCCCTGTGGAACTTGGGGTACTCAGAGGACCCACAATATCCATAGCTACCCTCTGAAATGGCTCCTCAATCACAGGCAAAGGCATCCAAGGAGCTCTCACCTTGTATCCTGCCTTGCCTACCTTTTGGCACTGCTCACAGGTCCTGCAGTACCTATTCCAGGCCAATAGAAGTTTTGCATAATACGCAGCTTTGTACGTTTTATGCCCATATGACCTGCAAAGGGAATATCATGGGCTATGGCTAGAAGCACCAGATGATAGGATCTAGTCACTACCAACTGCTGTACTCTCTCACTTCTAGCCCTCCCTCAGGGGTCCACTCTCTGTATAGTAACCCTTTGTTCCAGTATACAGATTCCCCCTTTCCTTGAGAATCAGATGCCTCCCTAGCTACCTGCCTAAGGCCTTGCAATGTAGGGTTTGAGAGCTGAGCCTGTCTCAGCTCTCTCCTTGTAACCCTTCCCAGCTCTCCTTCCACAGGAAGTCTGGCATCCTCTGACAGTGGTGCCTCACTGTCAGCATGGGTACTGCTACTCACCTCTATCTTTGCAGTTACCCTGTCCAAGGGAACATCAGTACCCACAAGCAGCTGTGGCTCACCTTCAGTCTCACTGCTACAGTGTAGCTCACTCTCTGAAGTAACCACCTCACTAGTCCTGACTGCAAGCATGCAGTCTGTCTGGGTCTCCCTCAGGCTAGCAGACCTACATGCTTGTTTCCTAGCCTGACTGCGTGTAACTGCATAAGCACATGGTACTGCCTCATCCAAATCCTTCCCTCTCAGGACATCTACAGGATGGTAGTTTAGTACCTGTGTTGTCTCAAGACAACCTACTATTGGCATTTTGTCTTTCCCACTTACTGGCTTCCTCCCCTTTTGTTTTCCACCTTGCCTCTGTGGACACCAGTATGCCACATGGCCAAACTGGTTGCATTCAAAACATTTAACCCTAGCTCCTGGTCATGTACCTGGACTACTGGTTTCCCCTGCTATTGGCAGATTCTGTTGGGGCAGTCTGCGCTGCCCACCATGGGTTCCTTTAGACCCATGAGCAGTACTGGGGGTCCCCTTCCTGTGCAGGGCTGCCCTGCTTGCCAAGTATAGGTCTTCCTTCTTCCCCAACTCCTCTGAAGTAGCACATTGTCTATTAGCTCACCAGATCCTCATGGCCTCAGGCAAAGTGCTAAGGGCTTGTTTCCTCACCAAAAGGTCTGCCAGCCTTTCAAAAGTGGTGACCTGACATTTACTCACCCAGCTATGAAAATAAGTGCTCAGTTCAGCAACATATTCACACACACTTTCATCTGCATTGCGTCTATGCTCACAAACCTTTTTCTTATACATTTCAGGTGTTAGCTTAAAACATTCTAAAAGACATTTTTTACAGCAGTATAATCAAAACAGACAGTGTCAGGCATTTTTGACAAAAAAGTTACAGCTTTCCCATGGAGTAAGGGGGTCAGGAACCATACCCAGATCCTTTGGTCAACACTATACTTTTTGCATACCCTCTCAAACATATGAATGAAACTATCAAAATTATCCCCCGCTTTAAATTGTGGAAGAAATTTACTGACCTGTTGTGCTTCTGGGGTCCAGTTACTCCCTTCCCCATTACCTCCATGACTCTGGTGAAGAGTCAGCATTTCCTTCTCATGCCTCCTCTGATGCTCCTTTTCTTCAGCTTCTATCTTCAAACGCCTGGCCTCCAACTCAAGTCTCTTTAGCTCCAGCTGGATTTTAAGTCCATTGCAGAAAGGTTGAGCTGTCCATTCTCCGAGGATATTGTATCTCCACTGCCAGTCTGATTGTCCTCCTGGATGCTGTTTTCTGATGCAGCTGTAACCAAGGCTGCAATCAGGTCTGCCTTAGTCAGGTTTCCATGCACCAGTCCCCTAGCCTAGCACATCTTCACCAGCTGGCTCCTTGTCAGCTTTCCATACTTCTCTGCTGACATGCTGCCTGCTCACCCTGACTAACTAAGCTAACAAAAGAAATAAACCAATTGTGATCTGAACTCTGAGTATTCATTGCAGGGCTGTTTTAGAGTACAAAACACCTTCAGAGATCACTGTACATAAGCTACAGGATTCACTCTACCCACACCACTACAAGCCAATTAGTATTTGCCAACTAATTAATATGTCATGTGGATATTCCACTAATGCCAAACAATTAATATGTGAAATGGATCCCACCACTGCAAACCAATTAATATGTGAGGTAGATATCCCAACCACTGACACAAATTAGTATGTGAGGATATCCCAACCACTGCTACCAATTAATATGTGATGCCTGTGACCTGGTCCAGCAATCAAGGAGCCTCAGTCCTCACCACTGAAACCAGAGAGGGCATCTCATATAGGAGAAAAGGATAACAAATACACACAGTAAAGTGCAATTTCCCTTAAGAGCACACAGAGATCACAGTCAGTCCAGGGCTGGCTGCTCCCTTGCTCCCCCGGCCCCCAATAAGACTCCCCATTGGCACAGCTATAGGGTCCAGATCTCAGCCTAGCTGGCAAGCTACCCTCTCTGTCCAACCAGTGCTTCATTTCCCTGCCCAAGTAGCTGACACACACACACACACACACACACACACACACACACACACACACACACACACACACACACACACACACACACACACACACATTGAGATAAGTATTTATACAATTTCACAGACACTCCTGGGAAAGGCTGACACAGATTCTCCAACTGTGCCCCTTTACCCAGACTATACGGTGGTAATTATTGCCACCACCAGCTAATAATTATCAGCTATCCAAAGGCCCTTAAAAGGCTGCCCAATTATTACTGTGCAATATTGCTATGCAATAGTAGTGTAACTTAAGCAATTGAGGCTTATTGGAAGGGCTTAGTACAAGATCACTTATAAGCATGCAATGTACTCTAGAGCTTAAATTATCTCTACATAAACCAGCCACAGTTGAAAAGGGTTTAAAAATATTTAATAATAAATACTAAAAACACAAGACAATACTACTACACCACAGTGCTATTCAAGAGTTCAGAGATCACACGGAAACTTAAAATAATTCAGTAGTACAGTTCTGACATAGAGGCAAGATTATGTTGGTTTGGACATGTGCTGTGGAGGGATGCAGAGTATATTTGGAAAAAGATGCTAAGGATGAAGCTGCCAGGTAACAGGAAAAGAGGAAGGCCTAAGATAAGGTTTATGGATGTGGTGAAAGAGGACATGCAGGTGGTTGGTGTAACAGAGGAAAATGCAGAGGACAGGGAGAAATGGAAACATATGATCCGCTGTGGAGACCCCTAACGGGAGCAGCCAAAAGAAAAAGAAGTACAGTTTTGACATAACAGAAAAACACTTAGTCTAATCTTTATAGTCCTAGCTATTTCTACAAGAAAACACACTTCTAAGATAACTTACTTAAGAGCATAGGCAGTGCTGAGTTTGGATGTCCAAGATCAAAATGCTTAATAATCTCTGGTTCTCACTGTTTAAATTGAAACTGCAGTTCTGCTAAACATTACATCATCTTTTACACCTTCCTGGTTCCCAGGCCACACAGAAACTGCATTTGCATTCTTTTACACTTAGAGCAATAAAGGACATTCCACATGTAAATTCTGGTTATTAACTTTAGCCTTAAAACAATAGGCAGGAAGCCTTCATCTAGCCGGACCGGAGCCAAATTGTAAAATATCAAAGGCAGTGAAAAAATAATTTTAATTTCAAAGAACAGATGTGAAATGCTTGACTTAGTTTTCCTTACAGCAGAATGCAATGTTGCTACAATCTTGAAGGTCAACATTTTAGTATTTTCTTTCATTTAAGAATCAAGCCTGTATTTTACATTTATATTTACAAATGCCAGAATTATGTATCAAATTTTATTTGGCTAGGCTTGCAGCCTTCACCCATCTCTACCCAATCTTCACAACCCCTTTTGAGTTATAGAAGTTTTCCAAGATGTCTTTGGGATGAAAATTGTTCCAAATGCCTCCCAGTGGCTGGTAGATCACATTCTGTCATGAACTGGGGACTATATTCTTTCTTATCTGGATGGTTTTGCTGATACTGCAATCTCCAGCTGGTTTTGGCAAAAACACGATCAACATTTTAGAGAGGTGTTCAGCAGACTAAAAAATGTAAGGCTAACTATTAAGGCCAACAAGTGTCTGGTAAGAATGGCAGAAGTGTCTTGTATGGGCAATAGAGTGGGTGGTGGTGGTAAGTGGTAAGTGAGGTAATAGAATGGGTGGGCTTTTTTCCTCTTTCATCATAGACTGTCTATGGGACAGTACAGCTTCTTTGGCCTAGAATCAGAGGGGCTGCAGCCAACTGGCACAGAGTGGCAGGGGTAGTGTGTGACAGAAGAATGCCAAAGGAGCTGAAAAGTAAGGTATGCAAAACTGTGGTTCAACAGTATTTCTGTATGGTACAGAAACCTGGGCAGTGAAGGCAGAGCAGCTGAGGATGCTAGATGTGATGGTGGTGAATTGCCCATGTGGGACAGATAAAGAAAGGAGGACATCAGAGCAAAAGCCAAAGTACTCCAATTGGAGAGAAAGTCAAACAGAACAGAATATGGTGGGTCATGCACATGTGCAGGAAAGCAGAAGTTGATCTGATGAAGAAAGTTTGGTAGAAACAGGAAAGCAGCAAGAGGAAAGAAAGGCATGCAGCATGCAGCACAGAGAGGGATGAATAGTATGAGAGAACGTCTGTGAATGCTAAGCCTGACTGTTGAACAACACAGGAGAGTGGCATTGGATAGAGAGAGATGGTGAACGTTGACACCTGACCCCATGTTGAAAACAAGAAAACAAGGTTGATGTCGTTGGTGATGATGAATGATCATGTTAAACTTTGGTCTAAATCTATGTTGTTTGTCTATCAGTATGTACTTTTATGAAGGATTTGAAAACCTACTTATAAACAACTTCTTTCAGTACCTTGGAGAGGAGACAAAGCTTGATGACTGAGCAAAAATCAGTAATGGTTAATGGGGAAAGGAATGACACGTGTGTGCTTGAAGCTGTATGACAGGGTTTTGGTGAACAATTTCATATAAAGAATGTGGTTTACTGAGAGTGTTGCTGATAAGCCTTAGGTGGCACAGTGGCACAGTAGATAGCATTATTGTCTCACAGCTAGAGATGCCAAGGTTCAGTTCTCAGCTGGAGTGGAGTCCACACATCTTTCCTGTGTTTATGTGGGTTTCCTTTGGGTGCTCTGGTTTCCTCCCACATTGCAAAGACACACAGTAGGTGGGTTACACACTCTAACTTGACCATAGGTGTGAGTATGTGTGTGAGTTGTGGTATGAAAGAACATACATGGCAGGGCTAGCCGCCTGGTGGTGTGAACTTTGGCTCTAGATGATTGTCACTATGGATGTGACACTCTGACCCTATGTTCAAAAATAGGAGAAGGGTTGTGGATGGTTGGATGGCTGACAAGTCTTAACATTTTTTGATGTATTCTCTGGATTGCATCTGCAGATCTGCTGTCTATCATTTCAAGTTATTTCTGCACTTTTGAAACAGAATTGTGGCAAATATAGCAGTTTCTGAAGTGTGAGAAAGGTGCAGTACCAGATGTATTGTTAAAAGACATTTGGCCAGACGGTGCTAGAGTGGAGATGTTTTATTTTATTTGTTTGATGAGGCTGTCAGTAACCATACATCTGATTCTAGTTCTTGAAAAGGTATACATGTGCCAACCTGCTTAACTGCCTTTCAAAACTATTTTGCCTGACCAAAATGAGTTATCTAATGCTTTTTGACATATTCAGCTTTGGCACAGTTGATGGTCATCCTCGTATCATGAGTTAACTCTTGTTAAATATTATGTTTGTTGTTATTAGTGGAATCCTTTTTCCATTCAACCTCTGTGTTGTCTCTCTTTTTGATTAGCTGTTTAATTTGTGATTCATGGAGTGTGACTACTTTGCACTCATTTATTTGATGTAAGATCATTTTCCCATACAGAGGAAAACATGTTATACTGATAGTTAGCCGTGAGTTCTTACAAGTTTACATAAAGCTACTTAGCAGTTAGAGTTTCTATTGGCTGCTGCTTGTTTTTGAATTGTATTTCCTGCTTTGTTGCATACATTTCCCCTTGTTTAAGCTGAGCTGTGAAATATAAGTCAACAGAGGAAATTATTTAGTAAAAGAGAACTGATGTTATCCATTCAATGCCAGGGAAGTACAGATATTTAAGCTTTTTTTGAGACTTGCATTGCCTGCCAGCATTTTACAATTGAAATGTGTTTTGCATTCCTGTCATGTGAGACTAGAGGAATTTGCAGGGCTTTGATCATTTATTTGCTGGTAGATCATTAGCAGTTAGAGTTGTTACTGGCTGTTTCTTGTTTGTAGCTTGCTCTAATTTCTGTTGCACTGAACAGCTTTGTCCTTTCTGGGGCTGAAAACAATCATTGTGTTTGTATCTTATTGAAATGTTCCCCTTATCTTTGCACTGTCCCAAACAATGGACTACCACACTGCACTATTAATTTAATTATTTTTCTGTATCTAGCTGTACATTATTGTGTTCCAGTTGCTGCACTATTCAGCTTGTGGGTTCTGTGCTTGCTCTGCTGGTATTTCATCCACTAATATTTTCATACACTAAGCTGTATTTTTAATTTTCTTATAACTCTCATCTTTTCAAAATTGGTCCCTATACTGTTTTGTCATACTAACAAAGCTGTGTTTTAAATTTTCTTATCACTGTTCAAAAATCTTTTACCCGTTCATGGTCTGCATTGCTCTGTCATACTCTCAAAGCTATTTGATTTTTTTCTTCTTATAACTATGCTTGTTGTCTCTTGTGCTTGTATTGTTCTACTGTATACACTAGGCTGTGTTTTTCCTTTTCCTTTCGATTATCACTGATTTACACTGCTATGTGTTGGGCTGTATTTGGTTTGCCGATTTGTAAACTGTTTAGTTTTGCTGCACTGCATTGACCTGCACTGTGCCAGGTGGTGAACTCCTTGGCTAGACTGTACATTGTAGTAACACTCCATACTAAGTTATGATTGATTCTGGCATTTATTCATCCCTAAAGAACTCTCCAATCAAACAGCTTTATTATAATCCTCTAATAATACAAAAATGAAACAGATATCTCATGCAAAACTGTTAGATGTCACCACAGATAACAAACTCACATAAATAAATGTTAAAAAACACCATAAACTATACAGTCTCTGCAGAATCTCCCCTTGCCTACCTAACTCCTCATACAGATATGTAGCCTTATCCTTTTTACACCCTATTCTCCTCTGTGCTGCACCTGTAACGATAAACCTACTAAATTCTCAACTGAACATTCTGGATCAGTGTTATGATAAAGTTGCTAAATTTATAATTGGCATGCCTTATAGGATACACCATTGTCTTGCACTGCAAAAACTATCCTGGCTAGAACTCCTCACCCCTGTAAACTTCTAACAATTAACCACCGCACATAAACTCATTTACCAACTAAAGCAATGTCCTGCATTAGCCAATATCCTCCAGATGTGTTCTGCAAATGGACCTCTCCCCTCAGAAAACAAAATGTTTCATGTTGTAATGCCTGCAAATAACCATGCAGGTGACTCTGTATATTCCTCACTCATCGTCAAATTATTGAACAACCTTCCCTTGTAGCTTAAACAAATCAACACCAACTCAAACAACACTTACAACCCTAATTCTGTTCTTGCTAATCAGCAGGATAAGTCCTGCTCCACGTCATATAACCTTAACACTCACCATATTTCTCTGTCTAAGACTTTTTACCCTTTGACTTACTTCCCTCCTTTCAGTCATATAATTGTTCTCCCAACTAACACTAACCTTGCTCACTTCATCTCTATGTTATACCCAAACTCCCACAGTCTAGGTCTCCATAGTGCTCACTCGCAGACTAAACTACTCTTTTGCCCACCTTGACTAACTAGTTTCTTTTTATCTCATCTTCTTTTATGATTTCTCATATTGTTTATCTCAACCCTACAAACCTCCCCTAGCTAACCCTCTCTCAAACAAACACAGCAAATATGCTGAATACATTCAGAACTGTAAGTTTATTAGGTTAACCACTGATCACCAGCTTCTGTATAACATTTCTTATCTATTGTATGTTCACAGTAGTCACTATTTCCCCACTATAATTGCAACACATTGTCAAACATTGTTATTCTGTCAATGTCATACATATTATATTATATAAAAAAGGAGATTTTCTCCTCAGGCCTCCTCTTAAAGGGGTCATTATATTGATCCAGTTGGACTATCCTAGTCAACAAATGCACATATAAATAAATAAATAAATAAACTGACTGATGTAATGCAGTTAGCTGTTAGCCTAATACCCACTTGGTGTTGTGATGTAATGTAGCAAGTAGCTTAAGCTTGGCAAACAGACATTGTTGTCTGCTTAACAAGAGTTACTATATGAAAGGTGTAAGTGCTTATTTAGTCTTGAAGTTCCCCTCTCAAATCATGACATGCTCAGTAATAACCATGCACTATGACCCGCAGCACAGTGTAGCTTCGTTTCACTTATTTATGCCATGGAGGATAAGATTGTCACTACCAAAGCCACCAAGAGTAAAACCATCTAAAATTAAGGCCAATGAGCCTCTGCCACCAGGGTAGATAGCACATCACCACCACCAGCAGTACCATAAACATCAGCAGACACACCACATCTGTTTACTAGTTACAGACATGTCACAAGGGAACAGATCCCAAGCACTTAAGGTGCTCTGCCTCTAAAGCCATGCAAGATAATGTTTTGATAACTGGCAACTGTCAGTTTTACAGATGCCACCCTTACCAGACTGGAAGAGAACAGGGTGACACTTAACTTCCTTTCTGGTGCTAGGATTTGTGATGTTTGTGAAGGTTCTTGGATCCCTAAATCCTGAAAAATGCAACTATGACCTAGTTGTGATCAATGTTCTGAACTGCATTTTCTGAAATGGGTCTTAAAGCACTTGACGGCTTGAATTTTTTTCTGTAACATATCCTTTGTAAAAGGCAATATGTAGTGAATGTGTTACAACACAACCACATTCAGATTGTATTTTTTCCACCACTTATCTTCTACATTCTCAGATGCATTGATACTCAATGAGAAGTATGCTAAGGTAATGTACTCTGAGTAATATTAAAAATGGGCCTTCTCTGTTGGGTTATAAAGTTCATGATCCCCAATGCTACAACTACAATAGCCAGATATTTCCTATGCTTGAGTCTGTAAGGTACCTTGAGTGTTTTTTACAAACTGTCACTCCAGTCAAACTGAAAAGTTAGCACAGGATTACAACAGAATAACAAAATATGGTTCAGGATGCTCAACTTGGAACCATCATTGCATCTGTCTCAGGATATATCCAGTTGCTAGAAGACAGCCAGTAAATAATAAATATGCACTTAAGACCTACAGTACAATTTACACTTCCCAGAAAAAGTGCCTTTGCTTCAAATTATATGTTCTTTTAGTCAACCTCCATTTTGCAGATGCATACACTACTAAGGGCTTCCAAATACAAAATCATTACAGCAAAACTAGATTCATTACTGTAGTATCTAGACTATGTGAAATTCTTCCACACTCCAGAAGGCATCTACCTCATAAAACTCCATTTAGGAGCATCATGAAGATTTACTGTGGAGCTAAAAAGAGTATGACGTTTCAAGAATGGTATTCTTTGATTCTAACCTAGTTTTAGAAGCCTACGTTGTTGTCAACTGTAACTTTATTTTGCTAGTAGATCAGCATCAAAGTACACCTTGACAAATGACCTCAGCTGCTGCATGCAACTCACCTGAACTGAGTATTAATAAACTATGATAAGATTAGTTACCTCAGATATAAAATGTAGTACTTATACTATGCTTTCAGCTATTCTTTTATACAAAAATTATGTTATTGATTATCACATCTTATAGCTTCTCACTCATGCAGCTATCTCTTCAGCTCCCTATAGCACAGATTGGTAACATTTCCATTTTCCGCACTATAGTGCGGTCTCAGAGTTTGTAAATTTAAATATAAATAGCAGGGGGTGTGAGGGGTGCAGGGTGACTTGCCCTCCTGTTAGCAATGTGTAGGTACATTTTTTTTTTTTTACATGTTCAAAATTTTAAAAGTCAAACATATGGGTCTCAGCTTTTTGAAATTTCAATCATGTATAGTAGACCCAAAATCAAATATTGTAAGTGAGACCAATAATTTATATCCTGCAGTCAAGATGGTAAAGGATAAACCTTGCCTACTTACTGATTCTGTGGTTAGACCTAAAGTTAGGAAGAATGTGGGGGATGTTAGTCTGGATGCCAATCCACAGGTGTCTTTTCCCCTGCCAATTCGACTGGAGAAAGGCCCGAGAAGGGCAAGGTCTATGAGTCGTGGCAGGCAGAAAAGGAAACTCTCAGGGGAGTTTCAACAGAACCGCACTTTGAAAAAGATGTGGAACAGAACAGACAAAACATAGTACACAATCTATCTGATGTTGCACTCTCACAAGATGATTTCAACTTATTGAGAAAAGGGCTTAGCTTTATACCCAAAACACACAGTAAGTTAACAGATACAATTATTGACTTGAAACTTTATTGCAGGAATGTAATGCTGAAACTCCATTTTGGAGGTTCTGATACTACACCATATTCAAAGGATGCATTAGTGTTTAAAAAATTAAGTGAGTATACACCTGTACATCATCCACTTGTTGAAGCCTATTTTAGGCTCACAGAAGATGAGATATACAACTATTACAATCGAACCAAATCAGGTAGGACTTTAAGAAAATATGATAATTTAACATACCAAGAGAGGCAGAGTCTTAAGAGACTACAACAGGACCATAGAATCATTATTAGACCTACTGATAAAGGTGGTTGTATTGTAGTGATGAATACCCTACACTACTATGATTCTATGTCTAGTATTCTGCATGATAAATTTTATAAAGAGACTGGGCTATCAGCAGTAAAAGAAGTCATTTTATATGTACATAACATCCTATCAGACATTCATAAGAGTGGTTTGATTGATCGTGATTTACATGAATACCTTCTAGTGAAAACACCCTTGATTCCAGCTATACATGGCCTGCCGAAATTACATAAGAATGCCAGTGACCCACCCATGAGACCAATTGTCTCTGGCCATGGATGGGTCACTGAGCATATCTCTGTATACATAGAGAAAAATTTGAGGCAAGTACTGAACAAGAATAAGTTTGTACTGAGGGACTCCAAACAGTTCTTAATAGAACTATATGATTGTTTTAACTGTAATGGCATCATTGATGAATATATGTTCGTGACCCTTGATATACAATCACTCTTTACGGTCATTCTGAACACCTTAGGACTTACGTTTATTTCTGAATATCTTAAGGAACATAGTGAGTACGACATAGTGAAGATTGATTTATTGGTACACTTCCTGGAATTAGTATTGGAAAACAATTTTTTGTTTTCAATGACATCATATACAAACAGGTAGATGGCGTAGCTATGGGCACTTCCTGTGCCAATAGCTACGCCAACATGTTCCTTGCACATTGGGAACAGCATATCTTGTTCTGTGAGACATTATTTAAAGAACACGTTAAGTTCTATCGACGTTTTGTTGATGATGTGTTTGTGATATGGAATGGCACTTTAGAACAACTTCAATTGATGCACACTATCGTGAATAATCTAATTGATTGTCTCAAATTTACAATGCAGTTTTCATATAACAGAATTGAATTCCTGGATTTGTATATTGAAAAACTTCCAAATGGTCTTATTAATACAGGAGTGTACAGGAAACCATGTCATGTTAATACCCTGCTCATGAGATCGAGTATGCACCCTCCTTTTGTATTCAGGAATGTTATGGTAGGTCAGGCCATTAGAGCATCAAGGCTAAATCCTTTGGAGGCAGGCTTTGTATCTGAACTAGGGGACCTTAAAAGTAGACTTTTGCAGAGAGGATACAATATTAATGAAATTGATCCTTCTCTGGAACGAGTCTTAGGACTACGTAACACCGTAGCTACACCATATTTTGGACGTCACAGTTCCAACACCCAGGTGAATAGGGAGCACATGTCATCTCATGTTAAGTTTTCAACATATTATTCATCAGATAATAATGAGATTAGAGATATCATCAATAAATATTGGTCCATCATGCATGTTGACCCTAAATTAAGAGTCATAGTTGGTGAAACTCCTAGTTTTTTGTACAAGAATAAGAACAATCTTAAAAAAATGCTATGCTATCCTAAGTATGGAACAGTAAACAAAGTAGCAGGACATACTAAACCGTGTGGTAGATGTAATTTCTGTCAATTTATTAATGAAGACAGCAACTTTTTACATCCTGATACGCTTGTCACTTATGAAATAAATGTGGAGGCTGACTGCATGACCACTAATGTGGTATATTTGTCCACCTGTCAGATCTGCTCCCACTTTTATGTTGGGAAAACCAACCGATCATTAAGGGACAGAATGAGGGAACACATCTATCACATAAGGAAGGGTTCACCTTATAATGCCCTAGCGAAACACGTCAATCTTGCAGGAAGATCGCACTGTTTTTGTTTTAGAGTACTTGAAACTATAGTTCCAGCAATAAGAGGCGGTGATATTAGGACGCATACAGAGAACAAGGAATGTGACTGGATAGTTCGGCTTAGGGCAGATAAAGGATCTGGCCTCAATGATAGAGCCTCGATAAAACCGAGACTAAGAACACGTAGGAATATTAAATAGATTGTATCTGCTTTCTCCAGTGACATCTGTACTAGTAATTTATCTCTTTTTTCTTACCCCCCTTCAATACTCACTTTTATTTATGAGATTTCTCACATAGGTTCGCTATTTTTCATGTCATTCCATTTGAAATGTAGTTGACTAGGATTTTTTGTATCCTTAGGATAGGCATTGTCTGAGCATTTAATATTTATTTGATTTGTGATTTCAGGACATATATTTTGTATATTCAACTGGTTATTCATTACATGCATTCTTATTGTATTTACTTGTTTGACCACTAGAGGTGATCATACAATAGAACCAGTTTATGTTCTTTTCATTGTAATCACTTGTTTGACCACCAGAGAATTTAGCTTTTTTCTTCCCCCCCCCACCACTTCAACACTCACTTTTATTCATGATATTTCTTATGTAGGTTATATATATATTTTATGTCATTTCATTTGGAAATGTAGTTGACTGGGATTTTCTGTATTTTCAGGACAGGCATTGTTTGAGCATTTAACATCTATTTGATTTGTGATTTTAGGATGTATATCCAACTTGTTATTCATTCATTATATGTATCCTCATTGTAATTGCTTGTTTGACCACTAGAGGTGATCATACAAAAGAATCAGTTTATGTTTTCTTCATTGTAATTACTTGTTTGACCACTAGAGGTGATCATATAAAAGAACCATTTTAAGTTTTTATTTATTTTAACTTAGATCTGAAGAAGCTGTGTTAACAGTGAAAGCGCTCATCTTTAAATAAATACTCATTCTTTTTACATAGTTGGACTTGAGATACTCTTCATTTTTTGGACCTGTTTTGCTCCTGCAACCTCCAACTTGATTTTACTTCTAAGTAACTTTATTTTGCTTGTAGATCAGCATCAAAGTACACCTTGACAAATGACCTCAGCAGCTGCATGCAACTCACCTGAACTGAATATTAATAAACTATGATAAGATTAGTTACCTCAAATATAAAATGTAGTACTTATATTATGCTTTCAGCTATTCTTTTATACATAAATTATGTTATTGATTATGACATCTTATAGCTTCTCACTCATGCAGCTATCTCTTCCACCCATCTCTAAAACACACCTCCCTACTGTACGTGAGTACTTTACATTATATGTGTACTTGTCCTTGTTAAACTATTTGAAAAAGCTTGTTGCAGGGCAGATTAAGGGATACTTTGACATGTACAGCAGTTGTGTGGTTTTAGAGAAGACAGAGGGGATTCCACTGTCTTTTGGATTCTATCACGTGCCCTGAATCACATGCAATTCAGTTGTGGAGTCTTTACTGACATAACAAACACTCTTATTTGAGTTATTCACTTTCACCTCCTGATATTACCGCAGTACACTTTATTTGACGAACACAAACTCAGTGGTTCAACATGTCTTTAAACTTAGGCCTTTTAGAATTAAAGTGGGTACACCATTTTCTTCTGCACACACAGCACACAAGATGGTATAGTCTAATATTAGTTACTTCAGCCCTCCTGGCTGCTCTCTTTATTAATTCCTTACCCAGCTTGAAATCGAACTTCCAAAAAGCTGACTTTCATATAGCTGAGACCATATGATCGACTTTTGGAACAGACAGCTCCCTATAGCACAGATTGGGAACATTTCCATTTTCCGCACTATAGTGCGGTCTCAGAGTTTGTAAATTTAAATATAAATAGCAGGGGGTGTGAGGGGTGCAGGGTGACTTGCCCTGATGTTAGCAATGTGTAGGTACATTTTTTTTTTTTTTTTTTTACATGTTCAAAATTTTAAAAGTCAAACATATGGGTCTCAGCTTTTTGAAATTTCGATCATGTATAGTAGACCCAAAATCAAATATTGGCCTAACTTTCATAAATTATATTGTTATCTGAAAGGTGTCAACCTATATCACAGATATCTGAAATGATTTACATGATAACCTAATGGAAATAGTGAAATAACTGTAAAATAGATATTTCTCATTAGCAGCCATAAAATAAAACATATGTTATTTGGCTTTTGCAAACTGTTGTACAAGATGCCAGGGCACTGACGTGTACAATATCCATTTAGGTTTGTTATGCTACTAGAAAGAGGATGTCATCAGATATCAAAGTATTTACTTCACATACTACTGTATATCAAATGCAGAATATTTACACAACTTTATCTGTGCTGGAAGTTCTTTATGAGCCTCAAGCTAAAGCCTACATTGAACTTGTTAAAAGGATGTTTTTTTGGTAACCATTTGAAATGTTAGGACCTGATAAAACGAGTGCCGAAATACAAAGACTGAATGGCCCAAGTATCAGACTTGTATGCACCAAGTCAGAGATGCCATTTTTTCAGAATATTCCCTTTTCTTCAAGGTATGGCAATCTCAGAGTCAATATATATAAGACTGGTGGGCATCGGGAGCTTACACCCCTGCAAAAAAAGTTTTAAGGAGAAGCATGATCTTCGACATTCGCTGTTATGTGTTTTTGGTCTTTTGTTTCCACATGTTGGCACTCTGTATTTTGAATGCCAACATTTCAATAGGGAGCCTTTTTTTCTGAGAGACTGAATGTGATTATTCTTTGAATGTGATGGTTTGTCTCTTTAAGCTGTTCATTTTGCAAGCTTTTCTTAAGACTGAGTATCATAATGCTGAGCTTACAAAATTGGGCACATTAAGACTGACCTATTTGGTCACATGTTCCCAGTTAAAAAGTCAAGGCCTGCTGACTTGATTATATGCTTAAGATCAAAGTTCAAGGCCTGTTCACTTTCTCATGTCTCATGGTGTCAACAGTCATCTCCAATTTACATGGTCATATGTTCTTGGGCAAAAATCAAGACCCACCCCATTATTTATTTATTTATTTATTTGCAGTTGGTTTACCAGGATAGTCCATTGGGCCAAAATGAACCCGTTTTCAATGGAGTCCTGGGGAGAAAAGCTCCAAAAACAAACAAACTAGGTACATACAATAGATTACTAATGATAATTATACAAATATAAAAAGATACAAGCATTTCATTTCAAAAATTCAGGAAACATTTCAGAACAATACAGTCTAGTGATGAAAATTTGAGGTGTTTTAGGCTGTGAAAAGTAATATTGCATAATGATACAGAGTAGTTATTGTGTAAGGAGCATAAGCTTTACAAGGTGCAGTCAAATACAGTCTTTGCAGATACCATGGGAAAAAAAATAAATAAATAATATGAGTTATGGGGAATTTATAAGGAAAAATTACTGGAGTAACATGAGAGTGAAAGGAAGAAAATTTCCATTATTAGTTAAGAGGGGTGGGAGCAAGAGCATTCCCAGTGGGACATTAGATGTATGTGAAGAGATTTTTTGAACATATAATGGTTAGAGGTGGTGCGAATGGATGGTGGTAGTGAGTTCCAAAGATGTGCTAGGTTATAGGATAGTAAGTTTTTGCCTGGGGGACGAGTTGGTTTGTGCACTTCTAATAGGTTTTGATTGTTTGACCTTAAAACTCTATCAGGTAGGTGCATCTTAAAGGCAGAAGACAGGGAGGGACAGAGAGGGGTTGAAAATGAGCTTATGGGCAAGAGTTAGCTGAGTATAGCTGAGATGATTGGGTAGTTCTAGCCAATTAAGTTTTTGGAGAGAGGAACAGTGGTGGGTGGAGGACCTATGGCTGTTAGCGAACTTGGCGATTTTGTTGTAGCAAGAGGAAAGTTGTTTTTTTAGAGAGGACTGAAGATTAGTTAGGAGTGGAGCTCCATAGAGAAGGGAGGGGATAAGAAAGGAAGAAGAGAGTGATTTTAGAGGTGCTTGTAAGGTACTGATTTTGTCGGTAGAGCATACCTAGTTTTTGATGGGTTTTTTTGATATTTAATTGTAGATGGGAGTTGAAATTAAGCTGGTTGTCAATTTGGACACCAAGTAACTTGGTTTCTGACACCAGTTCCAGAAGTGAGTTATTTTGACTAGTAATCAAGAATGTGTTTATATCGAAAGGAGTAACTTTAGAGGGGTAAATACCATTAGTTTAGTTTTGGAAGCATTGAGTGCTAGGTGGTTTATTCTCATCCATTGCTCAGTGATTGAAAAAGCTTCTTGTGTAAGCTTTAGGAGCATAGGGGTAGATGTGGCAGAGCAGATAATGGTAGAATCATCTGCATATTGGATGATATCTGAGAATGGAATAGATTTGCGGAAATCATTTATAAATATATTGAAAAGAAGGGGACCTAGTATGGAGCCTTGAGGAACTCCGGTGGGGGTACTAAGAAAAGAGGAGGTTGCCTTTTTCCATTTTACAGCTTGGGATCTATTAGATAAGTAGCTGGAGAACCAGTTCAAAGAGGAGGGAGATAGGTTAAGTTTTGAGAGTTTAGTTAAGAGCAGGCTGTGTGAGATAGTGTCAAAGGCCTTAGAGAGGTCCAGTAGTAGGGTAGAAACAATTTGGCCAGAGCTTTGTTTACAGTTTCAAGATAGGAGAGGAGGGCTGTCATGGTGCTATGATTTGGCCTAAATCCATGTTGTGTAGTAGTTAGTTAAAGATAGAAGGCTGGTACTGTTCCTTTTTCTTCCTTTTATGCCAAACCATCCTTCTGTATATGAAACACTAGCCTTGGCTACTTCTCTTTACTTCTGCTACATTCGCTCATAACAAATTTGATGATTGGTTTAATTTTATACGTTCCTTGGGTTCACTTGCACATGCCCCACTTTAAAAAAATGAAGAATGTTTTTTTTCTTGCTTAGAACTGTACAGTATGCAAGTGGATTTTTTAGGTGCAGGTTACTCACAACTTGTCACTTTACGTATTCATCAGTACTGGAAGTTATTTCGAACACAACAGATAAGTGATATCCTCAACAGTTACAATATACTGTAAAACAAACTCAGAAGAGAGCCAGTTCTGACAGCCTAGCACACAATAAGTATCACTCTGATTTGGTAATGATAAACTGAACTTAGTGAGTCTGCATTGTTAATAAGCAGGCAGACAAAAATAAATGCCTACAAATGTACATATGTATGCATAGACGTAAACAATAGAAAATATTTTGCAAGCAATATATTTCTTAAATACACCTGATGCAAAACTTTACAAGGCACTGTTTGCAGGAAGGAACTGAGCAGTATGTAGCAGGACCAGGAAGAGCACTTTATGTGGTTACACAATCTACCTGTGTTTAACAGGAAGAACATATTTATATATTCCGAAGTAAGTTCTAGGCAAACTGCCTTTGAAGGCCATTTTAAGCCTAGCCAATTTCTATATAATATTTGATTGTAGATTGTCCTTCCTGTCCTATTGTCAGTAATTATATATTACCCCTAATGTGAATAACTGGGGTCATACCAAAGATAGATTGATGTGACCTATGCGTGGGATAAAACATTTAGGGGCTGCCTTTGTCCATTAGTAGTACAGAGGCAGTCCTGGGGTAAAATTTTCCCTCCATAGATTTAAGTTGCACTTAAATATGGACAATGATAAACTTTGTTTTATGTGGATGGGAAGTCTGTTCCAGAGCAGCAGTATCCTTTGCGAGATTTACCTGTCACTTCAAACCATTCTTATGATGTAGCAGAAGAGGTTTAGATCCCTAGACTGAGTATTTCTGATGCCATGTGACTTGCTGATATGCAGTAAATCCATCAGTAATGGTCAAAGGATGCCTTGTATGCCATACACAGGTCACCTCTTAGAAGTCTGTAGGATACCGAGTATAGTGACAGGGCTTTGAGTCAGTCCATGTAGGGCATATTGACGTATTGTTTAGGCCTTGTATCCATTCAGTAAACTGTCTGTGGGAATTCCAGTTGTTGCATGTGCTTGGACAGATACATGTCAAAGGGGGCATTATATTTATTAATTGGCCTAATGATGGCTGAATAAAGGTGGACAATGACATACCTAGATTTAGACACAATCCATTTGTTTATAACTGTGCAATATAGAAGGACTTTCTTACAACAATAGAAATATGTTAGTCAACTGTTAGGTCACTGTCCACATAAGTTCCCTAATCCTGAACAACTAGGTCAGCTCTTAGAAATTTATTGTCAATGTGACATTTCCCTAGGGAAGATGACTTCCTAAAGGATTCAGTAATGCATTGTTTGGCATTTAGTTTCGGTCAATGATTTTGTCCCCAGTTATTTATTTTGGAGAAGCCTTCTTGTAGGATGGCTAAGTCATTTGGGGATTCAATGATTGCTCCTAGCTTTTACATTTTTTTCTCATCCTTCTAGCATATACTGGAAACTTCCATTGTACATGTGCAAGAACTCAGTTGCATTAACTGTAAGTGCAATACAAAAGTTAAAAGACTATGTGGTTTCCAGGTTTTAGAAATTTTTAAAAATGAAGACTTAAAAACTTCATAAAGGAGATAACAGCATTTGTTGTGCATAGTTTACATTCTCCAAATAAAGTGAATGAACGGGGCCTATAAGTATATGCTTCTAAGCATAAATTACATTTTTTTCATATGTACAGAGTTCTCCTTTCTTCCGAAGTACTGGGAATGCAAGTATTTTGCACTAGGTATAAAGCAATGTAATGGAGAAAATAATGGATAAGGTAATACTGGATAAGTTATTGCCAGAACCGGATAGGTTGGGGCTTGAAACCATATATCAGCAGCCATATGTTGAAAACAGATCTATTACCACCTGTAACTTGATATTCTATAACAATATAATAACAGCTATGAATGAAAAATTGTATTGTGATGTAATTTATATAGCTTTAACTTCAGCATTTGGCAGGGGCATGCACAAAACCCTGATCAATACAGTAGTACAACTAGGTATTGATGTACTCTTAATAAGATGGATAGCTGCATAACGAAAAAATGAACTGCAGACCTGCTGGCAAAAAAAAACAAGTAAACCAGAAGCCAAAAATTTAGCGCTTTCATCCACTGTTTAATACGTGAACTTCCTCAGAAACATTTTCAAATGATTTCCAGTTCCTTAAATAACTTACTAAACAGGAAATGACATCATGACCATCAAACTGAAAAAATAACAAATGTGATTTTCTACAAAAATGAAATATTGTCATAATGATAACAAAAAAAAAATAAATAAATATATAGAATGCAAGGAGACATTGTGGCAACTTTTGTTGGGGGCTGATAAGTTGCCTGGCCTCAATGATTATATGAATTTAAAATGTTTTTTAAAATATAGATAGGTGTTTGAGACCATATGCATGTGATCCATGTGTGTTTTGTGTGAGGTGTACATGTGTGTACACATAAATGTTCATATCACTCTGATTCCCTTCAGAAACATGATATGATTTACATTATTCAACATATACATATATATTTTTTTGTTTTATACATATACTATATTTTATACATATTATATTATATACATTTTGGTGTGTGTACTTGTGTGTATATATCATCATTATTTTTATATTGTCATATTTTTTACGAAATTTATATATATATATTTTTTCACATGTGTATTTTATATTTTCATAGTGACCTTTGGTTCTATGTTGTGTGTGTGTGTGTGGGGGGGGGGGGGGGTGGAGGGGGGTACATGTCTATATGTGCATATGTGTGTGTGTGTGTGTGTGTGTATGTGGGTGTGTGTATGCATGTGATTGTTGTGTCTACGTGGGAGAGGTCTTTGGACACGCATTTCATATGCTCAAGTTGATTATTTTGCTATTCACACAGCATGAATTTACACTGCATTTTTATGACTGTATTTTTGCATTTATACATATGTATGAGTATATATGTGTATATACATTCATTTGTATATATATATACATATATATATATATATATATATATATATATATATTTATTTATTTATTTATTTTTTTATCATTATGACAATATTTCATTTTTGTAGAAAATCACATTTGTTATTTTTTCAGTTTGATGGTCATGATGTCATTTCCTGTTTAGTAAGTTATTTAAGGAACTGGAAATCATTTGAAAATGTTTCTGAGGAAGTTCACGTATTAAACAATGGATAAAAGCGCTAAATTTTTGGCTTCTGGTTTACTTGTTTTTTTTGCCAGCAGGTCTGCAGTTCATTTTTTCATTTTGTTTGGTTGTCAGCATTTTTGATGGATAGGTGCATAGCTTACAAATAGGACATGGCAAGTATCATACAGCAACTGGACAGGTAAAATCCTTGGTTACAGTCAGGGTGTCCCACAGGGCTCTGTCCTAGGCCCTTACTTGTTGAGATTGTATCTTTCAGACCTAACTTTTTCATCTGAGATTTTCTACAGTCTGTATGCAGACAACCTAAAATTGGGTAAACTGATTACATGTGTTACAGATAAGGCATGTCTGCAAAATAACTTGACTAAATCAACCATTTGGGCACAGGAGAATAATATGCTGATAAATACATTAAAAACTAAGTATATGAGATTTGGGAGACATAAATTGAAAGGTGAATATTAAATGCAGCCCACAGAGATTGAAACTGTAGACTCATTTAAGGACCTGGGTATATGGATAGATTTAGCTATGAGTTTTTCTAATCATGTCAACCAATTGGTTAATGACAGTTATCAAACTATAGGTTGTATAAAAAGATTTATAAAGTCTAGAAAATCAAAAATAATGAAGTCATTGTTTCTTAGTTACATTAAACCCAAATTTTAGTAGTATGGAATAACAATATGGAAACCCTATAAGAAAACAAGCATGAGTAAACTGGAAAGAGTACAGCAGAAATATACCAAGGGTATCCATGAATGTGAAAATTTAAGTTATTATGAAATACTAAAATATCTGAACTTGTACAATGTTGCTTACAGATATCTAAGAGGAAATCTTATTCAGGTGTATAGGGCATTTAGAGACAACTACATCTGGGAATGTTTGGGGTTATCAAAAAGTACTAGAGAACCATCATATAACCTAAGTAGAAGATACTATAGGAATGAGAAGTGTACCAATTGGTTCTCTGAGAGAGTAGCTGATGTTTGGAACAGACTACCAAATTACATTAAAGCAAGCACTAATTTAGATATTTATAAGAACAGCCTGGATACATTATGGGAACAAGTGTTCTGGTATATTGACAAGCTAGAAGGACATTAATGCCTATGCATGAAATATTTGTATGTAACAATGTATAAATAATTGCAAAAGCAAATCCCAAGCTAGTTTAACACAACTGTTTCCCAGTTTCTACACCAGCTGCAAATGTTTACATAAAATAAAAGCAGTCAGACAACAAGGGTATAACAAGGCATCATTTCAAAGCATTCTTCATTTGTGTAAGCAAAGATATTGCCTCTGGTGATGCTTCACTTTCAAAAGTATGATGCATTTCCAAGTTTGCAAGGCTTGAATCAGTTCAACAATGTTTTATCTTTTTTTAATATAAGTGGAAATATACAGTATTAATAGCATCTTTCTGAAAGATTCTTTGCAACACTTGTCTTAGGAAACTTTAAAACACCATTTCGTTTCTACACAGAAAGAGCTGTACTATCACAAACCCATACCTCTCAACCTCTTAGCTCATGAAATATGGACAAAACCAAAATTAACTGGGGGAGTCAAAGGCCCAAAGATATGGGAAATTATAAATATTGTTCTTATAAATTTAAAAAGCTGCTATAATTAAAGGTCTTGTGCTACAATGCATTTTTTGAATGATGTGAAGTTTAAATCCAAACGTCTGTCATTATTTAGTGAATCCATTTCTCACTGAGTTGTCAGAAAGCCAAACATTTTATGAGAAACATATAAAAAATATGGGACAAAAATCTAGACATTCTGCAAAAATCTGGTTAGTTGACAGGTATGGATGGGCATTTGTCAGCTGTCAATCGGTGGTACTAAATCAGTTCAGAAAACAAAAATATCATGAAAACTGGTAGAGAATCAATGTATAAGTAAAGTCCTGCAGTGCACCATAAGTTTAAAAATATTCAGAGTACTCATAATACCTCAACCTAACTTATTGCTAATATGATGATGTTGAATCATTCCTCTAGTCTCATGCTGACAAACAAGGTAGTAAAGCTTGAAGATATTGCTTTAGAATGGAACCAGTAGTAAGCAGTATCAGAAGGATTAGCAAGTCTTTAACAAGAACATTTCAGCAATGTGTCCAGCTTCTAATGTTTTAGTTTATATTAAGATTTTTGCAAAACACAAAGGAGGAAATTCAAGGGATGTTACAGTACGGTAGAGCTTCCTGAAGCTCACAAACTATGATATGCTTTTGAAATATGCACAATGTTAATTTATGGCTCAGGTGTGTCTTGTATTCATGATATAGGAATCTTTTTTTTTTTTTTTTCCAGAAAGATTTATTTCCTTTTTGGCATTTGCACACTTCTTTATACAGTAAAGTAATCTAGTTTTTCACTTACCAGAATATAATGCTTGTTTATAAGATAAAGTAAACCAATGTTTGTGTGGTACAGTTAACCACAAAATGACAGACTAATATTGTCAAGGACATATCCAGCTGGGTTGTGTATATGAGGCTTGTTTATGTTCTGCTACTGCTTCACAATTAGGAACTAAATAACCAAAACTGTGACTATTTATAAAACTCACTCAATGCAGATTTTTGGATAACACAACAAAGGCTTTGGTAGATAGACAGGCACTCGGACTACTTAGAAAAATTAATTGTATTTTTATTAACAGTAAAGATTTACATAGAGAGGTGAATATTTCACATAGAAGTTTGCCAAGCTGTAATGTGTTTGAGATGTGGATGTCAAGAAATTCACCTCAAGAGTGGAGTGAAGCAAAACTTGAGAGGCAATTCTGGACATCTGTGTCAAGAACACATAACTAATTAGTTATGACTGGAGAGACCAGGTCATACCTGCTTACAGTACATATAGCTTCACCTGCTTTGGTGTCCTACTAGTTACAAAAGGAAAAAAGGGAAAGAGCACGGTGTGTTTCTTTACAGGTTTGAAAGACATAAAAAACTTAACTGCTGCCATACAAACTGTAACCAGAAACTTAGGAGGACATTCACCTAAGTTATTCTTAGGTACACACTTTTGCAAATTCACTTAATCAAACATTTAATTCTTCTAACCTTTATTCATTGATCACTATATGTCGAATGTTATTTCAGAGATTGATGAAATCTTTCCCAGGGTAATGAACCACTTTGCTAAAAGGCACACCGAAACACAAACCACACAAAATCAAATTCACCCAAGTGGGGGGCTTCACCCCCACACCCCCCTAACTATATATACCAACTCTGAGATCACACTACGGTGGGGAAAAGGGCAAAGTTCTGGTGTTGACCAAGTGCTTCCTTACCCTGGGAAAGATTTCGCCGATCTGTGAAATGGCTTTCGATATATAGTGGTCATTGAATAAAGGTTCAATGAATTTAATGTTCGACTAAGTGATATAGACCTCCCTACCGCAGTGCTTTTGCATGAAGATGTGCAGCACTATGGTGGGTTGTCTTGACAGCCATGCTAGACACCAATTAGTCATGTGATCTCCCACTGGAACTGCCAGAGGTAAGGCATTAATACAGCCAAGCAATTCAGATTTGATGTTTAGATTAACATATCTGCTTCTGGCCACTTGTGATAATGAACACAGTCAAAATGCCACATTCATCTTTTGCAGTAGATGTAGGTATTGGAGACTTCAGTGGGCAAGTCATGTTAGGGTGTGTGTGTGTGATTGCATGTCTAAGTGCATGAGTGTGTGTCTGGGAGGTACTAGAGTGGGGGTTAGTGATGGATTAACTTTGGTAGGTGTGTGTGTGTGTGTGTGTGTGTGTGTGTGTGTGTGTGTGTGTTTGTGTATGTATGTGTGCGTGTTTGTGTGTATGCGCTTGTGTGTGTGTGTGTGTTCATGTGTGTGAGTGAAAGCATGAGTGTGACTGTGAGTGCGATTGGGCAGAGAGAGGGCTGTGTGTGCATATGTGTGTGTGTGTGTGTGTGTGTGTGTGTGTGTGTGTGTGTGTGTGTGTGTGTGTGTGTGTGTGTGTGTGTGTGTGTGTGTGTGTGTGTGTGTGTGTGTGTGTGTATGTATGTGTGTATATGCATGTGTGTGTGCATGTGTGTGTGTGTATGAATGTAGGGGGTGTTTGTGTGTGTGTGTGTATGTGTGTGTGTGTGTGTGTGTGTGTGTTCAGGTGTGTGAATGAATGTATGAGTGTGAATGTGAGTGCGATCAGGCGGAGAGGGGGCTGTGTGTAAACACGTGTATGTTTGTGTGTGTATGTGTGTGCGTGTGTGTGTGTGTGTGTGTGTGTGTGTGTGTGTGTGTGTGTGCGTGTGTGTGTGTGTGTGTGTGCGCACGCACGCGTGTGTGTGTCTGCATGCGTGGGTGTGTATGTTTGTGTATGTGTGTGGGTGAATGCACATTTGTGTGTCTGTAAGTTCAGTCTGGTAGGGAATACACATTTCCACAACATGCACACACAGTAACACATGCCAACCCCCACATCTTTGTTGATCTTCATTGAACTTAAGTGCACCACTTCTGCGTTCCTTGTAATCAGTGGATGACCATCAACTGGCAATGCACATGATTCTTATGTTTGGCACACAAGCTCACTTTACTGACATTTCTTGCATGGTAAGATTTCTCATGATCCCCTTGTTGGTATGTGCAAAGTATTTAAATGTTCTTAACCACAGTCATTTCAATATTTGTGGAGTGGTATAAGTAGTACTGAGTAGTACTGAGCAATCACCTCCCCCATTTTTGTTATGTGTCCCCTGCCCATTTTGTTTTGCAGGTTATGCAGGCTACCCACTTTAAACTTGGCTAATAACACCAGTCCATTTCTCCCCCAGGGAGTTGCCAAGGTGTGTGTTAACACTACCCTTTCCCAGACATAAATAGTCATCAAATGAGTGTTTGGCCTGCTGCAAGCCATTTTCTGTTTACTAGATGAGTCTGGGGCTGCCCTTCAGTATGACTCTGCTACTGCATTGGGATATTAACTGCCTGCTGTATTTTACACGACATGATCATGCGCTGGCCTGCTGCACAACTGCCACATTCAGTCACTGATATTGACAGTGCATTGGGATATTCACAGCCCGCTGCATTCTGCACAACATGATCATGCACTGGCCTGGTGCACAGTTGCCACAGTCAATCACTGATATTGGCAGTGCATCAGGATATTCACTGCTTGCTGCATTATACACATCATCATGCACTGGCCTGCTGCACAACTGCCACAGTTAGTCACTGATATTGGCAGTGCATCAGGATATTCACTGCCTGCTGCATTGTACACATCATCATGCACTGGCCTGCTGCACAACTGCCACAGTTAGTCACTGATATTGGCAGTGCATCAGGATATTCACTGCCTGCTGCATTGTACACATCATCATGCACTGGCCTGCTGCACAACTGCCACAGTTAGTCACTGATATTGGCAGTGCATTAGGATATTCATTGCCTGCTGCATTGTACACATCATCATGCACAACTGCCACAGTTAGTCACTGATATTGGCAGTGCATCAGGATATTCATTGCCTGCTGCATTCTAGACAATATGATCATGCACTGGCCTGCTGCACAACTGCCACAGTCAGTCACTGATACTGGCAGTGCAGCTTTCTCTATCATTCCTCCCACCAATAACGATAATAATGGTGGCCTGCCAATGGTAGTAACATGGCAACTGCTCTGGAAGGTTCATGCATAGTATATGGCTGCCCAGGTGAAGAAGTGACATTTTGTCCACAGCTATAATCCATGACTTTCACTTAGTAACACTGAAAAAGAAAGCAGTTATACAGATAATAGCTGATGCATGCAGTGGTACTTGTGGGCTGAGCTGTGTGGTGTATGGCCTGCTGTCACTGTACATCAGATATTCCTTATTTTTCAACAACAGAAGTGCTGTTTTTCCTAACAAGATCATGGCTCATCATTTGTATAATGTTAAGTGGCAGAAGTCTTAGTTATACTTGTTCGACTGTAGAAAATCAGGTGTTGTGACACACATTTATGGTTATTGTATTTATTTATACCTGCAGTGTGCAGAACAGACTAAACTCACTGTTAAAGAGCACAGACTACTTGCATTTGGAAAATCTGCTTCTTCTTTCCTCTCTGTATCTCGCTCTCTTTTCTTTAGTTTTTCCCCAACTGATATTCTCAGCTGTCTGTTTTTCAGATTCCAGTAAGTGATGTAGTAGGCATGTGTGTAAATAAACTGCTGGTTGAGTACTACTTTCCTCTTACTGATTTCCTAACTGCAAATTATTTATGCACCTGTATTCCCAGTGTGTGTGTGTGTCCAGAAAACCTTTACAAGTGTGCACACTGGCCAACATGGATGCTGTCCTTTACAAGTGTGCACACACTGACTGACATGGATGCTGTCCTTTGCAAGTGTGCACACACTGGCTGACATGGATGCTGTCCTTTACAAGTGTGCACACACTGACTGACATGGATGCTGTCCTTTACAAGTGTGCACACACTGGCTGACATGGATGCTGTCCTTTACAAGTGTGCACACACTGGCTGACATGGATGCTGTCCTTTACAAGTGTGCACACACTGGCTGACATGGATACTGTCCTTTGCAAGTGTACACACACTGGCTGACATGGATGCTGTCCTTTACAAGTGTGCACACACTGGTTGACATGGATACTGTCCTTTACAAGTGTGCACACATTGGTTGACATGGATACTGTCCTTTGTAAGTGTGCACACACTGGCTGACATGAATACTGTCCTTTACAAGTGTGCACACACTGGTTGACATGGATACTGTCCTTTACAAGTGTGCACACACTGGATGACATGGATGCTGTCCTTTACAAGTGTGCACACACTGGTTGACATGGATACTGTCCTTTACAAGTGTGCACATACTGGCTGACATGGATGCTATCTGTGTAACCGTACTGTGCATTTGAATAATCATGACATTATCCCTGGCTTTAGACTTTCCCAGGTACTAATGAAATTGGTTAGATATAATCTGCAGTACTCTAACCATCATTACCTGACTCTTAGTGGCAGGAACCTAGGCTTGAACTATGTCATGGCATGCCTGCTGCCGGACAGCCAAAGCCTTCTGTGTTTCTGGAGCTAACTATGAAATAGATCTTCACCTGACACATCTGTGTACTGTTATGACAATAGATACTTCTACCTCAGAAATATTAATCTTGTCATCAGGCTGTGTACAACAAGCAGGTGTTGAGTTGCATGCAATGCCCGCCATTGTAATGACAGGTCATCAATGTGGTGAGTGTGTGAGCATGTATCACTGCCTAAGGAGTTATCCACCTGCTGTGGTGTAGGGGTCCCTATAAGTACACTTTTCAACTGTGTACCTCTGTCCTCAAGCTGTGTCATGAGTATGGGAGTTATGGTATCTTTGACAGCCATCCTGCTGCTAACAACAATCTGCTGTGTTAAGGCAGAGGATTAGGTTGGTCCTGGTTCTGACCTCTGACCCTGTGAAGAGAAATGTGCTCATGTGGTTAATTCAACCTGTGACAGGTGGACTTATTTTTATGTATAAGTATGATGACAAAGCTTACAATGTATTGGCTGTAGATTTTCTGAATCTTCTGATGTTGTTGCATATCTGATGAAGAAACATTTAAGAATGATATGTGCACATGTTATGAAAAATATATTTAGCATAATGTAATAAAATGAGATACACACTAACCTTCTATACTGTCTGTCTGGGGTTGTTGCAGGGGTTCATAGGTTCATAGGTAGGTACTAGGTTATCAGCCCAAGGGCCTAAGGAAGCCTAGCCAACAAAGTTCCCTGGCTTAAGCCTCCCAAGAAAGTTAATTTCCTGTGCCTCTGTTGAGCAGAGCCACAGAAGTGATCCCCGGGGTGTATTTCCTATTTCCCATCCATGCATCAAGATTTTTCTTGAAGAGTGCTAATGACAAACTTTGCTTGACATAGATGGGTAGCTTGTTCCAGAGTATAAGAAGTCTCTGGGACAGGAATCTATCCCTCCAGTATGTCCTGTTTATTGTGGTGACAAAGTTTAGGTCCCTAGAGCATGTAGCTCGGAGGGATTGGGATTTCTTTAGGTGTAGCATGTCCAACAGCTCTGGGTTTAACATGGCTTTATATGTTAGGCAGAGATCTCCTCAGAGTAGGTGATTTTTTGAGACGGTCAGTGTAGGGCATCTGTTTGAGGCCAGTAATCCTCTTTGTGAGGTACTTCTGTGGCTTTCCAGCTGCTGCAGATGTCTTGTGAGGTACATTCCAAAAGGGGCATTGTACTCTATAATGGGTCTAATGAGTACCGAGTAGAGGGGAATTATGATTTCCTGACTACTGTGGCGATGTGATTATCAAAGGAGAGACTACTGTCTACCTGGGTCCCAAGATCTCTTATCACACATTCAGTGTTAAGTAGACTGCCGTTTATGTGGTAGTTCATGGGTACAGAGTTTTTACCAAAGGGAATGACAATGCACTTTCTGGCACTGAGCTTAAGGCCATGCCTCTGACTCCAGGCATCAGTCTCAGTGAGACCCTTCTGTAGGGTGTCCACATCATTTGGGGACTCGATTATGGCTCCTAGTTTGCAGTCATCAGTAAACTTCATTAGCCAGAGACCTTCTGTGTTAGCCTGTACTTCAGAGAAGTCGATACCAAACAGGAGAGGTCTCAGGAGTGAACCCTGTGGTACTCCACTTGGCACTGGTTTGAAGTCAGATTTGGAGTCTGCAACTTTTACAGTGTGGGTTCTGTCAGTAACCCAGTTGGCAACCCATCTTGTGGTGTAGGGATTTATACCTAGTTTAGTGAGTTTAGCTATAATTCCAAAATGGGGGATGGTGTTGAAAGCCTTGGTGAGATCAAGATAGGCTGTGTGAACCACCTTACCCTCATCTACGGCTTTGGTGACTGCCTCAAAGAAGTCGATCAGGTTCAGAAGGCATGATATGCCTTTCACAAACCCAAACTGGGTGGGGTCCAGAGTTTGGAGGTTACCAATGTCTTTTTTTATGAGTTCCATGATGATACATTCCATGGCCTTGTAGACTCGTCAGGCTTATAGGGCGATAGTTCCCAGGATCAGTGGTGGCTCCCCCTTTATGGGGTGGGATAACTGTTGCTGTGCGCCATTCAGAGGGCACAAAGCCTGACGCGAGACTATGATTGAACATGGTGCTTAGGTGGGGAGCCAGTTTGTTCTGAAGTTCATGTAAAATGCAGCCTGGGATGTTGTCCAGTCCCATTGATGCTGTGTTTTTGGTTTTAGAGAGTGCAGATTTTACCTGCATAGATGTGATTACAGGGCTCTACCTGAAAATATCGACATGCGAAAACACCAACAACGAGACACCGACACCACAAAACTAACAGTTCAAAAACATAACAGTTAACATGCCCGACAAACTACAATCCTGACAGTCAACAAAACAAAACAAATCCCTTTTCTGAAAAACACACACACAACACAAGCACACTAAAAACCATACAAACCTACACTAAACCTTAAATACACAACTATCTATACACTAACCTTAACTCAAACCCTAACCCTAAGGTCCGTCACTATCACACACTTACTTTACTTGCACCCTAACCCTAAAGTCCATCACGATTGCACACTTTCCTTACCCACACCCTAACCCTAAAGTCCATCACTATTGCACACTTAACTTACCCGCACCCTAACCCTAAAGTCCATCACTAATGCACACTTACCTTACCCGCACCCTAACCCTAACATCCATCACTATCACATACTTACACAGTCGTGCTCGTTTTACATGTAGGTGTTTTCAGTGTCGGGATTTTGAACTGTCGATCATTTCCATTGTTGGTCTTCCGGTGTCAGTGTTCTTGTTGTCAGTGTTTCAAGCTTTCAATGTTTTCAGGTAGCTCTGATTACAGAGACTCTGCATTCTTCCTGTATAGATATGGGCCATTTGGGGGTGAGAGGGGGTAAAGTTAGCACTGAACCTATCTGCCAGAATGTTGGCAATATCAGTTGGTTCTGTGATTTTCGGGTTTGTGGGTATTGGTATCAACACCACCTCTAATGATACCAGCAGCTTCCTCATCTGCATCCTAATCATCATCCTTTATAGACAGAAGGTATTTCACATTTGGCATTAAAGGTTGGGGTGTGAAAGGACCACTACTAGTGCTGCTATGGGCAACTGCATTCTGCCTAGCCCCCCTTTTCCCAAAAGGCCTTTCCCATCTTTTGTCAGAACATTAATAAAGTATGACTTCTCAAGACTGAAGTTCTCTGTCCTGTGTCTTGTTCATTGTCATTGCATTATGTTGTGACCTGCAATGTTCTTTTTTCTTACTTTTTTTTGTCTTTGTTCTGCTCTTACATCTGATACCTTTTGTACTGTCTCCACAGCCCACATTAGTTCTCCTTCCTAAGGCATCACACACCTAATGTTGCCTCTGAAACAGAGCTGGATACAGCACAAGATGACCTATATAGCTGTCTAGGATTCTGTGCTGGCAGGGGAACCCATAAACATAAAATAAAACTCTCACACTGCCACCCCATTTCCCAGGACCAATTACCTAACTCCACTTCACTAAACTGCTCTTGTTCCACTTTCTTCTCTTTCGTAGGCTGAAGTTCAAACAGAATAACCTTGGACCACTTATGAAAAATAGGCTATCACTAGGCATTCACTCTGCAGTCCATTTCAAGCCTAGCCAAAACCCTATTTAAAATTTCCATCTAGCCTCAAGGAGGGCAAGATAAGATACACAGGGAAAGAATTTTTGGCTGCCCATCCAATTACCTAGGTTTACCTTGAAGGTGGCAAGTGTGTTACTCTGCTTGACATGTAGTGGAAGTTTGTTCCAGACGTGAGAGATATCTTGGGATATAAATCTATCACGCCAACATGTCTCATTTATCTGCTGATGATTAACCAAGCATTTGATGTACCATTAGTTCTGCAAAGGAACAGGAAGTCAGATAGGATTAGATCTTTCATGGCATAAAAGGCTAGACATGGATCTCCCTGGAAGAGTCTGTAAGAAACAGAATACAGAGAAAGTGCTGCTAGTCTCTCCTGATAACCAAGATTTTTGAGGCCACTGATCTTTTTAGTTATGTATCTCTGAGGTCTCGCAAGTTGTGTGATATGTTTAGTCAAGTAGATGCCAAACTGTCCATTATATTCAATAATGGGTCTGATAAGATATGAGTATAGGAAAATTAAGCTTTATTTGGATCTAGTGGAGATGCCTTTAGAAATTAGATGAGCCAGATAAAAGGCTATATGAATTACTGTGGAGACATGATGGTTAAATGATAAGGAATGGTCAACAGTAGTGCCTAGATCCCTTACAATAGTGTCCAATTGGAGGAGTGCATGAAGTGAAACATTTTGCTTACCAAAAAAAGCTCTGCTACATTTTTTTTACATTCCATTTGAGACCATTGTCTTTGCACCAATTATTAACGTGGTCTAACCCATGTTGGAGCAATTGTGAGTCAGTTGAAGATTGAATAACAGCACTAAATTAACAGTTATCTGCAAACCTAGTTAACCATAGGCCAACAGTGCTAGCCTGAATGTCTGAGAAATATATGCCAAATAGGAGAGGGCACAAAACTGAGCCCTGTGGTAGAAAACTGGTAGCTGATTTGATTTCAGAAGTGGCACTTGCTACTCTAACCACATGGGTTCTGTCAAAACCAGTTTGCTATCCATCGCACAATATAAGTATATTTAGATTTACAAGTTTATCAATAGTGCCTGCATGGGGAATAGTGTCAAAGGCCTTAACTAGATCTAATATGCTGTATGCACTGCATAATCATTATCCACTGCTTCAGTTACTTTTTCAAATAAATTAATGAGGTTAAAGAGGCAGAACATTCCTTTGACAAAGCCAAATTGATAAGTGTCCCGGGTTAAGAGATTTTCACAGTCCAGGTTAATGCAGTCTGAGATAATGTACTCTGTAGCTTTACATATAAGGCAAGTGAGACTAATGGGTCTATATTTACCATAATCTGTGGTTGGGCAACACTTGTGTAATGCAAGCTTCAAGAATGTAACCAGTGGAGAGCTTATACTATAGACATTAAGCAGGGGTTCACAAATGCCATATTTGGCACCAATAATCAGGCAACCTAGTATATTATCAGGACTTGCGGATGAAGTTTTCTTAGTTTTTGAGAGGCTGAAAGTACATGTTCCATAGTAATTAAAGGGGCAGGCTGGGACTGTGTAACGTATGGAATAGCTATAACTATGGGTGGAGTAAAACTTGCATTAAATTTGTTAGCTAGGATGTTAACTATTTCTGCTGGGTCAGAGAGTGTAGTATTATTGTGAATTAGCTTTGAATATTGTATGAGCCATGTTCTTTTGGTATGATCATTGGTTTCCTTGTTTTGTTGACTCTTGGCAGTGTGTTTTTCATTTGTCTGTGGATAAACTGGGCAGCATGAAGTCTACACGTTTAATACTGATATTTCAGTTATGAATACATTTTTAATTTAGATTGTTTTTTGCAAGCAATCAGGTGTGAAATTCATTGTGTTTGGGCTACAACAATTTGTCTGAGACTTGCAGATGAGTAAGGCTAAGTGCATTGTTGTTAATGATGTGCTTCCTGTAGTAGAGGGATTGAGTCTTTCAACCTTCATTAGTCTCCTGTGTGTCTAAAGTCACTTCACCAGACAGTGCTCCACTGCATCCAGTGATCTCTTTAAGGTTCTTAGCAAATGCATTGCACATTTATCTTTTGAATTCCTGCATCTTTCATGTAGCTGCAAATTACTGCTTCAATATATGCTAGTTGAGTATGAAGAGTATGAATCTTAGCACATCTCTTGTAGTTTAATGGCTTGCCAGATGCATTTTCAATAAGCGTCGGAGTCAAGGGAAAAGTTTAAGTTTGCTCATGTTAAGTCAATTTTCAATGTGGGAGTGTTTTTTTGGCAAATAGTTGCCATTGTTTTTATTGTAAAAATTGAAATATATATATATATATATATATATATATATATATATATATATATATATATATATATACACACACACACACACATATATATATATATATATATATGTATATATATATATATATATATATGTGTGTGTGTGTGTGTACATTTATATATATATATATATTTTATATATCTATCTATATATGTATGTATATATATATATATATATATATATATATATATATATATAGAGAGAGAGAGAGAGAGATATGTATGTGTTTTTAAATTCATAGGTTCAAAGCTAGTTACTAGACATATTGCCTGAAAGCATTGTCTGGTTAAATAACTTACCTTAGATAAATAAAGATAGAAATATTCAAATCTTGTACTCTTGGCACAAAGTTGCAGCTCATTAAAAAGTCAGATATTTAGTCCCCTCTGCTAACTACCAGACTGGACTAGTAAATGTATGTGTTTTGTATATATGGGAATTCAATATTAACACATTACTCAAGGAAGTACAAAAGGGATGTTTCATGGTTGCTGTAGAAAATGTCTTCTTGCTGCCATGTTGGAGTCATATCTGAAATATTTTGTTAAGAAAGAATGGCTTGAGATGCACCTGCCTGGACTATATGAAGAAAGACATGAGCTCACTGAATATGTGTTTCAGGCAGGTATGTCCCTACCCTTAAGCAGTATTCTACCTTCCCAGAATGATGCCTCAATACAAACAGAAAATGACTGACTTTAACAATTGGCTTAGTTTCTGGTGTCATTCCAAGGGGATCAAGTACCTGATAGCCTGGGAAGACATGATCAACAGACCACGATGCTTTGACAGAGATAGCCTAGATCTATCTCTCTTGGGCTTTGGGTTTCAGGCTTCTGGCAAAAGCTCTTGCCTCTCCCATAGTGCCTTTTTTAGGCAATGCCACGAGGTCAAAATTACCAATATGAAATTTCATCAAAACACAAATTAAAGTTCATACTGCTAAACGCTAGGAGTCTAAACACAAAACTGCACTTATAGCAAGCATTATTAACCCTGGAAGATGCTAACATTTTTGCACTCACAGAAACTTGATTCAAAGCTGTGGAGAGCACCTGAGCCATACCTTGTTACTCATCCTATCATACATTCAGACCACAGACTGTGGTCAGCAAAGCAAAAAGAGGTGGAGTTTCAATATATATATTAAAGATATACACACCTCCAGGCTGGTCAAACAGTATGATGCACAGGAGCCACTCCAGGTGCACTTAACCATTGACAAGACCCCTATTCAAATCATAGCTAGCTACAGGCCCCCAACTTTGAGTCAAGATGCCCAGTCCACCTATCTGGACCTCTTTGAATCAATGAAGATACAACCCTTTACCCTGAACCTGGGTGACTTTAACTATCCAACCATAGATTGGAAGAACTATTCATGCCAAAATGCCCAAAGATTCCTTGATTTCATCTATACAAATGCCTTGGACCAGCTGGTCAACACCTCCACAAGAGGTGATAATATCCTGGACTTGGTATCAACCAAGGTGAGTAACCACTGCAGCATCCATACAGTGTCATTTTCTCTGGTAAGATCCGTCCACAAATTGGTCACTTTCGAAGTCACCATCTCTCCTGACCCCCCCCCCCCCAGCTTGGGTAAAAAAAAAAAAAGTCTCCAAAGCTGATTACAACCTCCTGAGGGAAGGTATAAACAGCTTCACAGCCCCCACCCCCTCCGTAAGAACTGATACAAATGTCCACACCTTCACCAAAGTACTATACAAGCATTTATATAGCTGTATGGAATCAGGAATACCCAACAGGACAAAATCATCCTTTTCAAGGAAGAGTAAACTTGTCTGGTGGATGTCTGCAATAAGTAAACTCTATAATAAAAGGAAAAGATTCCTGTCCAGGACTAAGGGGGAGCAAGTGCCTAATTGGAAGCAATCTCTCCTTAGCCTGAATAACCAAATAAGAGCACTAGTGAAATCCTCCAAAGCAAACTTCAAATCCAAACTGGCTACATCTACTAAAGACAATCATAAGGCCTTCTTTATATATGTCTACAGTCTCAAAGGAAGCACTCAGATCTGCTCAGAAATGGTGGTCAAGGACACCATATACACAAATGCCATAGATATAGCCAACCTGCTGACAGACAGGTTCAGAGAAATCTTCACCCATCTGTCCCCCCATCAGTAAATCAGGACATCTGCAGCACCTGCCCCCCTCCCCTTATCTGTAGGAAGCAAGTCATCACTCCCCTCTCAAAGGCAAAACATACAGGCTCCATGGGACCAGATAACATCCCAGGCTGCATCCTACACAAACTCAGGAACTTGCAGCACCATTAGGCACACTATTCAACCAAAGCCTGAGTACCAACTTCATTCCAGCCAAGTGGAGGACATCCTTTTGCACAAAGGTAGAGCATCCACCGATCCAGGAAATTATAGACCCATCAGCCTAACTAGCCTGATCTGCAATGCCATGAAACAGATTATCATGGACCTCATTAACAAGGACATTGACAACTCCAAACACTCAATCCCACACAGTTTGGTTTTGTCAAGGTGAGGTCATGTCTGTTAAACTTGGTAGACTTCTTTAAAACAGTCACCGAAGCCATGGACGAGGGGAAGATGGTAAACACTGCCTACCTTGACGTGGCCAAAGACTTTGATACTATTCTCCACTCGGGTATAATAAATAAACTCTCTCAACTAGGCATCAATCCATATGTTACCAGATGGATAGAAAACTGGCTCTCTAATAGAACCCGCCTAGTCAAAATACGGGAAGCCACCTCAAGCAGTAGACCTGTAACAAGTAGCATACCCCAGAGATCGGTCTTTGGGCCTCTGTTGGTTGGGTTATACTTTTCTGAGGGGCAGACCAAAACCAGTGGGATATGGCTGCCCAAGTTTGCAGATGACTGCAAGCTGGGTGCTGTCATCAATTACCCTAATGATGCAGACATCCTTCAAGAGGGTCTCACCAAAACAAATGACTAATACCAGAAACATGGCCTCAAACTGAATGCCAAAAAATGCGTCATCATCTCCTTTGGGGAGTGTGACGTCCGCACAAATTATCACATTGATAACAAGGTCCTAAGCATGCAATCAGTCATGAGGGACTTGGGCACCAAAACTGATAGAAACCTGACTTTTGACCACCATATTGCCTCTGTTCTATGGAAGGCTTTCTACATGGCCACCTCAATAAGAAGGGTATCTCATTCAAGGACAAGGAGGTCATAACACCCCTGTATTGTTCCCTTATAAGACCCATAATTGTGTACAACACTCCTTTTGGCATGTACCTCACAAAGCACATGCAGCAGCTGGAAGAGACCACAGAGGTTCCTCACCAGGATAATCCAGGGCCTCAAAAATCTATCCAAGCATCTATCCTACACAGACAGGCTAAAAGCCCTGTCCCTCTACTCAGTCTCATACAGACTTCTCAGAGGTGACCTCTGTCTGGCATACAAAACAATTTCAGACCCTGTCTTGATGGGACTGCTGCATATCCACAAGTCAAGCTCCACTCAACTAACCTGCATGGGGAACCTCAGCCTTGTCTGTGACATCAATAGGACTTGTTGGTGGGACAGATTTGTGTCCCAGAGACACCCCCTTCTGTGGAATAGACTGACTCTCCACATCAAGCAGAGTACCTCATTATCCCTTTTTAAGTACAACCTGAATAACTGGATGAGGAACAAAAAATACGCACCTGGGATTTTACCTGAGTCCCTGCTGGAGAGAAGCATCGGGTACTGATTTGTCAGAACATGAGCTAAATTCTTGGCATGGCTTTTAAGGGCCTCAGGGCCAATCAGGGGTGGCTCGTGCTATAGGACTGCAGCCCTCCCACATAAAAAAAACAAATAAAAATAGAACAGAGAAACACAAAATCACAAACTGTAAATTCTCGGAAGTGTACACATGCGCACATGCTCTCAGACTGCTTTCTCAGCAGTCTAGATAGGGGGAAAGGCATCTCAGCCCCAAGATGCCCAGCAGTGTGTGCGGCGGTGACATCACGAAATGGAGGAACTCCGGACTGCAGCAGTTGCAGGCAGGACCAATTCCGGATTTGGACTGTAAGGAAAACTTTGGGATGGACCAATCGTGCAAGGAATACTGGCAAAGGGGCTGCAAGGAATATTTTGGGATGGACCAATCGCACAAGGAATACTGGCAAAGGGGCTGTTTGGATATCGGCAGCAACAGAGCAGTTATTCGGCTCATCAGCAAAGTGGGTAGGGGAGCAGTTATTTAGTTTGTCGGTGGGGCAGTTTGGATATTGGCAACAATATAAGCAGGCAAGTTTGTTATATACTGGTGGCTAGAGCAGACTCATGGCGACGTGGTAGGGAACACCTCAGGCTTGAACCCTGTACCTTATATGCAGGTGTTAAGGGCCTGAATTCCCTACCCACCACCATTTGTAAAACATAAATGCAGATTTTTGCCTCATATTTGATCTGTTCTGTTCCTCATAATATCTGTGGTTTCTAAACATTTAAATGTGTGATGTTTGATGGTGCAGTGGTAGCACTGTTGCCTCACAGCTATAGGTTCTCAGCTTTGATTCTTGGCTGAGGTGCCTTCTGTGTAGGGTCTGTATCTTCTCCCTGTGTTTGTGGGGGTTTGCTTTTGTGTCCTCCCATGCTACAAAGACATGTCTGCATTATTTCTTCCTGGGCCTCTGCTGAAAAGTGTTTTTTTTTTGTTCCAAGTCAGACTGTCCTGGTTAACAAATGTTAAATAAAATTGGCAGGCATTTGAATTTCAGACTTCAGGTTTCTGAATGTTTACTTCTTTACATGTTTGATGGTACAGTGGTAGCATTGTTGCCTCACAGCTATAGGTTTTCTGGTTTGATTCTTGGCTGGGGTGCCTTCTGTGTGGAGTCTGCATCTCCGTCCTGTGTTTGTGTGGATTTGCTCTGGTGTCCTGCCATTTTACAAGACATGTGTCTGCAGTATTTCTCCCTGGGCCTCTGCTGAAAATTGTTTTTGTTCCATCAGAAGTAAAATTGACAGGCATTTGAATTTCAGACTTCATATTCTTCAGAAAATACATAGTAACACAACCTTTTATTCTAGCAATTTTTAAGTTTATAAGATGAATATTTTAAATGTGTCCCTATTTTTGGGACTGTATTACCCCATTATTGGCTTTGTCCAGGTTTTTTTGTGCTAAGGTTGACAGTATGGCAAGAACTGAATTCACTGAATATGTTTGAGGGCTGTAATGAAATTAAAAACATGATTTTAGGACTATTTGTAAATTTTGTTCAATATAAATTGAGATGGCTTCTGTGGCCCATCCTTTACTGGATACAATAGGTCTCATAGGGGGCTGTGTGATGTCTTTGTGAATTTTAGGTAGACCATAAATAATGGGTATAGTTGGATGTTCTATCTAAAGAGGTTATAGTAAGAAAGACATAATGAAAGCTCTAAATATACCATTGAAAATAAGGATGGGAGATGTAAACCGCTCTTCTCAAATACTATAGAAGATGTTAAAAGCAAGGAAGGTCATGATTTTAAAGTTAGATTCCCTATAACTTATTCAAGTGACATCAGAAAGTTCTGTAATATTTTTGAGAAGAATTGGAATGTTTTATTGTCGGATCCTGACTTGAGAGAATTGTTAGAAGATAGACCCAGCTTTTCTTTTAGAAATAAGAGGTCCTTAACAAGGCAACTCTGGTATAAATCCAGAAACAATGAAAGAATGATCCTATCTGATAGGCAGGGGACTTTTCCTTGCAGAAATTGTACAGCATGTGACTATTTATATAATAAATCTACATATAAACATATAAACATCCTACACTAGGATTTATAATTGATATAGATTTTTATGCTGACTGCAGAACACAAAATTTGGTTTATTTCAGCTTCTGCACTGTCTGTCATGCCTTTTACATAGGCAAAACCAATGGGTGTCTAAAGGAACGTATCCTTGAACACCTTAGAGATATAAGAAATAAAAAAGACACAAATGCTTTAGCAAAACATGTGGAAGAAGAAGATAAAAAACATATTTTTAATTTCATGGTTTTAGAAATAATAAATAAAAGTAAGAGGGGAGGTGATATAAGGAATAAGGTAGAGGAAGCAGAACAAAGATGGATTTTATTACTTCAGGCAGATAGGTCTCCTGGATTGAACAATGCTGTTTCCTTGAAACCTTTTTTAAAATCTAGACCACTAAAACATTAAGTAATATGGATTATTACATAAAATGTGTCTGTTATATGTATATTTTATTTCATCTTATGCAGAATATAAGGCAAATTAATGTACTGATGTATGCAATTTTAATTAGTCTATGTCATAGTTCTATAAGTGTTTTCATTGGTTGAATCATATTTTAAATACCAATGTTTTAACTGTTTTTATGAGTCTGAAGAAGCGATCAGCTGACTTAGATCGTGAAAGCGCTTACTCTTGTTTAATAAAGTGGTGTGAAACTGCAAGTGAACCATTTCCTACCTTGACTAGTACATCTCAGTTACAACTTTAAATTTAAAACGCCCTCTAACAACTGTACTGTATTGTACAAGGAATATAATTTAGTACAATCAGGAAGGTGTATCAAAGAGCACATGTATGTGTCATATGCAAGGGGCCTATGATTTGAAAACAGCCCAAAATTAATCTTTATCTGCCACTGGCAAAACGTATTTTCTTTGAATGTGGGTTTCAATGCTGTTTCAATGAATGTGACTTTCAAGGACAGAGAAGCTTTAATGCTAAGTCTATTTTCATTGTGAGACTGTATTGCTTTGTTTAGCAGATGTCTTAGTGTTTGTGCTGTAAAATGCAAAATAAAATTTTCAAATGAAGTCCAAATCATCATAGAAGTAAAGCAGTATGCACATTAGTGTTTATGGTAAATGGAGTGAAATAGCCAAGTAATGGATCATTGGAATGGCTGCAGAGGCTCCATTCGACCATGATTTTGTGAGGGGGAAGGGTGGCAAACTCAGACAGGCCCAGCTGGACTATACCTCCCAACTGTCCAGATTTTCAAAGAATGAATAGATTTTTGCTTCTTATTTTTGGTTTGTTCCTCATAAAATTTGTAGTTTTCTGGCAAATCATTTAGGAATTAAGTCACTAAATAATGATGCACTGAGTTTCAGACTTCATAACCTTCAGAAAAATGCATGCTGAAGTAAGACCTGTTATTCTGTCTCAGTTTATACAAGAGCAATTTTTAGCACTGTTTATATGTTCCCCCAATATATTTGGCCTTGTCTAGATTTATTGCATTAACAGGTTGAGAGGTACATGCAAATAAATTGCTTTATAGAATTAGGCATAGCCAACTCAATTGTCCCCGATTTTGGATCAAAATGTTGCTCTTTCCCCTAATAATCCCTCCGCAAAATAGCAATTTTGGAAGAAAACATGGAGGATTTACAATTAAGAAATAACTGTAATAATCAAAGTTATAGATTACTTTTATTTCAGAAATGCATGTAGATTCTTTTATTTTGTCAGCTGCTCAACTTAGCAGTACTAATATTAAAGTGTCCCTTCTTTGACAGGTTCCCAGCTGTATTGTGTGGCTATTTTATATTTTTGCATCACATTTTTGGTCCATTTTTCATAAAATTGTGTTTTCTTTTGGCAAATTAGTGACAAATCATAAGTTAGAAAATAATGACAGACATTTGAGTTTCAGATGTCATACCCTTCAGAAAATTCATACTAATGCAAGACCTATTCTATTATCTTTCTAAGTTTATAACAGCAATAGTTAAAAAGTGTCCTTATTTTTGGGCCTTTGTCCCACTTCTATGTATGGCTTTGTCCAGATTTCTTGCTCTGAGGTTGAGAGGTATGACAAATGTGTCAGGGCCATCACAGTCAGCCAGAGAAATTTCAAATTGTGACATACTTGTTGCACCCCACTTGCCCATGTAGTGACTCTGGATGTGTCCAAGCAAGGCAATGAGTAGTCATGCAGTGTAAATGTGCAGAGTATCCCCCCATCCAAGGTAGACACAAGTGCTACAGTGGCTTGTCATCTATCCTTGATTTTGCAGAATGGTCTGGTTTCTGTCATATTTTTGTACTGTTGATTTATGCTTATTACTCAGAAAGTGCCTGTTGCACTGTGTTTAAGTAGCAATGCTTTAATGACCATAAGGTAAGCTTGTCTGAGATCGTAAGATGCAAGTAAGCTTTAATAAGCATACTGTTAAAGAATTGCCAACATTGAAAGCCTTTCTGTTGTTGCCATGCAGAGAATACTTAACTAGATAATGTATAAGCCTTGGGTATTGAAGGCCAGGATTACATTATTTTAAGAAGCTCATTACGCTTGTTGGAGACTTCCAGTCATCTCTACAGGCTTTACCCGTAAACTAAACAGAATGCCAATCATGTGTTATCCATAACCTGTACAGTAATCTTTTAAGCAATGTATCTTGAGCTTGTTTCTTGTTTGCTTTTCATTTTTTTACTTTGATCATGTTTTCCCCATTAAACAAGTAGATAGTTGTCAGGCAGCAGGTCTTTTTTGGATAAGAAACATTTTTATAAGTGGGGGCATCACAGAGATTTCTACTTTCAGCATGTTACTTGGTACTTTAATAAAGCTGAATATAAATTATAATTAGAACTGCAGTGCAAGGAGAAGCTGTTTGAGTTGAGTGCTGCTTGTTTTTCTTATACTTGATTTTGACTGGCATTCCAGTAATGTATTTAAAAAGTAATTTATTTTTTCATGCCTCACAACCTTTTGTTTCCATCCAGATATTAAGTAAGCTGTCATGCAGCTATTGCATTGAAATATTTTTATTCGTCTACACTTATTTTTGTCTTGATTGGACTCTCATACGTATTTAAAGTTAGTTTTTGTGGTTTTGAGCATAGCTCCTCCCCTTTCTAGTTGGCTCCACCCCTTCCCATTGACCCCACCCATTCAGCTGTCTCCTGCAGCCCCCCCCTTTGATTTGAAGTCACCAGCCGCCACTGGGGCCAATAGCCTAGTAACTTCCTATGATCCTATGATCCTGTGATTTCCTGTATTTGTTAAACATTGCAGTACAGTAATGCAGTTCCATTCTATTGTCAGTAGCAATTGTTTTGCATTAATAACTTCATAAATCATATTGCTTAGTCATAGGTAAATTTCAATGTGTACCGTGAAAGATAATTATGGCGCAATACCATCTGAACACATTAGTAAAATTTTGGTGATTTCTGGAAGTTTCTTCAACCTCAGCAATGGTTGCATAGACCAAGTCACCACACCCAAGCTAGGGTGAGGTGGGGCTGTGCAGAAATTAGTTGCACTGCATAATATTGAGTATGATTTCATTACTTCAAACTGCAATGCTTTATGCCACCCTGAATGTTCTTCTTTCGACTTTTCCCGGTTAGGGGTCGCCACAGTGGAACTCCGGTCCGCTAATGATTGGCAGTAGATTTTTACAGTGCTGAGGTGCCAGCATGATGCCTAACCTTCAATGAAGGCACGCACATTCACGCATGTCTTTCGAACACCGGGAGGACATACAGACTCCACACAGAAGGCACTCCAGTCGAGAATCGAACGGTAGAACCTCTTGCTGTGAGGCAACAATGCTACCACCTCACCACCACTTTAAGACACCCTGAATAACATACATAATTAAATAATGAATTACAATACCACTGAACTAATTGTAGTTATAGAATAACATACACGTAGCTGAATATTGATGTGCATATTGCATGTCTGCTTTATTGGTTACTTAACATTCTTTGTAAAATGTGCAAATCTTGTAGGAATATGGCCTTCAGGTTTTGGAAGCAGATCAGTGCATCAATGCCCAACATCCCCCCTCCTGCCCTGCCCTGCCTTCCACAGATACTGTAGTCTCTGTATTTATCAGCTCAGGAATGGTCAATACTGACTGTGATAATCTGTTAAGCACCAGCCAATAACAATTGTTATAACAATTGTGTAACAATCACAGCCCTTAAGGTGAAATAACATGCCTAACACACAAGCAATAGGTGATTATATAGTCAGGCACACTGACGTCCCACTCACTAGGCTGGACAAGCAAAAGGTTACTGTTAGCTGCCTGTCAGGATCCAGAATCTGCCACATGACACAAGCACTCAGGTCACTCCAGAACAGGTACAAATATGACTCTGTCATTGTTCATGTTGGTGTGAATGACCTGAGACGTACCTCCCTGTACTACATGAAAAGAGACATGGAAGAGATCTCTGATCATGTAGTCCAGGCTGGTATGACCCTGACCCTGAGTAGCATCCTGCTCTCACCAAGAATGATACCTCCTTATAAAGAAAAAATGATAAATTTCAACAATTGGCTAAGCTTCTGCTGTCATTCAAAGGAGATCCAGTGTCTATCAGCCTGGGATGACATGCTCGACAAGCCGCATTGTTTCGCAAGTACTGGCCAATGCTCTTGCTGCCCCCATAGTGCCTTTTTTAGACAAGGCTCAAAAGTCAAACCCACCTCCATAAACAGCACAATTAACAAAAAACAGAGGGTTATGCTACTCAACGCCAGGAGTTTAAATATCAAAATGCATGTGCTCAAAGCACTCCTCAGTATGGAGAATGTCGACATCTGTGCAGTAACTGAAACCTGGTTCAAGGCTCCAGAGAGCACCTCAGCACTACCGGGCTGCAACTCATACCACAAGTTTCGGCCACAGGATAAAGGAGGGTGTGTGTGTCCATATTCATCAAGGATACCTACACCTCCAGGTTAGTGGCACAGCATGATACCGCTGAGATCATCCATGTCCAACTAACATCAGGCAAATCTGCAATGCAAATTGTGGCCTGCTACAGATCACCCTCCATGACCCAGGACCACCACTCCACCTTTCTGGAGACACTGGAAAACATGAAGGTCCTACCGTACACCCTGATATTGGGCGATTTTAATTACCCTACCATTAACTGGGAAAACTACTCGAGTAGAAACCCCCAGGCTCAGTGCTTCTTGGAATTCATCAACTCAAATGCCCTGGATCAGCTGGTAAACTCCCCTACAAGAGGTGAAAACGTATTGGACATGGTCATCACCAACATGGGCGACAGGTGTTCCACACCGGAGGTCAACCTGTCACTGGTTAGATCAGACCATAAACTAATCACTCTGCATGTCCACACCCCACCACCACCCCCAACTAAGGAAACCACAGTAAAAAACTTTTCTAATGCAAACTTCACCTTACTTAAGACAGAGGTGGTAAGTTTCACAGCCCCCACGCTAAAGGATAACGCTGCCCAAGATACAGAAACCTTTACAAATACACTGTATGAGCACCTACTAGGATGCATGGATCATGCCATCCCTAGTGAAACCAAGACTCACTCCTCAAAGAAGGAAACCAGTTTGGTGGACCCCTGTCATAAACAGGCTATACAATAGAAGGAGGAAACTAGTTCAGAAAAAAAAAAAACAAATCCCAAGAAGGAAAGACATCCCTGATCAGTATCAGTAAGAAACGAAGGTCCCTCATAAAATCATCCAAGGCTAACTTTGAAAGAAAAATAGCCAAGTATTCAAAAGATAACCACAAAGCATTCTTTAGCTATGTTAAAAATCTAAGTGGCAACTCACAGATATATGCACTGAACTAGTGCAAAATAGCACAAAATATACTGAACCTACTGATATTGCCAACATCCTGGCAGATAGATTCAGTGCAATCTTCACCCCCCTCTCACCCCTAAAAGGGCCCACAACAATACTGGAAAAGTATAGTGTCCTGGAAATCACATTCGCACAGGTGAAAACAGCCCTTTCAAAAGCCAAAAACACAGCATCAGTGGAGCCAGATGGTGTCCCAGGCTGCGTCTTGCACGAACTACAGAATGAACTAACCCTCCACCTAAACACATAAACACACTGTTCAACCTCAGCCTATCCACAGGCTACATGCCCACAGAATGGTGCACAGCAACTGATATTGCCAACATCCTGGCAGATAGGTTCAGTGCTAACTTTACCCCCCTCTCACCCACTAGAGGGCCCATCTCTATACCGGAAGAATGAAAAGTTCCTGTAATCATGGCTGCATAGGTAAAAAACACACTCTCCAAAGCCAAGAAGACAGCATCCATGGGACCTGACAATATCCCAGGCTGTGTTCTACATGAACTACAGAATGAACTGGCACCTCACCTAAGTACCATGTTCAATCTTAGCCTTACCTCTGGCTTTGTGCCCACTGAATGGCGCACCATGACAGTTATCCCACTCCACAAAGGTGTAGCCAAGACAGACCCTGGGAACTACCGCCCCATTAGCCTGACGAGCCTGGTCTGCAAAGCCATGGAACGTATCATCTTGGAACTCATAAACAAAGACATTGGCAATCTCCAAACTCTGGGCCCCACCCAGCTTGGGTTTGTAAAAGGCAGATCATGTCTCCTAAACCTGATAGACTTCTTTGAAGCAGTCACCAAAGCCATAGATGAGGGTAAGGTGGTTCACCCAGCCTATCTAGATCTTGCCAAGGCTTTCAACACCATCCCCCTCTCTGGAATTATAGATAAACCCACTAAATTAGGTATAAATCACTATGTCACAAGATGGGTTGCCAACTGGCTCATGGACAGAACCCGCACTGTAAAAGTAGCAGACTCCAAATCCGACTTCAGATCAGTGACAAGTGGAGTACCACAGAGTTCAGTCCTGGGTCCTCTCCTATTTGGTGTTGACTTCTCAGTAGTACAGGCTAACACAGAAGGTCTTTAGCTAACGAGGTTTGCAGATGACTGCAAACTAGGAGCCATAATCAAAACTTTAACGATGTGGACATCCTACAAAAGGGGCTCACTGAGACAGATGCCTGGTGTCAAAGCCATGGCCTGAAGCTCAATGCCAAAAAGTGTGTAATCCCCTTTGGTAAAAACTCTATACCCATGAACTACCACATAGGTGGTAGTCTACTTAACACCAAAAGTGTGATAAGAGACCTTGGGACACAGGTGGACGGTAGTCTCTCCTTTGATAATCACATTGCCACAGTGGTCAGGAAATCCTTCTACATGGCACACCTCATCACAAAAGTTTTCTCATCCAGAAAAAAAGAGGTAATTCTTCCCCTCTACTCATCACTCATTAGTCCCATTATAGAGTACAATGCCCCTTTTGGTATGTACCTCACAAGACATCTACAACAACTGGAAAGACCACAGAAATACCTCACAAAGAGGATTATTGGCCTCAAACAGATTCCTGATGCAGACCATCTCAAAAACCTCCAGCTTTACTCTGTCACATATAGCCTACTCAGAGGCGATCTCTGCCTAACAAACAAAGCTATGTCAAACCCAGAGCTGTTGGACATGCTCCACTTAAAGAAATCCCAATCCCTCTGAGCTACACGCTGTAGGGACCCAAACTCTGTCACCACAATAAACAGAACATGCTGGAGGGATAGATTCCTGTTCCAGAGACTTTCCATACTCTGGAACAGACAACCTATCTATGTCAAACAGAGCTCCTCATTAGCACTCTTCAAGAAAAATCTTGATGACTGGATGGGTAATAGGAAATTCACCCCAGGGATCACTTCTGTGGCTCTGCTCAACAGGGGCACAGGAAAATAATTTTCTTGAGTGGTGAAAGCCAGGGTACCTTTTTGGCTAGGCTTATATAGGCCCTAGTGCCAATAGCCTACCTACCTATGAACCTATGAACCTATTCTGCTCCACAAAGGAGTGGCAGCAACTGACCCTGGTAACTATCACCCCATAAGCCTGACTAGCCTGGTCTGTAAGGCTATGGACCACATCATCATGGAACTCATTAACAAAGACATTGGGAACCTCCAAACAATTGTCCTGACCCAGTTTGGATTTGTTAAGGGCAGATCATGCCTACTAGACCTGGTTGACTTCTTCGAGACAGTCACCAAGGCCATAGATGAGGGAAAGGTGGTTCACACAGCCTACCTTGACCTCGCCAAGGCTTTTGACATCATTCCCTACTCGGGTATTACAGAAAAACTCACCAGCCTGAACATAAACCTCTAAGTCACGAGACTGATTGCCAACTGGCTTATAGACAGAACTCACATGGTAAGAATAGTGGGCTCCAGGTCTGACTCTAAACCAGTCACAAGTGGTGTCCCACAAGGCTCGGTCCTGGGACCCCTACTGTTCGGCATATACTTTTCAGAAGTACAGGCAAACACAGGAGGACTATGGCTAACCAAGTTCGCCAATGACTGCAAACTGGAAGCCATAATTGACTCTCCGGCTGACACGGACATCCTCCAAAAGGTCCTTACTGAGACGGACACCTGGTGTCAAAGTCATGGCCTCAAGCTAAATGCCAACAAATGCATAGTTATCCCATTTGGGAAAAAGAAAACACACACAAATTACCACATAGGTGGCAGCCCCCTTAATATAGAAGAGGTAATAAGAGATCTGGGGACCCAGGTAGATAGTAATCTCTCCTTTGACAATCATATTGCCAAAGTAGTTAAGAAATACTTCTATGTGGCCCATCTAATTACTAAAGGGTTTGCATCTAGAAATAAAGAGGTTATAGTGCTCCTCTACTCGTCACTCATCAGATCCATCATAGAGTACAATGCCCCATTTGGGATGTACCTCACATGACACTTCCAACAGCTGGAAAGACCAAAAAAGTACCTCACCAAGAGGATTGCTGGCCTCAAACATATGTCCTATGCAGCCCGACTGAAAAAACTCCGGCTGTACTCAGTGGCATATCACTTACTCAGAGGTGATCTCTGCCTGACTTACAAAGTCATGTCAAACTCAGAAGTGATGGGCATGCTCCACCTAAAGAAATCCAAGTCACTGTGAGCCACGTGCTCTAGTGAGCTAAACCTCACCACAACAATAAATAGAACATGCTGGAGGGATAGGTTCCTGTCACAGAGACTCTCAATGCTTTGAAACAAAATTCCTAACTACATTAGGCAGAGCCCCTCACTAACACTCTTCAAGAGAAACCTTGATGAGTGGATGGGTAACAGAAAATACACCCCTGGGATCACTTCATTGGCTCTGCTTGACAGAGGATCACTTCATTGGCTCTGCTTGACAGAGGATCAGTAAATTAATCAATGGGGTGGCAAAAGCTGACACACTCTGGTTAGGCTTAAAAATGCCGTCGGGCAGATAGCCTAGTACCTACCTATGAACCATAGTTTTGTTGAAGCAAATGCATACACCATAGTAGGTTTTTTTGGATGGACAGCTTCTCAACATTAAAATAATTTTACAAGACATGCTTCGCTAAGGCCAGTCACATATTTACACAGTAAAGTGCTGCATTTCTTAAGGAAAAGACAGTGGACTGCTTCAGAACATAAAGGATGCAAGGATTGGACATGTGTCAACACCAGTTAAAAAAAATTAATAATAAATCTAAGAAAAGCTGTAAATCATGAATTGTTTCAGATGTGATGGGCACGCAAATGGAATAAGTAAGTAATTTTCTTTGTCTCCTTTTTTCATATCTCCACAGCTGAGGAAGAAATAACATATAACAGACAACAGCAATGGTAGAGAGTGGTAAGGCTGGTGTGGAGTGATCATAAGTGGGAAACATACTGAATAATATGAAAAGTTATATAAACATACCTCTCAATCTCTTAGCACAAAACATCTGGACAAAACCATAAGTTGTAGGGGGACAAAGGGCCAAAAACAGGGACAATTTTAAAATATTGCTCTTATAAACTTAAAAAAGTTGATAGAATAATATGTTTTGCGTTAGCATGAATTTTCTGAAGGGTATGAAGTCTGAAACTCAAATGTCTTTCATTATTTCCTGACTTCCATCTTCAATAATTTGCCAGAAATCCTAAAATTTTATGAGAAACAGACCAAAAATAAGAGGTAAAAATCTGTACATTCTATACAAATTTAGACTGTTGAGAGGTATGCATATAAAATAGGCTTTACATCAGTTAGTCAAACTAAGTAATCATAGAATACCTACTTGTTGACCCCTTTTTATTAAAGCCACACTTCAGTAAATGGCCTTTTCAGCAAAACTTTTCCCAGGGATAACTTTTCCCAGGGATAACCAACAGTAGGCCAACCTAGCGATGTCAAAAATATCGTAAAATTTCAAACTTACTTAGATGGGGGGGGCTATGCCCCCACACCCCCCAACTAAATATACCAACTCTGAGGTCACACTACAGTGGGGAAAAGGGCAAATTCAAGAACGTGGCCTACTGTTGGTTACCCCTGGGAAAAATTAAATGAAAAGTCTGTTCGCTGAAGTGTAACTTTGACAAAAAGAGGTCAATGAATAGGTAATTTGATGATTAGGCAGTTCGACTAACTGAAGTAGACCCATAAAATATATGTTATTTAAAAAGTTCCATTCATCAGTGCAATAGTTTCATACTAACAGATCACATACAGATCATCTGTCCACCCTTGGTATAGTAAACCAGAGAAATGAATGTCAGTGTATTATACTGAACTAATGAAGTAGAAGGCACTGCATTATAGCAATAATCATGCATACATTGGTAGTGAAAGCATTAACTTTCACTGAAACAGTATAATTATTACTTTTTACTGCTGCAGTAATCCATAAAGTAACGATGTTAGTAATTCATATGGCATAACAATCATATCAATACATATTTCTCAGAATGCAGTCACTCAAGTATTAAGTGCAAATGTATAATAGCAATTTCTGAATTAATGAATACATTATTTTCATTTTATTTAATAACATCCAATATTTTCAGAATACTTATAAGTCGATTTCTTGACTCATCTATCTCCCACTTATTTTTTTCTGTCTGCCTGTAATGTTACTTTTTCTACAAGTCCAGAGGCCCCTTTGGCAGCTTTGTTGTATTCCCCCTAGATAAGGCAATGCTCACCACCTCTGTCCACTCCCTAGCAGATATCTTCCCAGCATGGTAGCATTGGCCCCTCCTCTATAGGTCCCCCAGTACGAGGAAGTTTGATAAGCCCTGGATACCATGAATGAGCTTCTGGGCCTTTTTCAGCAGCATTTGAGATGGTGGTAGACAGGCAAGTGCAGCCACTACAGTCTCTTCTCCAATGAGTACAACACTCCCTGAACCAGTTGGTTCTAACTATCATGCCACCAGAGGCCTCCTCCTCCCCATCATTGTGGTCTATCTTTCCAGCTCCACTAATCAGGGAGTACAGTTGTGGGCCTCCAGGTGAGGTGGTCGGTAGGTAGGTAGTTGTCACATATCCTCCCTCCTGCTGTGTCTATCTGCTATCTGTATGTCTTGATCCCAACATCAGCTCACCATGCTGTTCCTGAGCTTTTCTGTCTTCCTTCATTCTTCCTAACCCTAACCCCATCTCCTACAGACTTTACCTTTAGTCATTCACCAACTTCTCTCTTAAAGAAAAATGTTTGGAAAACTGGGTGGGGGGGTCTATACCTCAAAAACCATAATACCACCCCCTGTCCTCTCCACAATTAAGTTAATGAATTATTTCTGGATGTCCCTTGTCTTTCTCTATCTCATATTCGCAGCTTTCCTTTCTCCCCTCTTTCCAACCTTATAAAATCCCCAAAAGGACATTCATATAAGGACATCCTTTACAGTAAATGAAAGAAATCTTAAAACAGTTTGCTGGAGATCAGCGTAGCTCAGCTCAAGCTCTTGTAGAAGATTTAGGGAGATGTGCGCAGGCCTGCGCCTGCAGCCTTCTGCAAAAAAATGTTTAAAAAAACTTTGTGACTTTAGGCATATATGAATTCTTCCAAACATAAGTGATCTACATTCAACTCATTTTATGCCATTCAAGGTGGGCAAAATGGTTGTGGGTGTTTCAACAGTGAGTTCAGACATTCTCTAAACAGCATCACTTCTTCATGCTTTGCTGATTTTAATATGGATGCAGCACTTCTATTCACTGATTACCCTTATACAACAACAAACCACTGAATATTGAATACCACACCTGTTTATGGCTCACAGCCCCTGTCAGAAGAGAAACATATGGCAGACAATGTGGACCATCATTCTTAATAAACTTTTTATAAATACTGTTTTTGGTAGATCTGGTAGTCAGTGTCAGCACAAGTACTGCAACTTCCAGAAAAAGTAATCTGATGCTGCAGCAGCTGAAAGCTGACATGAAACAAAATCAAATAATGTCACTAAGTAATATATTTCACTTGCATTCTTTAGAGCATATCACTAACAGTATTTGTAGTATATCATAATGATTATGGTCCAAAGCTTCAGATTAAGACAAAGAGCTGGATTCAATAAAAATATGACACAGGGCTAGATTCAATAAAGCCTACATGGTGCGCAAAAACCATGTGCACATCGCGCCCGATCTCGCACATGGTAAATCTTAAACTTGGTGGCTTTGGACTTGCCTGCCCCTAATGTAAATTTGATCTGGGACACTGCTCCCAGTCCAGTCTCATTAGCACATTCTACCTAATACAGACAGAACATTTGGGAAGGCCAACCCCCTTAGTTTGTTAACCTTGAATATCTTCTGTTCCTCCTTTCTCCCTTTCCATTTACTAAAAAAAAAAAAAAACACTTTATTCAGCTGCTTTTACTGTATTTGTGTTTCCTCCTCCTACTCCATTACTTCATCTTGCTTTTTCTGCTACTTGTTCTTTAAAGTGTTCAATTGCATCTTTTCTGCTGCATTTATAAATGCTTGTTTTTAGCCTGTTTAAATTGTAAGTGTTATTCTAAGCCTCTTAGTTTTGGTTTAAGCACTTGGGCTTTCATCCTACCCCTTAGCTCTCCCTGGTCTCTCTCTCTCTCTCTCTCTCTCAGATTCTGACAAATGTGAATGGACAATTCCCTACGGTTTCTCTTGCGAGCCTGGTTGATATGGGCATCCTGAGACAGTGTAGCAACTGTCTCATGTGCATGGGCAACCATCTATTACTACCACCTAGGAACGCAATTTGTGACAGATGCAATTACATTAAGAACCTAGAGTCTAAGCTCTCTCCATCACAAGCCAGTATATCCGGCACTGAGAAGGTTATCAACACAATCACTACACCTCAAACACCACCCACAACTACACAACACACACCCACATATGCAGAGGTTCTCAGCAAAAACAAACTCAAACCAAGGAGACCTCAGAGGAAAAATCACACACAAACTCCACAGCCCTCCACACCACATACCATGCATAGTCCATACACCTGTGTCTTACAACCACAAAGGCCTAACCATAAACCCAACATATTAGTCATAGGAGACTCCATTGTGAGACGCACAGATGTGCCTCTCAAGAGGCAGCATAAAGACAAAGTCATGGTTAGTTGTTTGTCAGGTGTCAGAATCCAGCATATCACGAACACATTCAAGTCTCTCAACAACAGGTACTGTTATGACTCTGTCATAGTCCATGTTGGCATGAACACTTGAGATGTACCTCCTTGGACTATATGAAGATAAACATGATTGAGCTTGATGAATATGTGTCCCAGGCAGGTATGTCCCTAGACTTAAGTAGCATTCTACCATCACCCAGAATGATGCCTCAATACAAACAGAAAATGATTGACTTTTGGAACTGGCTTAGTTTCTGGTGTCATTCCAGGGGTATACAGTACCTGACAGCCTGCAACGATATGATCAACAGACCATGATGCTTTGCTAGAGATGACCTGCATCTGTCTCACTTAGGTTTCAGGCTTCTGACATAGGCCCTTGCCTCTCCATAGTGCCTTTTTTAAGAAAAAGTCATCAGGTTGATACTACCAACATAACAATTTCAACAAAACACAAATTAAAGATCATGCTGCTAAATGCTAGGAGTCTAAACATGAAACTGCTCTCAGTGCAAGCATTCTTAACCCTGGAAGATGCTGACATTTGTGCAGTCACAGAAACCTGGTTCAAAGCTGTGGAATGCAACCCAGCCTTACCTGGTTACTCATCCTATCATACATTCAGATCCCAAACTGTGGGCAGCAAAGCCAAAGGAGGTGGAGTTTCAATATATATTAAAGACACACACACACACACACACACACACACACACCTCCAGGCTGTTCAAACAGTATGATGCACAGGAGACACTCCAGGTGCAGTTAACCATTGACAAGACCCCTATTCAAATCATAGCTAGCTACAGGCCCCCAACTTTGAGTCAAGATGCCCACTCCACCTATCTGGACCTCTTTGAATCTATCAAGATCCAACCCTTTGGGCGGGGGTCGGAGCTTAGATGGCCAATTAAAAAGAGCACTTCTTTAGAGCTCCACAAACTAGCCTAAAAGAACAGGAAATAAATAATTTCATCAAACCAGAAGAATTAAACTTTTCTGATAATCTTCTGAGCTAACTACACAGCAATTTTGGAGTATATTCATTGAGCTTTTCTTGTCAAAATAACTTGGAGAAAACTTCTGCATTGTGGAAATGACAAGGAATTCTCATTCAGAAACTACTCTGAAAAAAGAACTGCAACTAATGTCTTTTACATTACAAGAGCTATGTTTAAAAATTGATGGATTTAAAGATAATCTGGAAAATCTGAAAGAAAACTGTCAAAAACAAACTGATGTTTTTAGGGAATTACTACATCAAATACCGGTGGTGGTGCTGCGGTAGTGTTGTTGCCTCACAGTAAGATGCTGTCCAGTTCGATTCTCAGCTAGAGCGTCTTCTGCGTGGTGACATGCGTGAATGGGCATACCTTCTTTGAAGGTTGTGTGTTAGGGCTGGTAACTCGGCACGTAAAAATCAACTACCAATCATTAGCAGACCGGAGTTCCGCTGTGGCGACCCCTAACCGGGAAAAGCCGAAAGACACAACAACAACAACTACATCAAATAAAAATTTCAGATATTGAAACTTCATTGAGTGGCATAGACTGGAGATTGAAGGAAGAAGAAAATCAAACTGAAACTTTATTGCAGCAGAACAACTAGCTTATCAATAAACTAGATGATTTGGAGAATAGAGAAAGGAGAACAAACATAAGAATCTTTGGTTTACCAGAGAGAACTGAAGGTGAGGACATTGTCTTATTTTTAAACTCTTGGCTGCCTGATTTCTTAGACTTAAAAGAGGGCGTATCAAGTGGAATAGAAAGAGCACATAGAGCCATAGGAAAGCCAATTCCTTCTTCACCTTCTGCTTCACCAAGATCAGTAAAGTTCCTATCTTACCTAGACAAAGAACTTGTTTTGAAATCAGCATGGAGAAGAAGCCCTCTGAAATATAAACAACATCAAATCAGATTTGATAATGATTATTCCTCCAGAGATATAGACATGATAAATAAAACTTGGCGACTTGTTACACTACTTAAAAAGAATAAAATAAAAGCTCAACTGGTATACCCTGCAAAAATAAGGAACTTTCACTTAGATGAAGGGTCCAGGGAAGTAAATATTGTAGGAAGAAATAGCCAGGGAATTGTTATGGCTAGGCTTGTATAGGCCCTAGGGTCGATAGCCTAGTATCAACCTATGAATCTATGAACCTATGAAATGAGGACCTTCAATAACATACATGAAACGTCCATCTTCATCAAGAACAATAATATAATAACAGTCCCAGAAGAGATGGACTGGACTTCTTCCACTTCGTTGAAAAGATCTCCAGAAAAGAGTACATGGACTGATATAAAGAAGAAAAAAAAACAGAGGACTGATATTAAAAATGTAGTCTCTACAAACTCTCTCAAAGATTCTACAAAAAAATGAGAACTTTTCAAAGGAAAAAAATAAAAAGTATGTATATTTACTATTTTATAATAGCATTCATGCTTAGCTTAAACTGTTTCCAATTTCTTTATATTTTATTATGCATAAATTAGAGTGCTTAAATTAGACTGTCTACTGAAGGTTTACATGACATATAAGTTAAAAGAAATATTCAACACTGTTAAATATGTTTTGTCTTTATATTGCTTTTTTTCTGTTTTTCTCATTTAATCTAACATGAGGAGAGAAAGAAGTGTGTAGAATTTAATGAAAGGCATGTTCATAGGTTTAGTCATAGGTAGGTACTGGGCTATCTGCCCGAGGGCATTTATAAGCCTAGCCAGAGTGTGTCAGCTTACACCGTCCCATTGATTAATTAACTGATCCTCTGTCAAGCAGAGGCAATGAAGTGATCTCAGGGGTGTATTTTCTGTTACCCATCCACTCGTCAAGGTTTCAAGCCTTGGCGAGGTCAAGGTAGGCTGTGTGAACCACCTGTCCCTTGTCTATGGCCTTGGTGACTGTCTTGAAGAAGTCAACCAGGTTTAGTAGGCATGATCTGCCCTTAACAAAGCTGAACTGGGTCGGGTCAAGTGTTTGGAGGTTCCCAATGTCTTTGTTAATGAGTTCCATGATGATGCTCTCCATTGCCTTGCAGACCAGGCTAGTCAGGCTTATGGGGTGATAATTACCAGGGTCAGTTGTGGCCTCTCCTTTGTGGAGAGGAATAACCATTGCTGTGTGCCATTCTATGGGCATGTAGCCTGTGGAGAGGCTGAGGTTGAGCAGCGAGCTTAGGTGGGGGGATTACTTCGTTCTGTAGTTCGTGCAAGACGCAGCCTGGGACACCATCTGGTCCCACTGATGCTGTGTTTTTGGCTTTTGAAAGGGCTGTTTTGACCTGTGCGTCTGTGATTTTTGGGACACTACACTTTTCCGGTATTGTTATGGCCCCTTTTGGAGGTGAGAGGGGGGTGATGTTTGCACTGAATCTATTTGCCAGGATGTTGGCAATATCAGTAGGTTCAGTATATTTCGTGCTATTTTGCACTAGTTCAGTGCATATCTGCGAGTTGCCACTTAGATTCTTAACATAGCTAAAGAAGGCTTTGTGGTTATCTTGTGAATCCTTGGCTATTTTTCTTTCGAGGTTAGCCTTGGATGATTTCATGAGGGACCTTAGTTTCTTACTGATACTGATCAGGGATCTCTTTCCTTCTTGGGATTTGCTTTTCTTCTGAACTAGTTTCCTCCTTCTATTGTATAACCTGTTTATGGCAGGGGTCCACCAGACTGGTTTCCTTCTCTTAGAGGAGTGAGTCTTGGTTTTGCTAGGGATGGCACGATCCATGCATCCTTGTAGGTGCTGATAGAGTGCATTTGTAAAGGTTTCTGCATCTTGGGCAGCATTATCCTTTAGCGTGGGGTCTGTGAAACTTACCACCTCTGTCTTAAGTAAGGTGAAGTTTGTTTTAGAAAAGTTTTTTACTGTGGTTTCCTTAGTTGGGGTGGTGGTGGGGTGGGGACATCCAGAGTGATTAGTTTATGGTCTGATCTAAGCAGTGATGGGTTGACCTCCGGTGTGGAACACCTGTTGCCCATGTTGGTGATGACCAGGTCCAATATGTTTTCACCTCTTGTAGGGTAGTTTACCACCTGATCCAGGGCATTTGCGTTGATGAATTCCAGGAAGCGTTGGGCCTGGGAGTTTGTACTTGAGTAGTTTTCCCAGTTAATGGTAGGGTAATTGAAATCTCCCAATATCAGGGTGTTTGGTAGGACCTTCATGTTTTCCAGTGTCTCCAGAAAGGTGGAGTGGTGGTCCTGGGTCATGGAGGGTGATCTGTAGCAGGCCACAATTTGCATTGCAGAATTGCCTGATGTTAGTTGCACATGGATGATCTCAGAGTTATCATGCTGCACCACTAACCTGGAGGTGTAGGTATCCTTGATGAATATGGATACACCCCCATCCTTTTGTGTTTCGGTCCATGTTCTGTGGCCGAAAAGTGTGGTATGAGTTGTAGCCTGGTAGTGCTGGGGTGCTCTCTGGAGCCTTGAACCAGGTTTCAGTTACTGTACAGATGTCAATGTTCTCCATACTGAGGAGTGCTTCAAGCGCATGCATTTTGAGATTTAAACACCTGGCATTGAGTAGCATAACCCTCAGTTTTTTGTTAATTGTGCTGTTTATGGAGGTGGGTTTGACTTTTGAGCCTTGCCTAAAAAAGGCACTATGGGGGCAGCAAGAGCCTTGGCCAGTATTCAAAACCCTAGTGGGGACAGGTGCAAGCTGTCTCTTGTGAAGCAACGTGGCTTGTTGAGCATGTTGGCCCAGGCTGACAGACACTGAATTCCCTTTGAATGACACCAGAAGCTTAGCTAATTGTTGAAATTGATCATTTTTTCTTTATATTGAGGTATCATTCTTGGTGATGTCAGGATGGTACTCAGGGTCAGGGTCATACCAGCCTGGGCTACATGATCAGAGAGATCTTCCATGTCTCTTTTCATGTCGTTCAGGGAGGTATGTCTCAGGTCATTCACACCAACATGAACAATGACAGAGTCATATTTGTACTCATTCTGGAGTGACCTGATTGCTTGTGTTATGTGGTGGATTCTGGCTCTTGACAGGCAGCTAACAGTAACCTTGTGCTTGTCCAGCCTAGTGAATGGGACGTCAGTGTGCCTGACGATAGTTTCACCTATTACTAGTGTGTTAGGTATGTTATTTCGCCTTAAGGGCTGTGATAGTGCGGCACACTGATTTTGTGTTTTATGTGTGTCTGGTTTATGACGGGAGGTGCAGGTTGATGTATGTAATGTATAATATACCATCAATTAATGAACAACACTTAGTTCCTTGTAAAATTACTGTTTCTGTTACAGTTTGCGATTATTAAGAACATAAGAGCTATGGGAATTTGGCAAACAAAGTAATATATTGTTTATAGAAATGAGATTTCGGTTTTAGTCTCAACATTGAACTCACATATATGAGTATACTTGTTATTTTTCCTTTAGGCAAGTTCAGTTTTAAATTCATGACATTCTGAGAAGCTTTTCTTTGATAGCAATTATTTCCAGTGATGCGTGATCTTCTCAGAGCGTCATGACAGTTCGCAAACACACAAACAGGTCCAAGATGAAATAAACAGTAAACATAAATGTCTTTCACTTCCTTCATGAAATAGTGAAAGGAAGATGTTTTAAGAGAGAGTAACAACAGGAAGACTTACTGTGGTTTACTGTTCTCGCTTAAAATCCAGGGCTTGTCATGCTCTTCTGAGACCCTTGGATTTAATTTCTTCCTTTCCGGTAATGAATATCGGGACATATGTAGTCCATAGAGATACATGATTTTCTTTATACAGCCCGACATAGTCAACTCATACAGAGTTCTAAGTTAAGCTGGGGGGGGGGGATTAGTGATGATACTTCCGTGCATACACGTACTTCCTTTCGGCTTTCAGTATTGGTAAGAGTGAGTTTTGCTGTTCCGTACTGCTCTCGCTCAAGGCCAAGAGCTTTTGCTACTCTTTTAGGAGTCCTTGCTTCTAGACGTACTTTGTACTGGGAACGGGATCTGCAGGAAAGGCTTGTTTCATAGAATCACATAACCATCTCTCTATTAAACCTGAGACAGACAAGCTGTGTAAAGTTGAAAAACGAAGCTGAAGGGAAAATACCGTTAATGCATCTGTGCATACACTCCTTTACATTGTTAAACTTTAATGTTTCAAATACTACTTTCCCCTTTGTTACATCATATACCTGGTGACATCTTAGTGTTTTGGTCTTTTTTCTTCATTTCATTGCACAAACAAGTATTACTATGAAGTAAACATTAACTAGCAAAATAGATGGTGCCTGCCTTTAACCTGTTGTGATACACTATTGAATTAGATTGTAGCAGGTGTATAATGAAGACATGTAGCAAATATGGAAACATATCCTACCTTTCACCAGCTGGGAATAAATACATTGTCTTCAAATCTGCACTAATTTGTTAAGTTCTTAAGATAGCTACTAGAACCTGTATAGTTTTACTAATGAAACACTAATTGTTGTGTTTTTTTCTTTCCTTTCTTAACAAATTTGATTTGATGATTATTAGGAACTAGTGACAAGTACAAAATATAAAGTGTTCCTTTAAAAAAACAGGAAAAGGAAAGAAGGGAAGAGCAAGAAAAAAGGGAAAAAAGTGACAACACATACAAGAATAAGTATCTGAATTCAGTTACAACTCTTAAATTTAGTTTATATACCGTGTGCTTCATATATAATGAATTTATACGTGAAGAAGGTCATTAAGAAAAATCATCTTTTGGATTATATGCCAGAGGAGTTTAATTTCTGACCAATTTATTTCACTCTGTAAGAAGTTATTATAGCCAAAGGTCTTATTTCAGTATTTCTTATGATATGCTTATACATTTACTTCATATTAGTACCTGAAGATTTCTAAGAGGTCTGAAATTCACATCTAGTATCCTTGGTAACCATATTTTACTAGACATATTAACGTCTCTATATGTGATTCTCTCTAATTCTCTATGCTTTTTATTGTTACGGGACTCTCCAGCAGCATTACATGCAGGTAGCAGCTAATAAAATCAATTAAAACACAGTAGTGTTGCATATACAAGTGGGAACCCTGAGATTTTAACGAGTTAGATATTTGAGTGAAATGATTTATCTTGACACTAACTGGAATATAATAAACACTACACATTACTTGAACTGAAAAGAACCCACTCTTACTCTTACACTTTGAAGGATTGTAATTTGTTCAGATTTTATATAAATGCATGTATCATAGCACAGTAGTATACATGTACATATAGGTTCATAGGTTCATAGGTAGGTACTAGGCTATTGGCCCTAGGGCCTATACAAGCCTAGCCAAAAAGGTACCCTGGCTTTCTCCACCCAAGAAAATTATTTTCCTGTGCCCCTGTCAAGCAGAACCACAGAAGTGATCCCTGGGGTGAATTTCCTATTACCCATCCAATCATCAAGATTTTTCTTGAAGAGTGCTAATGAGGAGCTCTGTTTGACATAGATAGGTAGTCTGTTCCAGGGTATGGGAAGTCTCTGGGACAGGAATCTATCCCTCCAGCATGTTCTGTTTATTGTGGTGACAAGGTTTAGGTCCCTAGAGCGTGTAGCTCGGAGGGATTGGGATTTCTTTAAGTGGAGCATGTCCAGCAACTTTGGGTTTGACATAGCTTTGTATGTTAGGCAGAGATCGCCTCTGAGTAGACGATATGCAATGGAGTAAAGCTGGAGTTTTTTTAGACAGTCTGCGTAAGGCATCTGTTTGAGGCCAGTAATCCTCTTTGTGAGGTATTTTTGCAGCCTTTCCAGTTTTTGTAGATGTCTTGTGAGGTACACACCAAAAGGGGCTTTGTACTCTATAATGGGTCTAATGAGTGATGAGTAGAGGGGAACAATGACCTCTTTTTTTCTGGATGAAAAACCTTTTGTGATGAGGTGTGCCACGTAGAAGGATTTCCTGACCACTGTGGCGATGTGATTATCAAAGGAGAGACTACTGTCCACCTGTGTCCCAAGGTCTCTTATCACACTTTTGGTGTTAAGTAGACTGCCACCTATGTGGTAGTTCATGGGTACAGAGATTTTACCAAAGGGGATGACAATGCACTTTTTGGCATTGAGCTTGAGATCATGGCTTTGACACCAGGCATCTGTCTCAGTGAGGCCCTTTTGTAGGATGTCCACATCTTTAGGAGTTTCGATTATGGCTCCTAGTTTGCAGTCATCTGCGAATTTAGTTAGCCAAAGATCTTCTGTGTTAGCCTGTACTTTAGAGAAGTAGATACCAAACAGGAGAGGACCTAGGACTGAACCCTGTGGTACTCCACTTGTCACTGGTCTGAAGTCTGATTTGGAGTCTGCTACTTTCACAGTGTGGGTTCTGTCAGTAAGCCAGTTGGCAACCCATCTTGTATGGGGATTTATACCTAGTTTAGTGAGTTTATCTATAATTCCAGAGTGGGGGATGGTGTTGAATGCCTTGGTGATATCTAGATAGGCTGTGTGAACCACCTTACCCTCATCTATGTCTTTGGTGGCTACTTCAAAGAAGTCTATCAGGTTTAGGAGACATGATCTTCCTTTTACAAACCAAACTGTGTGGGGTCCAGAGTTTGGAGATCTCCAATGTCTTTGTTTATGAGTTCCATGATGATATGTTCCATGGCCTTGCATACAAGGATCGTCAGGCTAATGGGGTGGTAGTTCCCGGGGTCTGTTGTGGTCCCCCCCTTTGTGGAGTGGGATAGCTGTCACAGTGTGCCATTCAATGGGCACAAAGCCTGAGGTGAGGCTATGACTGAACATGGTACTTAGGTGGGGTGCCAGTCCATTCTGTAGTTCATGTAGAAGGCAGCCTGGGATGTTGTCAGGTCCCATGGATGCTGTGTTCTTGGCTTTGGAGAGTGAGGTTTTTACCTGTGCAGCCGTGATTACAGGAACTTTGCATTCTTCCGGTATAAAGATGGGCCCTTTAGGGGGTGAGAGGGGGGTAAAGTTAGCACTGAACCTATCTGCCAGGATGTTGGCAATATCAGTTGGTTCTGAATATTTAGTGTCATTGTGCTGTAACTCAGAGCAGATCTGAATGTTGCCATTGAGATTTTTGACATAGCTATAGAATGCTTTGTGGTTGTCTTTAGAATCAGTGGCAATTTTGTTTTCATAACTAGTTTTGGAGGATTTTATGAGGGATCTCAGCTTCTTACTGAGGCTGACCAGGGAGTTCCTCCAATCGTGGGATTTTACTCTTTTTTGCAACAGTTTCTTTCTTCTGTTGTAGAGTTTGTTTATGGCAGAAGACCACCAGATTGGCTTCCTTTTTTTGGAGGATAGCATCTTGGTTCTGTTAGGGATAGCACAATCCATGCACTCGTGTAAGTGCTTATAAATTGCATTTGTGTAGGAGTCAGCAGTCGTACCTCTATTGTCCATCTGCATGGGTGTCGTGAAGTTTGCCACTTCTGTCTTAAGAAGCGTGAAGTTGGCTTTGGAGAAATTTTTTACGGATGTTTTCCTAATGGGGGTGGGAGCAGGATGTGGATGTCTAGGGTGATTAGCTTGTGGTTGGATCTGACCAACGAGGAGCTGACCTCTGGCATGGAACACCGGTCACCCATGTTGGTGATGACCAGGTCTAGGATATTGCTGCCCCTGGTGGGTGTGTGGATAAGTTGAGCCAAGGCGTTGGGATTGATGATTTCCAGAAAACGTTGAGCAAAAGATTTTATTTATTAAAAATTATTTAAAAAGATTATATTTATAATCTTAATGAAATGTGCAGCTTTCTGATAATGATACAAACTGAAACACATTAACAACTGCAGAAAGTGATATCAATCAAACATAAGTGTTGGTAATAGGGGATTTGTTAGATAACCATTTAACATTCATATAGGTTCATAGGTTCATAGGTAGGTACTAGGCTATCAGCCCAAGGGCCTAAGTAAGCCTAACCAACAAAGTTCCCTGGCTTACGCCAACCCAAGAAAGTTAATTTGCTGTGCCCCTGTCGAGCAGAGCCACAGAAGTGATCCATGGGGTGTATTTCCTATTTCCCATCCACTCATCAAGATTTTTCTTGAAGAGTGCTAATGAGGAACTTTGGTTGACATAGACGGGTAGCCTGTTACAGAGTATGGGAAGTCTCTAGGACAGGAATCTATCCCTCCAGCGAGTCCTCTTTATTGTGGTGACAAGGTTTTGGTCCCTAGAGTGTGTAGCTCAGAGGGATTGGGATTTCTTTAGGTGTAGCATGTCCAATAGCTCTGGGTTTGACATAGCTTTATATGTTAGGCAGAGATCACCTCAGAGTAGGCAATATGCTACAGAGAAAATCTGGAGTTTTTTGAGATGATCAGTGTAGGGCATCTGTTTGAGGCAAGTAATTCTCTTTGTGAGGTACTTCTGTGGCCTTTCCAGCTGCTGCAGATGTCTTGTGAGGTACATTCCAAAAGGGACGCTGTACTCTATAATGGGTTTAATGAGTGTTGAGTAGAGGGGAACAATGACCTCTGTTTTCCTGGATGAGAACTCTTTTGTGTTGAGGTGTGCCATGTAGAAGAATGTTCTGAATACTGTGGCAATGTGATTATCAAAGGAGAGACGACTGTCCACCTGGATCCCAAGGTCTCTTATCACACATTTGGTGTTAAGAAGACTGCTGCCTATGTGGTAGTTGATGGGTACAGAGTTTTTACCAAAGGGGGTGACAATGCACTTTTTGGCATTGAGCTTGAGACCATGGCTTTGACACCAGGCATCTGTTTCAGTGAGGCCCCTCTGTAGGATGTCCACATCATTTGGGGATGCGACTATAGCTCCTAGTTTGCAGTCATCTGTGAATTTCATTAGCTAGAGGCCTTCTGTGTTAGCCTGTACTTCAGAGAAGTAGATACCAAACAGGAGAGGTCCCAGGACTGAACCCTGTGGTACTCCACTTGTCACTGGTTTGAAGTCAGATTTGGAGTCTGCAACTTTTACAGTGTGGGTTCTGTCAGTGATCCAGTTGGCAGCCCATCTTGTGACATAGGGATTTATACCTAGTTAGTGAGTTTAGCTATAATTCCAGAATGGGGATGGTGTCGAAAGCCTTGGCGAGGTAAAGATAGGCTGTGTGAATCACCTTATCCTTGTTTATGGCTTTGGTGACTGCCTCAAAGAAGTCGACCAGGTTCAGGAGGCAAGATCTGCCTTTCACATTCCCAACCTGGGTGGGGTCCAGAGTTTGGAGGTTACCAATGTCTTTGTTTATGAATTCCATGATGATACCTTCCATGGCCTTGCAGACCAGGCTCGTCAGGCTAATAGGGCGATAGTTCCCAAGATCAATGGTGGCTCCCCCTTTGTGGAGTGGGATAACTGCTGCTGTGCACCATTCAGTGGGCACAAAGCCTGACATGAGGCTATGACTGAACATGGTGCTTAGGTGGGGAGCCAGTTCGTTCTGAAGTTCGTGTAAAACACAGCCTGGGATGTTGTCCGGTCCTATGGATGCTGTGTTTATGGCTTTAGAGAGTGCTGCTTTTACCTGTGAAGTTGTGATTACAGGGACTCTGCATTCTTCCTGTATAGATATGGGCCCTTTAGGGGGTGAGAGGGGGGTAAAGTTAGCACTGAACCTATCTGCCAGGATGTTGGCAATATCAGTTGGTTCTGTAATTTTTGTGCCATTGTGCTGTAACTCAGAGCAGATCTGGGTGTTGCCATTGAGATTCTTGACATAGGTATAGAATGCTTTGTGTTTGTCTTTAGAATCAGTGGCAATCTTCTTTTCATAGCTAGCTTTGGAGGATCTTATAAGGGATCTCAGCTTCTTTCTGACCAGGGAGCTCCACCACTCATGAGATTTTACTCTCTTTTGCAACAATTTCTTCCTTCTGTTGTAGAGTTTGTTTATGGCAGGGGACCACCAGATTGGCTTCCTTTTTTTGGAGGATAGCGCCTTGGTTCTGTTTGGGATAGCACGATCCATGCACTCGTGTAAGTGCTTATAGAGTGCATTTATGTAGGATTCAGCAGTCGTAACTGTATTATCCATCTGTATGGGTGTCATGAAGTTCACCACTTCTGTCTTAAGAAGCATGAATTTGGCTTTGGAGAAATATTTTACTGTGGTTTCCTTAATGGGTGGTGGGGGCGGGATGTGGATATCTAGGGTGATTAGCTTATGGTCAGATCTGACCAACGAGGAGTTGACTTCAGGTGTGGAACATCGGCCACTCATGTTGGTAATGACTAGGTCTAGGATATTGTTGCCTCTGGTGGGGGTGTGGATAAGTTGATCCAGGGCATTGGAATTTATGAATTCCAGAAAGCGCTGAGCAAAGGAGTTGGTACATGAGTAGTTTTCCCAGTTAATGGTGGGGTAGTTGAAATCGCCCAATATTAGGGTATTTGGTTGAACCCTAATATTTTCCAGTATATCAGAAAAGAGGAGTGGGAATCCAGGGACACGATGGGGGATCTGTAGCAAGCTACAATTTGGATTGCAGTTTTGCCCAGAGTTAGTTGCACTTGGATAACCTCGGCTGCATTATACTGAGCAACTAGCCTGGAGGTGTGAATATCCTTAATGAATATGGACACACCTCCACCTTTGGTGTTCTGGTCCAAGTTAGATAGCCGAAAAGTATGGTATGAGTTATAGCCTGGTAATACAGAGGTGGTCTCTGGAGCCTTGAACCAGGTCTCACTCACTGCACAGACATCGATGTTCTCCATTTTAAGGAGTGCCTCGAGTGAGTGTATTTTAGTAGCATTACCCTCAATTTTTGCTTATTATGTTTGATAGAATATATATATATATATATATATATATATATATATATATATATATATAGAACATATATATAGAACAAAGTTAAAAAATAGAAACGCAATATGTATATTTTCTTTTAAATAAAAATACATAATTAGACAAAAAACATAAGAAAGAAAGAAAATGAGGAAGAAAGGGAAAGAAGGAGAAAGGAAAGGGGAAAAAAGAAAGAAACATTCAGTAAGATGATGTTTTTTCTTTCTTTAATCTAGATATTGTTACACAGGAACAGTGTAAATCCTGGAACAGAATAAGACAACTTTAAAACATCAAATAAATAACTACTTTTTCTTTTAGTCAAAAAAATTAGAACTGTTCTACAAGCAGATATAATATTGTTTTCTTTTTTGCTGTGCTCAAATTCAAGTTATCTCCAATAAAATTATTATGGAGCTCACAGGAATTCTTTGCTGTTATGGTATGAGGGACAATCTGAAGGATCCTTTTTTATCTATCAGATTGGGAAAGTACATCATTCCATGTATAATAGGGGAATACTGGAAATACTAATTCTTTTTATTATATGTAGTTGATATTATATTAAACATTTTTCTTTTTTATAGGCCTGAACCAGAAAATATAGTAAATCTTATAAAAAAAAATTAATCTGACAAAAAAAATAGAAAAGATGAGAAATATGAGAAATTGAACTATCAAATAGAGCAATGAGTTTAATTCAGTCATAACTAATGTTCAATTGAATAAAATTCATGGATTTAACACTACTCTCCCTAAATGTCAATGGCTTGAATGATCCTAAGAAAAGGTTAAATCTTTTAAGATATCTAAAATTAAATAAAGCACAGGTAATATTTCTCCAAGAATATCACTTTAAAATAACTGATAAACATATATGGAACCCAAATGATTACTTACTACTAGCCCATTCCTCACATAAAACAAAAACAAGAGGAGTAATAATTTTTGTGGAAAAAAGTATCGTTAACCCCAAAATAGCTATGAAGTTAAAGAAGTTTTTTTAACACTAGTTATAATAAAATTTAATAATAGGATTTGGACGCTAGTAAATTTATATTGGTTCCCTGACATGGGTACAGGGACTGCTAAAAAAATCTAGATTTTATAAGTAACACATATAAAGGTAACCTGATATTAGGTGGGGATTTCAATTGTATTTTAGATAACTCAGAGACAACTAATAACAGAAACACATGCTTCAAGCCTATAGCAAAAATAATTGACATATTCAGATTTAAAGATAATAATTCTTTACTATTCTCCCACCAAGATTATAGAGTCAATACCCATACAAGAATAGATTAAATATATGTTTCACATGAATTAAATACAAAAATAGTCATAATTTTAATAACTCACTGTCCCATTTCAGACCATAATGCACTTGTTTTCAAAGTTCAAAGGGATTTCAAAAAGTTAACATTTTAACAAGAATACCAGCCTACATTACAAAATTAAAAGCATTTAAACCATGGTTAACCTCAGAATTACAATTTTTCTTAGAAACCAGTTCTACTGAAGAAATAAATATAGTAATGATATGGGACACCTTGAAAGTGTATTTATATGGCAAAATCCTTGTGAGGTTTAGAAATAAAAAAAAGAATGGGAATCAGAACTAGATAACATACAAGAACAGTTTACAAGGATTAAAAACAATGATTCAACAAATAAATCTAACAACAAAAAAAATGAAGATTTGAATAAAAAATATAATGGAATTCTAACTCACAAAACAAACCTAGCATTGGAAAGATTAAAACTAAACTCATATTCTACTTCACCAAGACACATGCATAACTCAGCATCCAGAATAAAAAGACAATCTAGATTAAGTAATATTAAAAATATTATTCATGAAGGAAAAAAACATAAAGGTTTCTGATGTAAGTGAAATTCTTGATGCCTTTAAATATCATTATACGTTACACTATGGAACAAACAAAACTGACATAAATTACTCAAACTTAGAACTGAACTTTCCCAAAGTTATGAAAATACCAGAAAAATTGAAATTAGATATACAAAAACAAATCACTTATAAAGAAGTCACAAACAGTATTAAGGAAAGTAAAAGCAATAAAGCTCCGGGAGTGGAGGCTCATCCAGACTCTGCTACACTTTGCTGTGAAGGAAAGGTTAGTTTGCTGTTATTTTTTGTATTTCTGTATTGCCTTTCTATATTTTGAATACTGTAGTTTGTTTTCTTTATCTTGTGTTTTGCTTGCATTCTGTTTTAAACAGCATATTAAAACTTCAAAAGAGACCACAGCTCTCTCTGTTCTGAGTCAAGCAGAATTTTTCCCTCCCTCCCACCCATTTAAGTTGTCTTGTTAAATACCACTGTCTTTCTAGTTGCCCGCCTCTTATGTTAATCTGACCATATATCTCATTTCTCTCTACTTTCACTGGCTTATGTGAGTAATCACAAAACCATCACTTTTGAAATCCCACCCCTTCAATTATTTAAATTTATTGGCCATCCTACAGTATTTCATAGTACCAAAATACAAAAGTAACCACCCCTTTCAGTCCATCTTGCTGTTTTAAAAATAGTAACTCTCCACTAAACCTTAACTTTTTAAACAGGTAAAACTCAAGTTACCTACTTTCATATCTAACTTCTCTAGTGCACACTGCAGAGTGCATTCTTTTCAATCTTACCTTTAAGCATCCCTGTTACTAGCACTTTCTCTAATACCTAAAAGATCATCTCTACTTGACTCCAAGTAGACTTTTCTCTATCTGTTAAACCTAGCACTTGCTCCTACAGTACTTATTACCTTGATACGGCACTCTTATAGATAGCACCCCAAAAGGCAAACCCCATTTCTCGGTCACCCACATCCCCGGAATCTCTTTTAAAGTTTTTTGTCTAGTCCTTCTAGCATGTCGAGGGATCAGTTGCTAGTGTCCTCTCCTGCTCAGCTGGTGAACCTGGGAATATTGAGGCAATGTTACAATTGCCTCATGTACACAGACAACCCTCTCCTCCTCCCACAAAACACAAATACATGCGAGAGATGCAACTATACGGCCAAACTGGAGGCTGAGCTCTCTCAACATAGGACTGGCAAGACCAGTCAGGAGGAGAAGGTTACCACACACACTATAGACCCAGTCTCACATAGTACCATCACAACCTCAAATCATACACATAAACACACAAAGACATACTCGGGCTCTGATCAAAAATCTACCAAAACAGCAGAGGCCACCAAAGCAGACACCCAAACAACCACCACCTCAGAACACAACACCTGCAACACATAGACCTCACAGTCAGAGTGTCAAACAGTCACAGCCCTTAAGGCCAAACACAATGCCAGACACACTAGTCATTGGTGACTCCATAGTCAGACACACTGGCGTCCCGCTCACCAGACTGAGTAAGGAGAAGGTCACAGTAAGCTGCCTGTCGGGTGCTAGAATCCGCCACATAACGCAAGCACTCAGGTCTCTCAACAGCAGGTACAAATACGACTCAGTCATTGTCCACGCTGGTGTAAACGACCTGAGACGCACCTCCTTGGACTACATGAAAAGAGACATTGAGGAGCTCTCTGATTATGTAGCCCAGGCAGGTATGACCCTGACCTTGAGCAGTATCCTACCTTCACCAAGAATGATGCCACAATACAGAGATAAGATGATCAGCTTTAACAATTGGCTTAAACTCTGGTGTCATTCAAAGGGGATCCAATGTCTGTCTGCCTGGGATGACATGCTGGACAAGCCACGCTGCTTCAAGGGACGGCTTGCACCTGTCACCCTGGGATTCGGATATTGGCAAAGGCTCTTGCCACCCCATAGTGCCTTTTTAGGCAAGGCTCAAATTCTAAACCTACCACCCTAGAACACAAAAAGGAAAAAACTAAGGGTAATGCTGCTCAATGCCAGAAGTCTAAATCTCAAAATGCACGCACTCGAGGCCCTTCTCAGTATGGAGAACATCGATGTCTGTGCAGTGACAGAAACCTGGTTCAAGGCTCCTGAGAGCACCCCAGCACTATCAGGTTTTACCTCTTATCATGCGTTCCGGCCCCAAAATCCGGACAATACCAAGAAAGGAGGGGGTATCCATATTCATCAAAGACACCCACACCTCAAGACTGGTGGCAACGCACGATGCATCGGAGACCATCCAGGTGCAATTAACCATATGCAAGACTGCTCTGCAAATTGTAGCATGTTACAGGCCACCCTCACAAACTCAGGAACCTCACATGGCCTTCCTGAAAACACTAGAGGGGATAAATGTATCACCAAACACCATCATACTAGGTGACTTCAATTACCCTAATATAGACTGGGAACACTACTCAAGCCCAAACACCTAGCCCAAAAGTTCCTGGAATTCATAAACTCAAATGCCATGGAACAACTAGTCACCATCCCCACAAGAGGAGAAAACATACTTGATCTCATCATCACGAACATGGGAGCACAATGTTCAACACCGGAAGTATACCCCTCACTGGTGAGATCAGATCACAAACTAATCTCGCTGGAGGTCCTCATCCCACCCCCACCTGAAATAAAAAGACCACAGTAAAGAACTTCTCGAAAGCCGACTTCACACTTCTAAAGACTAGTGTGGTCTCCTTTAAGGCCCCGAGCGCGGAAAACAGTACTCAAGCCGCTGAATCACTTACAAATGCCTTCTACCAGCACCTGCAGGACTGCATGGATAAGGCAATCCCAAGCAAAACAAAGACTCTTTGTACCAAAGGCAAGCGTCCAGTCTGGTGGACCCCAGCCATAAACAAACTCTACAACAAAAGGAGGAAGCTACTACAAGATAGAGCAAAATCCTTGAAAGGTAAGACACCCTTGATCACTATAAGTAAAAAACTAAGAGCTCTCATAAAATCATCCAAAGCAAATTTTGAGAGAAAAATAGCTAAAGACTCAAAAGACAATCATAAGGCCTTCTTTAGCTATGTTAGAAACCTGGGAGGAACCTCCCAGATATGCTCAGAACTAGTTCAAAATGATGTGAAGATTACTGATACTACAGACATTGCCAACATACTGGCTGACAGGTTCAGTGCAAACTTCTCCCCCTCCCAAAAGGAGAGATATCTATACCAAGCGATTGCAGCCCCCAAACATCTCCAACGCCCAAGTGAGAACTGCTCTCTCCAAAGCAAAAAACACAGCATCCATGGGACCTGATGGTGTCCCCGGCTGTGTGCTCCACGAACTCAACGAGGAATTAAACCCACAGCTAGGACAGCTGTTTAATCATAGTCTTACCTCTGGATACGCACCCAGGGAGTGGCGCACTGCAACTGTGGTCCCACTTCACAAAGGCGGTGCCTCCACCGACCCTGGAAATTACCGCCCATTAGCTTGACAAGCCTTATCTGCAAAGCCATGGAGAGGATCATAATGGACCTCATAAATAAAGACATAGGGAATTTGCAGACTTTGGATCCATCCCAGTTTGGCTTTGTCAAAGGCAGATCATGCCTTCTAAACTTGGTTGACTTTTTCAAACAGTCACCAAAGCCATTGATGAGGGAAAGGCAGTCCATACAGCCTACCTCGATCTGGCGAAGGCCTTCGATACAATACCCCACTCGGGTATCATTGAAAAACTCATCAGCTTAAATGTTAACCCATACATCACAAGATGGGTTGCAAACTGGCTGAGTGACAGAACCCACAGGGTCAGAGTTGCTGGCGCCATGTCAGACTCAAAGCCTGTCACAAGTGGTGTACCACAGGGCTCAGTCCTGGGCCCACTCTTGTTTGGGATCTACTTTTCCAAGTACAAGCAAACACAGGAGGGTTATGGCTGACAAAGTTTGCAGATGACTGCAAACTGGCGCCATAGTAGAAAACACATCTGACACAGATATCCTTCAGAAGGGTCTCACAGAAACGGATAACTGGCGCCAGAGCCATGGCCTAAAGTTAAATGCCAAAAAATGCATAGTCATACCCTTCGGGAAAAACAAGGTTACCCCTAGCTACCAAATAGGTGGCAATCCACTGAGCATAGAAGAAGTTATCAGGGACCTGGGGACCCAGGTTGATAGTAGTCTGTCATTCGACACCCATGTAGCTAAAGTAGTTAGGAAGACCTTCTACATTGCCCACCTTATCATGAAGGGATTCTCATCTAGATCAAGGGAGGTCATAGTCTCCTATACTCATCACTCATCAGACCAATGATAGAGTACAATGCCCCATTCGGAATGTATCTGACCCGACACTTGCAGCAGCTGGAGAGGCCACAAAAGTTCCTCACCAAAAGGATAAAGGGTCTCAAACATCTGTCCTATGCTGCCCGACTGAAAGAACTCCAGCTCTATTCAGTCGCCACCGCTTGCTCAGAGGTGACCTTTGCCTAACATACAAGGCCATGTCAAACCCAGATTTGATGAATATGCTTCACCTCAAAAATCTAGATCCGTCAGAGCCACAAGGGCGGAGACTTAAACCTCGACACGGCTATTAATAGGACGTGCTGGAGGGATAGATTCATCACCCAAAGACTCCCTATGCTGTGGAATAAAATCCCGGTATATGTGAGGCAGAGCACCTCGCTGGCCTTGTTCAAGAGAAATCTTGACCAATGGATAGGAGATCGCAGATATACCCCAGGGATTACCTCAGTGTCACTGCTCAACAGAGGCACAGCAAAATAATGGGTATAGTTCCCCATACTAAAGGGGTGGCGTAAGCCACAAAACTATGGGCTAGGCTTGTAAATGCCCTCGGGCAGATAGCCTAGTATGAACCTATGAACCTATGAACCTATGGCATTTATAATAGAAATCTATACAATTTTCACAGTATCCATAACCTCAGTCTTCCATAAAACTTTACTAGAAGTTCAAACCCAAAATGCAGTTCCACCTTCATGGAGATATTCATTAATTACACCTGTAATAAAAGAAAATAAGGATCCTTCTCAGTATAAATATTATAGACCAATATCATTACTCAATAATGCTTATAAAAGTTTCATGTCTATTCTGGTGAATAGAATTAAAAAATCCTTGATACACATTATAAATGAGGATCAAACAAGTTTCATTTATAACAGATGCAACTATGATAATATTCAAAGAGTATTAACACTTATAGATATATTAAATAGACAGTATCAATAAGCTCTAATAATAGCATTGGACATAGAAAAAGCTTTTGATTTACTAAATTGGGAATATTTATTCAAGATATTAACTCTCTATGATTTCCCCCTTCATTTATCTCATTAATAAAAATATATTTAAAAATAATTTAACATATGTAAAACTAGTACCATTTACCTCTAAATCTATGGCTTTAACAAGAGGGTCAAAACAAGGATGTCCCATGTCCCCTATCTTATTTGCACTTGCTATTGAAATATTTGCTTCTTCAATTTGATCAAATACAAAAATAAAAGGTATTGCTATATAGATGGACAATGCAACTCTAAAATTATGCTGTTTGCAGATGACATCCTGCTCACATTATCTACTTCAAAACAAGCTATAAAAGAATTAGATGAAGAAGTAGAGAAATTTTACTTAATCTCAGGTCTTCATTTCAACAAGGCAAAGTCTAACTTCTTAATGTTAAACAAAAACAGTGATTTAATACTGGAAGGGAATCAAATAATAGGCAGACAAGTTTACACAATAAATTATTTAGGTATTGTTCTGTGTAACAACATAGAAGAGACACTTTCTATAAATTATAAAAATATCATAGATAATTTGAAAAAGTACATATTAACATGGAATAAAATGTATCTAACCTTTAAAGACAGACTTCAAATAATAAAAATAATGCTTCTACCCAAAATTTTATACATAGCACAAGCTATTCCGAAGATCCCTGATAAACATATCTTAAAAGAAATAAATACTATATTATTAAAATTTTTATGGTATCCCAATAAAAATAGAGTAACCCTTGTACACCGTAATAGACCATGGGAAAAAGGAGGAATTAATTTTCCAGATATAGAGATGTACATAAAAGCTTCTATATTCAGAATAATTCTAAATTGGATTGATACAAATTACTCTTCTAATTGGAAAACCTTACATACCATCATTTATTCTAATGAAAATTCTATAATAAATGATCTTATGTTAGACAATCAAGTTAATAAACCCTGGCATATCTTATGTATAGGAATCCAATATAATATTGTAAAACCCACGAAATTAGAATTTACAAATTACATCTTCAACATATTTTGGAAATTTATTATAGCTAATTCAGACATAAAGGTTTGGATGGATTTAATAATTCCTTTTACTTCTACAAAAAACTTTCCTGACAAATTCCATAAGAATATTTTTACCACATGGGAAACAAACATTTTTTTTTGTTGGGAACAATGTATTGACAATCAAAAAATAATTGACACTCAGCAATTAATAAACATATATGATCTTTTACCTTCATATTGGCTAGTTCTACAAAGTATTTTACTATACTCACAAGATCTAAGCAAAATATTAAATAATTCTCATTTTAAAAATAGACCTAAATTCATAAACTAAGTGAAATTGTTTACGATAACAATAATTGAAAGAACATAACTTGAAAATTATATAAATTACTAATAAACTATAAGATTAAAACTCAACAGAGTTATTGGGATTTCATCACCAAAGGACATTCAATAAATTTATCTCTGGAAAGCAAAACAAATGTATTATATTCTATAAAACTAACATCTAATGTACAATTTTGGAGACTTTTCACATGAAAAGTTCTGCATAGATCATTTTATATTCCCAATAAAACAGCCAAACTTAGTTCTTCCTGTAATGTTGCATGTTAGAGATGCCTACAAACATGTAAAGCAGATTGGTTACATATAGTTTACGACTGTAGTAAAATTAAAAAATATTGGAAAGACATTGGCAATTTTCTTCAAGCCATATTTACTGATTCATTTGTTTTGATTAAATCATTAATTTTGCTGAATGTTAATAAAAAATCTGAAATTAATAAAAAAGACTTGTAGTTATTGTGGACTATTCTAGCAGTTGCTAGGAAATGCATAACCAGAAAATGGAAATCCATTTCGGAACCATCTTTTGAAAAATACTGGTTATTAAATGACACTTCAATAATGGAAGTCAAAGTAAAGGAGCTAAGGATTGTTCCTAATCCATGGACAAACAACCCTTGGAAAAAGGTCTCAACTCTTAATGAGACATTAAAAATAAATTCAGACTCTACTTGAAAGAAGGAATTTGAAGAAGGATTGCTCATCTCAAAATATATACACAAATGACTCAGATTGTTGTTTTTGTCATTTCTATTTTCAGGCCTTATGTATATAATGTATATAGATTGTTAATCTGTTTAAAGTATCACTAAAATTTCAATTGAGACTTTATTATATTTGAAGAAATCAATAAAAACGTTTGAGTAAAAAAAGATTCACCTCTTTACACTGATCCTGGGTGACTTTAACTACCCAACCATAGATTGGAAGAACTACTCATGCCAGAACACAGATGTCCAGAGATTCCTTGATTTTATCAATGCAAATGCCTTGGAACAGTTAGTCAATGCCCCCAGAAAAGGTGATAATATCTTGGACTTGGTATTAACTAACATAAGTAATCACTGCAGCACCCCTACAGTATCATCCTTCCTGGTAAGATCCAACCATAAAGTGGTCAGTTTCAAAGTCACCATCACCCCTGAACCCCCCCAGCTAGGGTCAAACAAAAAACTTCTCCAATGCTGATTACACCTCCTGTGTGATGGTATAAACAGCTTCACAGCCCCCTCCTCCTCTGTAGGAACTGGCACCAATGTCCAAATCTACACTAAAGTACTATACAAGCATTTATATAGATGCATGGAATCAGAAATACCCAACAGGGCAAAATAATCCTCCGGAAAAAAGAGTAAATTGTCTGGTGGACATCTGCAATAAATAAACTATATATCAAAAGGAATACGTTGCTGTCCAGGACCAAGAAGGAGCAGGAGCCCAATTGGAAGCAAGCTCTCCTTAGCCTGCACAAGCAAATAAGAGCACTAGTGAAATCCTCTAAAGCCAACTTTGAGTACAAATTGGCCACATCTACTAGAGACAATCATAAGGCCGTCTTCACATATGCCCACAATCTCAAAGGAAGCACCCAGATCTGTTCAAAACTGGTGGTCAAGGATGCTACATACACAAATGCTGTAGATATAGCCAACCAACTGGCTAACAGATTCAGCACAAAATTCACCCCTCTGTACCCCCATCAGTAAATCAGGACATCCCCAGTACCTGACACCCTCCCCTTATCTCTAGGGAACAGCTCATCACTGCCCTCTCAAAGGCAAAAAAATACAGCCTCCATGGGATCTGATAACATTCCAGGCTGCATCTTACATGAACTCTGACATGATCTTGCAGCACCATTAGGAACCCTATTCAACCAAAGCCTGAGTAATGGCTTTGTCCCAGCTGAGTGGAGGACAGCTACTGTCATCCCTTTACACAAAGAGGAAGCATCCACCAATCCAGGAAATTACAGACTTATCAGCCTAACTAGCCTGATCTGCAAGGCCATGGAAGAGATTATCATGGACCTCATCAACAGGGACATTGGCAAACTCCAAACACGTGACCCCACACAGTTTGGCTTTGTCAAGGGAGGTCATGTCTGTTAAATCTGGTTGACTTCTTTGAGACAGTCACCAAAGCCATGGATAAAGGGAGGATGGTGCATACCGCCTACCTTGACCTGGCCAAAGCCTTCAGTGCTATTCCCCACTCGGGCATAATAGATAAACTCTTTCAACTAGGCATATGTTACCAGATGGGAAGCAAACTGGCTCACTGATAGAACCCACCTAATCAAAATAGGGGAAGCCACCTCAAGCAGTAGACCTGTAACGAGCAGTGTACCAGAGGGATCGGTCTTGGGGCCTCTGTTATTTGTGATATACTTCTCTGAGGTGCAGGCCAAAACCAGTGGGCTATGGCTGACCAGGTTTGCAGATGACTGCAAGCTAGGCACTGTCATCAGTTCTCCAAGTGATGTGGACGTCCTCTGAGAGAGTCTCACCCAAACAAATGACTGGTACCATAAGCATGGCCTCAAGCTGAAAGCCAAAAAAATGCATTATCATCTCCTTTGGGAAGAGTGATGTCCCCACATATTATCACATTAATAACAAAGCATACAATCAGTTGTGAGGGATTTAGGCACCCAGGTTGATAGTAACCTGACTTTTGACCACCATGTTGCTTCCATTGTATGGAATGCTTTCTACATGGCCCACCTCATAAGTAAGGATATCTCATCCAGGGACAAGGAGGTCATAACATCCCTGTATTCTTCCCTTATAAGGCCAATTATTGAGTACATTGGCCCTTTGGCATGTACCTCGCAAAGCACATGCAGCAGCTGGAGAGACCACAGAGGTTTCTCACTAGGAGAATCCAGGGCCTCAAACATCTACCCTACACAGATAGGCTAAAAGCCCTGTTTCATACAGACTCCTCAGAGGTGACTTCTCCCTGTCATGCAAAGCAATTTCAGAACCTGCCTTGATGGGACTGCTGCATATCTTCAAGTCAAGCTCCATTCAAGTAAACCACACACACAACCTCAACCTGGTCTGTGATATCAATAGGACTTGTTGGCGGGACAGATTTTTGTCCCATAGACTCCCCCATTTGTGGAATAGACTCCCTCTCCACGTCAAGCAGAATACCTTATTGTCCCTTTATAAGTGAAACCTGGATAACTGATGGGAAACATAAAATACACCCCTGGGATTTCCATCTGTGTCCCTGCTGGACAGGGGCTTTGGGTGCTGACTTGACTAAACATGGTCTAAAGTCTTGGCTAGGCATATAAGGGCTTAGGGTCAATAGCCTAGTAACTTCCTATAATCCTAGGATCCTGTGATGCTATGGTAGAGTGCTGATTTCAGTAAGCAGTTTTACATGTCATGTAGAGCTGTGCAAACACAGTAAACATTGTGGAATGATAATTACAGCATAAGCAGCTGAACTATATGCTAATCAACCAATCCAAGATGGAGGAGCTATTTAACAAGCTATAAAGCAATCATGTACTCTTAGTGCAGGTTTTGGCCACGAATTCCAAAACCTATTGGCATTCAGCCACAGAAACTACTCTGCACAGACAGAATGTTAGGGGCTGCTGCTCTTCTACATGAATATGTACAACAGGCCCAAGTCTATGCTGCTGCTGTTGCTAACAGACCTCAACCAAGAAGGAGAAATATGTGTAGACCCCATTTAATTTTCTTAGTCTGCATGAGCTGGAAAGTTGAAGAGAGACACATGACAGGAATGCTGCAACCTCTGTTGTCCTCAACTGAGAGCAAGGGCAAACTGAGGGAACCACTACCTGTGGAAACTAAAGTATGTGTAGCATTTAGAATATTAGCTACAGGAACCTTCCAGAGATCAAACAGGGGACATGCTGAGGGTGTGACAGGCATCAGCATCCAGGATCCTCCATCAATTCCTAAATGCTCTGCTACAGCATGCTAGTGACTACATATATTCTCCCTTTATAACTGAGGACAGAGCTACAACTATGCAGGATTTCTACCTTGTAGCACAATTCCCTGAAGTCCTGGGTGGCATAGGGTGCACAACATTGAGATCAAAACACCATCCATGGAACAGGGAAGGATGTAGATAAACAAAAATGGTTTCCACCCCATTAACTATCAGGTCATGTGTAATGCTAAAGGAATCATCTTGAATGTGCATGTTGGCAACCTCGGCACTTAGCATGACTCTCATATCTGGCACAACTCTCAACTCTATCAGAGGTTTTCTACGGGGAATATCCCACAAGGTCATTTACTGGGTGGTGCAGAGTATGCACTCAAACCATGGCTGATGATGCCTATCAGAAATGCACACACACCAGTAGAAAAATGCTATAATTAGGCACATGCTCAAACAAGAAATATCATAGAATGTGTGTTTTGGCTGCTAAAAGCACAGTTACAGTGTCTAGATACATCAGGGGGAGCCCTGCAGTACAATCCCCATACAAATGTTCACTGTCTGTGCCATCCTTCACAGTATTATCCTGAGAAAACAGCTTCAACAGGAGCACCACGGGGAAGGGGCACACATCCCACTACCACTGCCAAGGCCACCACAGCCACACACAGGTGAGCAGTCAGATGGAGAACCACTAGCTGCTGTGCCTCTGCAAATGTAGACTTTTGCCCTGGTCAAGAGGCAATGGATAGCACACATTCTGACTATCTAAGGGGGTGCAACTTTCATCCTATGCATATACATACAGTAAAATTGATGCTAGGGAATGCTCACAACTTTTACTTACCCATGTGATGGCTGTGTACTGCTAATATCTCACAGAGTCAGCCCCGAATTAAAGCACTTGTAACCTCTGGAAGGTAAAGTAAAAGTTAAATCTGGAACAGGAAAATAAATTGCTAAGAACACAAATGAATGGCAGATCCTGGCATACTGTTACTTGCTAATATACCCAAGTAGAATGTTCATAGATTACAAGCCATTTTAAGCCTAGCCAATTATCCCTTGGGAGACTCGAACCCTGCAACTTGTGTTTGCAAGCCAAACACCTTAACCATTAGGCCACCCTCACAACTCATGTGGGTGAGTATTACATCAATGACATCAATAAGTGACAGGACTGACTTATGTAAATAGATTTGTGCTCTTTACCAACTAACAGGCCTCACGCATCACAAATACACACAATACAAAAACCTGTAAAAAGTAGTACAATTTTCAGAAGAGCATCACAAACACATATATACTGAGCTCTCAGTCTGCTTTGCTCCCTGTGCATCAGAAAAATGAGTTATGTATCCCTGAATCCAAAAGATAAAATCAAGGATATGGCACAGTTATCATCATTTGCACAGAGTGTTGTTTGGGGAGACAGGAGGCCAAGGCTGACACAAAAGGTAAGTGAGTGCTTGTGAGTAAAATTTAAATAAATTGTCAAATGATCAATGAGAGAGAATGAGCTGCAAGCCTCATGAATGACCCATGTACCTGTTTTGTGTGTGTGTGTGTGTGTGTGTGTGTGTGTGTGTGTGTGTGTGTGTGTGTGTGTGTGTGTGTGTGTGTGTGTGTGTGTCTGTAAGGACACTCAAGGTGAAATGTTTGTGTAAGTCTTTGCAAGGACACAGACAAGCTCTATACTTGCTCTACATCCTGGCATGTTGGACAGGTGTGAGCCATGCATGGTAGAGGTAATAGTTTATTGTTGTTACCCTGACTGTGAGAACTAGCTCTACCAGGAGTTGCACTATCATGTCCATACCCATGGGCAGATATGCTGCTGTTACTTGAACATGACTGATGTCTTCTGGGGAAGCTCTTCTCATGAATACACCCAGGACCATGACCCCTATGGCCTACCATATCTGGGTGGATACCTCAACCACTGATGGAGCAGTAGAAGTAGTGCCACTATGGGAGAGTGATCGGGGATGGCCACATTGGCTAACATCAGATGATGTGGCTGACTTAAATCCACATGGATGCTGTTCCCCTCCCAGCAAATGTTCCATCACAGACACCACCTGTTCCAACATGTCATTCACCCAATCCATTGAATTAGCTACACAGCAGAGGTAGTCATGCATGTCAGCCTGTATCACATCTAGAACCATAAACATGTCCTTGGAGGCCCTAGTGAAATGTACCTGTGCCTCCATGAGGGCCCTAAACATACGTTGAGTGGCACTTAATAACATACCAGGATCAAGTGGGGAGTGGACAGCAGGCCTCCTCAGAGCACCCTTAACTTCCTTCTTACATGTCACATTGCCCATACTTTGGATATGGCCAGAGTCAACTGGCTCTGTTGCTACAGTGATCACACTACCTCGATCAAGTGTCTCACCCTCTATCTGTCCAATACCTGAGGGTTCAGTGGAATAGGTATGCATGAGCCTACTGTCTGTGTCTGTGGGAAATACAGGGGATGGCTGAATGCCAATCTCAGTATCAAATTCAACCTCCACACCCCCTGACTGTGCCTCTGTTTGGCCGCCATCATCATCAGAGTCTACCGATGCTTTGGCATTAGGTGGTACGAGTCCTACACTTCCACTTTCAGAATGGCCTGTGATAATAAACACAAACAAAGGGAAGAAATGTATACTACACTAAATTATTTAAAACAATTTATATGATAAACTAACACTGGTCTCACTATCACAGATGGCAGAGCAATACACACACCAATTATTCCCACCTCACAGATATAGATAAATGCATATATCTGACAAATGGTCATCATTATCAATGAAATGGTTTTGGCTTACCATGTACAGATGATTCCATACATGGTAGAGAGGATGATCATGGAAGAAATGAAACAAAGGAAGGATGCAAATTAAACATCACAATTGGGATAACACTGGGGGACAGTGAATACACAATTTTGCCTATATGTCAGTTTTGAAGAGTTTAAACTAAAACTTGGCTGACATGTCGACCCACAACCCATGTATAATGAACAAGTGTGTTATTAAGCCTATTAATTTATCAATAGGTTCTTTAATGTGTCTGTTTAACTAATGAACATATCTGACAAGCACTTCTTCTGTACAAAGGATGAAAAACACCTCTGTGGAAGAATATGTATTCTCTATTTTACATAGGTTTAAATCCTGCTTTGTACAAATTACTTTTATCAGTGTGTAAAGTCATACAAAACATGTGTCAAGTCATAAAGATTATAAGTCCCAATAAATGTCTGAAAAGTAAAGTCATCTAAAAGGATTAGCAGAATACAAGCCTTAAAATAATGCCAGCTGTCACATTTCCATTCATAAACTGCCTTTCTCTCTCTTTGTCACTGCTGCTTTCCACTTAACATCTGTGCAAACATGGTTGGCATGGCTGTGGGGGTTTGCATACTAGCCGTAAAACACGATATCACAAATTGGCAGGAAAACACTTTAACTGTTCCTAGATGACCTGTATAATAGACAAGGCAGGAGCTAGGAAGGAAGGTCCCCAACTGAGGGCTCAAAGATGGAGTGTAGAGGAGTCCAGAATATTAATTGAACTCCTTGTAAAGTGCCACAACTGTACGCTTTTGCAGGGACACTATACCAGATCTCATTATAAATTGGAGGCTTGAAACAGTCTAGCCAAGGCTGTCTCCAGAGTGACTGACATTTCATGCACTGGAGAGCAATGCAGACACTCTTACCAATAATGTGAAAAGATGCAAGCAGGAACAGCTCAAACACTGGCTGGATGAGTTTAAGAATACTGCCATTGTTCCGTTGTTTAATTATACAGATAAAGATAACTTAAATTACATACAACACCGGAGATAGCTCAGACTGGTAAGCATAATGCTCTTCTTTTTTTCTCTCCTCTTTATTTTACAGCTGCACATGAGATTTCAGTGAACAGGGAGGCCAATGCTGAACATTTAGAAAGACTGAGAGAAGCAAGGGATATGTATCCAGCACAAACCAATAATTATTTTTATTAAAAGTATACTGCTGCTCCATACATTAGTAGAAAATTGTGCATGCATATCATAACTGTAAAATCAAGCATGCATGCTTCATTCTGTTGCTCAAGGCAATTGTAGGAGTCAGTTGTAATAGTGTATTTAGATGTGTGGGTTCAAATCCCACAAGTAAAAAATACATATTAAAATAACAATACAATATTAAATATTAATTTCACCAAAATTGTCAAAAATGCCATGGTCACAAAAAATGGCCAAAAGGATGTTGAAGAAAATATCAACCACACCAAGGAAACTCCAAAACTAGGATAAATGCTCAAAATACCAGTGAAGGAAAAATGCTGAAGAACATCATTAAAACCATGCTTTAATGCCACCAAGCCAAGTTTTAACAATCTTCTTCAGGGTTTTCCTTTGTTGGTATTTTGAGCATTTATCGTGGTTTATGGGATTCAATAAATGCCATATTGTTAACCTAATCTGCATTATTTTTAAAAGCATATGTGCAATATATCCATATTGCAAGGATTATTTGGAACAATTCTCAGTTCTATTTTGGATTTTTTAAAAAGTATACTTAACATAAAAGTAAAAATATATCTGTATTGTAGTAATTTATTGTAAGCGACATATGATGGCTCTAATTATCTTTTTTTTTTTTCTATCACCCTTTTACTTTTATATGTGTGATCACACCATTCTGACATGATTATTTTCTGACAACTGACAAAATAATTTCCAGCAGAGAGAGGTAGGCCTACCATTGTGGCTCAGCCTGCCACCCCTCCAACAGCTGCCACACCAACACCTAGCACATCTGGGATGCAACCTGGCAATTCTGCCTCAGCAACACCTGCAGTACCTGGGCCCTAAACATCAGGTAGCATTTCCCCAGCAGCTGGTGCAGTTGTACCCTTCAGGAGTATTGATGGAGGTGGGGATTTCGCCACCTGCCAGGCATGGTGCATGAGGTCATAGAATGTACCATTGGTGCATGCCTCAGCCATCTGTAGAAGCTGCTTGTTGGAATGCTGAGAAAACAAAAACATCAAGCACTCCAACAGGAAGCTGAGGAAGGGGACAGTGATGACAGTTTTGTGGGTGAGGACTAGATTCTCAAATTCTCACTGTCCCCATGCTTGACAGGCATGGGCCTCTGATGTCTCCTCCCAATCCCCAATTGTGGTTCGCCCCAAACCTTTATCATCCCTGTCTCTGTCTTGTCTGTCCTGTTTTTCTGCAGCTGCTTCCTCGCCTACCCTATTTACCTGACCTTGTTATACCTACATCCCTTACCCAGCATCCCTCTCTTACTGAAATAAAGTCAAAATCTGGACACCTGTCCCACAAAATAAACTAATTTTCATCTCATACTTTGGTCTCCACTTTGCACGTGTCTTCACAACACACTCGATTCAGTCCAATTGGCTATACAACATTACTGCATTGCCACCCATCTATGTTGTGGTAATTCTCCAAATTCATCCAATTTTCTATCCATGTTTATATTATACTGTTGAAGAAGTAGATAGCTATGGTTCTTTCCTACTTCCCACCTGCAAATTCCTGTACTGTTTCCCCTTTGTTCTTTTCCCTGCTTGCCCCCCCCATTCCATCACTTTCCTATCTATCCCATTTTCACACCTTTAATCTGGTCAAAAAATAGAATCATACACCACACACATAGCAGTAATGCCCCCTAATAAAACCCTTCACTTTTTGTCCTCTGCACTTGTGCAGAGTTTGACATTGCACACCAATGCTGATTGACATTGAATGGCTCTTCATGTTCTGTGGCATTTTATGGTTACCACTGCTTAAACTTGCTGCATTGAAGGAACACAGTTACATCAGATTAAAAGCAGTAGTATGGAATTTTACTCTAGCATTTATTTAGATTGTTGAATGTATAAAAGTGCAACTCCATACATGTACTGTTGACATAAATCAATTGACTGATGTTTATTTTCATACAGTACTTCACTGTAGTCATTGCCTCTCACATTTGCAGGAATTATCACATTTACTTATATAATGCCATCTTGACACCATGTGTAAAAAAATTAGATTGACCTGCATTCGAACCCTGTGTCATTTCTACTCAAAATATGAGCTCACTGTTCTTACATCTTCTGTCACACAGAAAGTTAGGCAGCAATTGTATTTCTTACACTTGGTAATGTCCAAAGTCCTGACAGCTATGCTTTGCATGTTTGCATGAACGATGGCTAACCAATAGAAATATATTGCTACTTTCCAATTTAAGCAGAGAACCACATTTGCTCATCACTTAACTTTGCGCAAACAGATAAAGCAATACCAACAGTCCCTAATGTCTTAAAATTTATGACACAGAATTTCCAGTATAAACTACAGTATGAACAACATACTATCTGCCAGCTATTTCTACCATAGCCTATATGCAAACGTGCTTCTCAAGTTCAAGTTGTATTCCTTAAAAGTGAATATCACATGTGCATATACTTTGCCATTGATTGTACAAACCAGTTGCTCAGTGGGACACTATGGAAAGAACTGATTGGAATGTATCATTATATACATTGCCCAGCTATTTTTCATCCCATTAAAATTCTTGCAAAAATACCACCAAAGGGAAGGGCCTTGTTAATGATTGAACACATACTTATTCAGACTCATGTGTGCTCTTCATCCATGCACTTGAAAATGGATATATCAGTAATAGTTCCTAAATGTCAACTACACTACAAAAATAAATAGCAAAACTGCATTGTTAAATCATCTAAAGCTTTATACTGACAATAGACATTGATATTGTCTTATACATGTTTTATTGTAGACATCAATTCATCACAAATATGAACATATGTACATCAACACTTGCATCCATACTGATCAGAAAATATATGTGTGTGTAAATGTAAGTGTGTAACGCTCACAACATACTGAGAAACAGGTACATGTGTCAGTCCTGTAACATGCATTCCTAACAGACTGTTGCATCTAGATAGAGAAGCTGTCTTTTAAAGTATATCTGCACACTGGCACCAAAACAGAATATCCAAAGTCCACACTTTGTAAATCACTTTGATAATAGGATATGCTACCTGCATCATATAATGATGATGATATCATCTCTAAAGAAGACTATGACAAGGAAAAGCAGACTTCATTGATGACCCATATATTAACTACTGTGGATGGGAATTAAATAGTTATGTAGCAGTTAACTTACCATGACAGACAGTGTGTGTGTGTGTGTGTGTGTGTGTGTGTGTGTGTGTGTGTGTGTGTGTGTGTGTATGAGCGCGTGTACATAATCAAAAGATCATGAGTCTTAATTCTACTGTCATCAATCAAGTGTCATGGAGAGCACAAATATTTACAGTCATATATCCCTACACAGCCATTTCATACAGGCCTTCCAAAATCGTCTCTCAAACATACAGTGATGATGATGTTATCTGCTATAAAAAGTGTCCAGCAACAATGTAAATGTCACACTTGTACCACGATGCTTGCATTAAATATTGCATTCTGTAGCTCATGTAACTAGTAAGGTAGTCTTTCTAATTTCACTGCAGTCATTTGGTGTGGGTGTGTGTCTGCATAGTCAAAAGAGTATGAGCCTGTATCCTACTGTCAGCAATTCGGTCCCATGGACGACTACATTTTTACAGTCATACATGCCTACACAGCCATTTCATACAGGCATCCCACCATCTTCTCCCAAACATATAATGATGATGTTGTCTGCTATAAAGTGTGCAGCCACAATGTAAAAGTCCGACTTGTGCTGTGGCACTTGTGTTAAGTACTGTGTTCTCCAGTTTTGTAACTAGTTAGGTAGAGGTTTAATGTTACTGCAGTTAACTGGTGTGTGTGTTTGTGTGAATAGTCAGAACAGCATGAGTCTGTATCCTACAGTCAACAATCCAGACCCATGAACAACATAAATTCTTACAGTTGCACATGCTTACACAGCCATTTCACATAGGACTCCCAACATCTTCTCCCAAACATACACTGCTGATGTCATCATCTGTAAAGTGTTGTCTGATACTATGAAAGCCAGACTTGCCCTTTTGTTCTTGCATTAAGTACTGTGTTCTGTAGATAGGCTGGGGTTCTAGTCTCACTAAGGTCAACTGGTGTGTGTGTGTGTTCAGTTAGTTCACATGAGACACTCCAACTACCATCTTCTCAGCAGACATTGCTGATGTCATCATCTCTAAAGTGTTGTCTGACACTGAAAGCCAGACTTCTGCTGAGATGCTTGTGATAAATACTGTGTTCTGTAGATAGGTAGGTGTTTTAGTCTCACTACAGTCCACTGGTGTGTGTGTGTGTGTGTGTGTGTGTGTGTGTGTGTGTGTGTGTGTGTGTGTGTGTGTGTGTGTGTGTGTGTGAGTGTGTGTGTGTGTGTGTGTGTGTGCATGTGTGTGTGTGTGTGTGTGTGTGTGTGTGTGTGTGTGTGTGTGCATGCTTGCTTTCAGTTAGTTCACATTCTGGAGACTACTTTACAACAGCATGTGGGACACTCCTTCTACCATCTTCTCAGCAGACACACTGCTGATGTCATCATCTCTAAAGTGTTGTCTGACACCATAAAAGACAGACTTGTGCTGTGGTGCTTGCTTTAAGTACTGCATTCTCCATCTTTTGAACTTAGAGTTGGGGGTTCTAATTTCACAGCAGTTGACTTGAGTGTATGTTTATAAAAATAATATTTTTGAGACAATTTTACACCAAGATATAAATCCACATCTTTGTCAGACACTTCTCTCAACAACTTCTTCTCAGCATACACTGATGCTATAATTGTCTATAAAGTGCACCATGACACTGTTAAAGTCAGACATACATGGTGGTGCTACTCTTACATAGTGTGGAATTCATCTTCTATACCTACACAGGTTTAATGTTCAAATCTGACCTCAGTCAACTGCTGTGTGTGGGATTGGTGGTGCATTATGATCATTGTATGATATTTTGAATCTCTTTTCATTTAACTACCTCTCAGTAGAACCTTTAATAGGTTCATATATTAGTACAAAGCTAACTGCCCTTGTGGGCCATTTTAGGCCTAACCAATTACCCCATGTAAGAATCAAACCCTGCACCTTCTCTCTATAAGGTAAGCACCTTAACCATTATAAAAACCTCCTACAATATATAGCCCCATGGATCCAACATCCCCTTTTTCCTGCTGTCCACATAACAGCTTTCCTGACGAGGACTGGTGGATGTCATTATCTCAAAGATGCATTCACACATTGTGAAACAGAGTCCTTCCATGAGTCTTTACAAGCCATCTCCAATGCACTGGATGTGTGATTTTCAATTCTGTCATGGAGTGATGCACAAGTCACATATGGACAGAGGCAGTATGCAATGCAATCAAACACATGCACATATAAACATGTACTCTTACTATCTTCAAATGTTGAGGTGTGGATGTACAGTAGGCCTACAAGATGGTATTGCAATCTGTGATGTGAGGTAATGTATTGATAGCCGCAGCTGACATTTGATTACATGTTCTGTACATAACAGCTGTAATAATATGGGTCCTGAGAATTGTTGACATGGGATGATACTGTGTATATTGTTGGCTTAGTAATCCATGTATTTTTATAGTGGAGTTTTCATTCAGCCATCACAGTGACACTTGCAGTGTGGCACAGGTGTGCATGTGCATACCTGCCATCATTAAATGCTCTGTGAAATACATCAATCTAACATCATACTGATTACATGGGGACATACATCTTGTTTCATCCACATGTTTTGGTGCTGTTATATACACAAACATATCAGAAGTTGTGATGGAACTGCAACCTTGGTGAATTCATTGGATGCACAATTGGGTTGCTAATCCAAAGGTAACTGAGGTGATCCCCAGCACCATTTTGTTCCTCTCAGCATTTGTGTCAGTAAATGATATGCATGAGACACATCCACCTCATTTGTAATGTGTCCATATATGGTAGGGCAATCACACACATCTTTCCAATGAAAAACATATAGGGAAATGACGTACAATTGATGTAATTATGTGACACAAGTACAATTGTATGACTGTATAAACAGTGCCACTGTGTGACATTTGAAGCAAACTCAAGGTTGTGTTTGGAGGTGTCACAAATTGTTTTTTAAATAAGTATGAAATGTTAAGGGGAATACACAATTAAGTGCAGTACTGTTTGTAGATACCATCAGCCATACTCAATGGAGAAATAGACAATCTGCTAGCTGACAGTTTGGATCAAATTTCTCCTCCTCATGTCCCCAATGACCATTAGCCAAAGTAAACATGCAAATATTACTTAGCTTATTTTCCCAGGAGAGTAGCTCATCTGTGCTCTCTGTAAGGCTAATGACACATCATCAAAGGGCCCTGACAACATCCCAGGTTGCCTTCCCAAGAACTAAAACCCTGACCTACCAAACACAGTTGGATCCCTACTTAATCACAGCCTCCATACAGCCTATTTTCTGGTAGAAGGGTGTACAGCAATAGTCATCCATATGGAGAAGAGGGGAACATCCCTTGTTCCAGGGAATTATCGAAACATAATCCTGACTATCCTCATTTGTCAGGCAGACCAAAGAATATCATGGACCTCATCAAAAAGGACCCATGTGATCTCCTGAATGTGTATCCAACAGATTTTTGATTTGTCACTGCTATGTCATGTCTGTTAAATCTGATTGACTTCTTCAAGAAGGTCACCAAAAGCATGGCTGAGGAAAATGGGCATCATGCCTACCTTGACCTGGCCAAGGCATTTGACACAAATCCACAATCAGGTATTACACAAAAACTACCTCAAGTTGGCATAAACACCTATGTCACCAAGTGGGTAGAAAACTGGATCACAGACAGGACATTTACTGTCAAAGTGTGTGAATTCACTTCTAGCAAGGGGTCAGTGACCAGGGCCATGCCTCATGGTTCTGTACTAGGCCCTTTCCTGTTTAGTATTTAATTCTCAGAAGTCAAGACAAACTTAGACAACCTTTATCTGGCCATCTTTCTGGATGACTGCAAATTGTGGACAATTGTTGAATCCAAGAATGCTATTGATGTACTGCATAAAGTATTAACACACAAAAATCGACTGTTGCCAGAGGCATGGAGACACACTAAATGAACCAAAAAGCATAATTATTTCCTTTTTGAAAACAAATACCTTAGCTAATTGCAATATAAACAGCACACCCCTATGAGTAGACCCACTGGTACGTGACCTGGGTACTCAGGTAGATATAAATCGGAGTTTTCATCAGCATGTGACTACAGTGATGACAAATCCCTTGTATGTAGCTCAACTCCTAAGTATGGGCAGGCCATCCAAATCAAAGGATATTATAATTCAATTATTCCCAGCCCTCATTACACCAATAATTGGGAACACTGTACCATTTTGCATGTACCTTACCACACATCTGCAATAGTTGGAGCAACCCCAGAGTTATTGCACAAAGAAGATAGATGGTATAAACACCAAGTCCTTTTCAGAGAGGTTGAACACCCTATTACTGTATTATATCTCCTACAGACTATGTCTGGCCTACAGGGCTGGCTCCAGTCTGACCATGACGGAAATGTTACACTTTGTTAACACAGACTGCATGACAGTCAATTGTCCCAAGGATGTTAACTTGAGCCTCTGACATAATAAGTCCTGTTAGAGCCATGGGCTAAAACTAAATGCCAAGAAATGCATAATAGCATCCTTTGGGAAGACATCAATCCCTGGTAACTATCATACTGACAACACACCCCTTAAGAGTTGACCCAGTAGTCACACATAAATAGTAATCTAGCCTTTGACCATCACATGTCTACAATAGTGAGGAAATCATTCTATGTTGAGCAACTTACAAACAAAGATACAGCATCTAGATTCAAGGAAGTCAATGTTCTACTGTATTCAGTATTCATCAGACCTATCATTAAGTACAATGCCCCCTTTGGTATGTACCTAACCTGGCATATACAACAATTGGAACTGTTAAGGCAATCTGACAGAAGTTCCTTACTAAAATAATACAGTGCATAAGTAACATGCCCTGTGCAGACCTCCTTGAAGCCCTATCTCTGTATTCTGTCTCCTACAAGCTGTTGAGGTGAGATCTATGCCTGGCATACAGGGCATTGTCAGACCCCAGTCTGATGGACCTCCTGCATATCTATAAAACAAACAGCACCAGAATTACCCATTCTAAAGTCTTAAACATTGCCTGTGATATAAATAGGGCCTCCCAGAGACAGGTATATATCATAGAGACTATCCTGTTTCTGGAAGAGGCTCCCCATCCACGTGAAGCAGAGTTCCTCCCTAACCCATTTCAAGTGTAACTTGGACAAATGGATGGGGAGAAGGAAATTCTTCCCTGGTTTGGCACCTATGTCTGTAATGGACACAGGTAGCCTGTAAACAGTTGATTTCCCAGGCCTCTGCTTCTAAATGTTTTATCTCCCAAGCCCCCTGCTTACACTTAGCAATGGTACCAGAACTTGTTAGAGATTTGGGATGCATGGCTAAGCTTAAAAAGGCCCTTGTCATCGTTAGTCTAGTAAATACCTCTGAACCTTTGAATTATGTTGTACAAATATATACAACTGTCAGACACTACCCCTTCTGTGGAACAAGCTTCCCAGTCATGTTAACCAAATGCTTTGCCAGAACGTCTTCAAGTACAACCCAGATCAATGGATGGCTATTCATGATTGTAGTCTTCTTGTTGTTGCAGCCACATCCCTCATGGACAGAGGCATTTGGCATTAGATAACATAGCATGGACTCATACCTATGTGAACATCATTCATATAGCTATTTAAAATTTTGAAGGATGTGTTACACATAGTTAGGCTTTTATGGGATATTGGGACTTTAGCCTAGTACTCTCCTATGCACACACCTCTCAGCCTCTTAGAGCAAGAAATCTGGACAAAACCATAAATAAAAGTGGGACAAAAGCCCAAAAATAGGGACAGTTTTTAAATATTGCTTTTATAAACTTAGAAAGTTGCTAGAATAACAGGTTTTGCATTTGCATGAATTTTCAGAAGGGTATGAAGTCTGAAAATCAAACGTCAGTCATTATTTTGTAACTTCAGTTTTTAATGATTTGCCACTAATTTGACAGAAAACCACAATTTTATGAAAAACAGACCAAACATATGATGCAAAAATCTGGACATTCTGTGAAAATCTGTACAATTGAGAGGTATGCCTATGTATCTATAAACCTATGATGTACAATTGTATCCTAGATACAGCTGTAGTGTAACAATGCAGTACCATGAATGTACCAGTATATCATGTCAGTATTACCTCTTGATAGTTTGCATGAACAGTTATTCGTACAAGTCAGGATTTCATGGGAGTATAAACATTTCCATGGCAATGTCAATGTGGTAGTGATCATGTGACACATATCTTGAGTTTGACATGTTTGATATAAAGAGTCCTTCATGTATCATTTGGTATGTGAACAGTATCACAGTAACAGTGTCCTCGCTCATTGACTCTACACTTTGCAGTGCTGTAGTTTTTGTGCACATGGGAATACTGATGCATTGCGATCGGTGTCACATATTGCTGTACCATTCATTATAATGGATCACTTCTTAATTCACACATCAATTGCAGATGCTGCAGACAATATCCATTGCTATTGCCTGTGGCAGATGAATGCACTACACAGCTGTGTAATCTGCTAATAATATAGTGTGTTGTTTTTAAGTGCTGTTATCCATATGGCCAATACCTATGTGTTCCATGGATGATTTATTCAAGTGTATTAGTTTTGTCAACATGAGCTTCCACACATCTTTTTGGCCATACATAAGTATTTGTTGTGATGCATGACCATTTGACAATGCAGACTTTCCTTCAAAGTGTCTACAAGATACATTTAGGTACATCTTCCTGTGATGCACCCAGTAAATACACAGCTCACCGACAACATTGATGGCATGGGTTACTCTTCAAGTGTGGAGTGTAGCATATGCATCATGCAAACCTCTCAACTAGTCAAGATTGTTCATAATTTAAACTACAGGTGTAGCAATGTCCCATTTAACATCTAAAAAAGTGGCCATTTTTAGCTCATTAACTCCAAGTACCATCATAATGTGCCTCTGTACTTAAATACAAGTGCGATAAACAACAAAAAGTGCTCTCTGAGGTGGTAGAAATTGTATGCTATTACACCTAAGTGCCTTCTACAAGCACAAACAACTTTACAGTAGTATTTTAGCTTCACTTTTAAAAAATAAGTTGGAAAAGTACTTGAACTTTATCAGTTACCATCACAACTTATTTTTCAGTGTGGAGTTGCCCGATGCTCATAGTTAAATTTTTTGAGAAAATCGGCTTGCCGTGCACCCTGTACCTTCTCGCGATCACAGCAAGCCAGTTCTGTATGTGTATGTTTCACACTAACAGTATCTTTCATGGTAATCATCTATTAAAAATGAACAACCAGATGATATTGAGGTGACTGCATTTATAGCACAATAAACCACTCCCATTCCTGATAAAAAGTATATATATATATATATATATATATATATATATATATATATATATATATATATATATATATATATATATATAGTTAGAAAGTTTGTGGCATAACTAGTACTCTATTATTTTTCTTTTACTTGGATCACTTATCTGTATGCTTAATAAAGGATTTTCGACTGGAAACAGATTGTCTACCCTGCTTGGATTACTTTTGAATACTTAATATCCCAACTAACAAATTAAAATTTTTATTATTTTTTGACTTAGGATATAAGTTTGTTATTTCTACTACCATTATCTGATCTTATTAATATACAGTGATTAAATAGATGTATATGAATTGCAAATCTTCCACACAGAGAAGTTTCTTAAGCACTGTTTTATTTATATCAAAATCAATCATATATTTCCATAATACTATAACTGCCAGTGCAGTGCTTCACCTAAACCCTAGCAGCAAACAATTTACAAGAAACACCAGAATGTGAAACAAAACATATTGGAAAGAAGAAATAATTGCATTTAGTGAGCTTTTCTTTATCATTTGTGAATACACTGCTCAATGTTTCTTTCTTTTAAAGCAGCTGTCTCCTGGTTGAGAAAGGACTGCTAGCTATGAATTAGTTTCATCGAATGACCTCAGTTTAAACCTGTTAAAAATAAAACCATGATACCTAAGTGATACACCCGTGCAATTAAAGTGATAAAAACAAACTTGTAGCTGCATTGTAATAATCTGGAAAAACATTCATTACATCTGAAAACAATGCATGCCAGGTGACAGAACATATAATACATATATGGTCAATAATGGATGAGGCTACTCATATGCTTGTTACAGGCAACCGGGAATAGGAGGTACTTCTCAAAAACAGATGTTTAGTAGAAAGTTCACAATAAGTGCATTCTCACAGGCAGCATACCATGTATTGTTTGTGAAGACACTGAGACTAGCCCTCAGGGAATCTGAGAGAGAGATAAGGCATGAATATTTTGTGGAAAAACAGACTTTCCTAATTCTCTGTTCTTTTACATCTCACTGAAAAAACAGTCAGAAAAAAAACTAAATGAAAATTCTAGCCAAGCTAGAACTTCCAATGAGTGATTTCGCAAAGCTCCTGTAACAGAAGCATATAGAATATATGCAAATGACCCTTATAAACATCAGGTGGTTCATAGGTTCATACTAGGCTATCTGCCCGAGGGCATTTATAAGCCTAGCCCATAGTTTTGTGGCTTAAGCCACCCCTTTTGTATGGGGAACTATACCCATTATTTTGCTGTGCCTCTGTCTAGCAGTGACACTGAGGTAATCCCTGGAGTATATCTGCGATCTCCCATCCATTGGTCAAGATTTCTCTTGAACAAGGCCAGCGAGGTGCTCTGCCTCACATATACCGGGATTTTGTTCCACAGCATAGGGAGTCTTTGGGTGATGAATCTATCCCTCCAGCACGTCCTATTTATGGCCGTGTCGAGGTTTAAGTCTCCCACCCTTGTGGCTCTGACGGATCTAGATTTTTTGAGGTGAAGCATATTCATCAACTCTGGGTTTGACATGGCCTTGTATGTCAGGCAAAGGTCACCTCTGAGCACACGGTAAGCGACTGAATAGAGCTGGAGTTCTTTCAGTCGGGCAGCATAGAACAGATTTTTGAGACCCTTTATCCTTTTGGTGAGGAACTTTTGTGGCCTCTGTAGCTGCTGCAAGTGTCAGGTCAGATACATTCCAAATGGGGCATTGTACTCAATCATTGGTCACATGATGATTCTGATTTCCCATGACTTTTACATTTTAAGTTATTTTAATGGACAATTTCAGGCTAATAAAGCCAAACTGCACTAGCTATGGATATGCATATTTCAACCGTGTTATAACCTCATAAGCAGAGTGTTTGCCTAAGTATAAGGAACACAGGTTTGTTATACACAGCTGATATCCATTATCATTAGGGTGACTACAAAATATCCCAATTAACAAATTAAAAGAAAGAGTTAGAAACACTGAAAAACCAATCAGAAAAAAACTAAATGAAAACTCCAGCCAAGCTAGAACTTCCAATGAGTGACTTCCCAAACCTCCTGTAACAGATGCACATGGGATATATGCAAATGACCCTTATGAACATCAGGTGTTTCAGCTATATGGCAATTTTGATTGCCCATGACTTTTACATTTGAAGTCATTTTAATGGGCAATTTCAGGCCAATAAAGCCAAACCTCACTAGCTATGGATATGCATATTTCAGCCTTGTATGCATATTTTGGCCTTGTATGCATATCCATAGCTGGTGAGGTTTGGCTTTATTGGCCTGAAATTGTCCATTAAAACGACTTCAAATGTAAAAGTCATGGGCAATCAGAATCGCCATATAGCTGAAACACCTGATGTTCATAAGTATCATTTGCATATATCCCATGTGCCTCTGTTACAGGAGGTTTGAGAAGTCACTCATTGGAAGTTCTAGCTTGGCTGGAGTTTTCATTTAGTTTTTTCTGATTGTTTTTTCAGTGTGACCTACTAACTCTGTTTGAATTTGTTAGTTGGGATATTTTACAGTCACCCTAATGATAATGGACATCAGCTGGGTATAACAACCCTGAGTTTCTTATGCTTAGTCAAATACTCTGCTTGTGTTATAATGCTGAAGTCATGATAATGTGTATGTTTACAGCTAGAGAAGTTTGCTTTATTGGTCTGAAATTATCCATTAAAATGACTTCAAATGTAAATCAGAATTGCCATATAGCTGAAACGCCTGAGGTTTATAAGGTTCATTTTTATATATCCCATGTGTCTCTGTTATAGGAAATTTGGGAAGTCACTCATTGGAAGTTCTAGTTTGGCTGAAGTCTTCATTTAGTTTTTTCTGATTTTTATTTTATGTCTCAGAAATGCAGATGAGTATGTTCAGTTGGTAGCCTTTTATCAATGAAGTCACAAAATTTAACTTAGTTTATAGCTTTTGCATGTCTATACAGTAGGTTTGACTACAAACTTTTAGTCACTGTGAACCTTGATTTTAATGCAGATGCTGATTTTTAAAAATGTTATCTATATTAACGTAATTTATTCAAAATTATGTTCCTCTGATCATGGCATCCATACCAAACTCCTGTCCCTCACCACTGCCATTCTGCAACCGAATTCTTTTTCATCTCCAAAAGATGAAGCAAGTGGTGATAAGCCACACCTCCACCCCCAGACTTAAGTTTTCTTTGTTCCTGTCAAAATAAATAGAGGATCCTGCAGTAGCAATTCCCTTTCTGTTTTCTGACATTTGCCGAATTTACCCACATTGTAACTGGATCCTTCTATTTATTTTGTCAGAATGGTTCTGTGTGCAGATCAGTTCACAAGACTGGAGATACTGCCAGTCATAGTCTGAAAAGGCAGCAGAGCAGAGATATCCTTAAAGACAAATAAGTACGGCCCCGCTAGGCCTACTATATTGCAAGGGCAGAGATATCGATAAAGTCAAAGAAGTACAGCTCCATTAGGCCCACTATAATGTAGGTACAGCAGGGTTTATTCCGGGTCGAATTTTAAACCTTTGCTTGTGGCATTGTAGTTTATAACATATAGTTTGTGAAATGTTTTGTTGTAGCTTATGTCTGATGAGTGCAGTAATATTTATGTTTATGTTTTATGGATTCGTTGCTGTTATAGCATTTTTAGAGAATCACTATAAATAAAGGCTGTCCTTCATTAATCTCAAATGATGTTGGTGATGTCAGTGTTAAAGTGTGGAGGAGTGGATGTTTGTTGTGCAACGCCACTTGTATTGGCGTGGCTCATTTAAATTTCTTATTCAAGGAAGAGCAAAGTAAATGAAACCTGCTGTGGTCTTACATGTGGCTTTTTTTCATGAGCAGTTTAATATTGTACCTTTCCTGTGTAGGCTCCTTTGTGGGTTTCCAATCATTCGTTTTGTGGGAACCAAAATGAATATGGGATGAGACTGTTCAGAGGATGAGAAGATGCTGAATGTGTGTTTGTGCTAATTACATTTTTTACAAAAACAAATCTCTTGAGCATTTTGGAGTGCTTATGTTACTTTTCATTTTTCGATGATTGTGTAGATTGAACAATTGAAAGTTTCACTTTTTCTGACTTTGGGGGATTGTTCATCCTAGCCCTTTATCTTCTGGGGGTTAGGTATAGAAAAAGCTCAGCTAAGGTGTTTTGTGGTTTGAAAGAGGGGTGGGGCAGAAGTGATTTGCAGTTGAAGGTTATATGTCACCAGATAGATAGCCAGTTGGACAGGGGAGGACACATGGTTAATAAAGTGGGTGAATCCAGATCCAGCAAGATGTCAGTTACTAGTGGTGTGCCACAAGGCTCAGTACTGGGACCACTCCTGTTTGGAATATACTTCTCGGACGTCAAGGTTAATGTGGAAGACCTCTAGATGACAAAGTCTGCTGATGAATGCAAGCTAGGGCAATCATTTTATCTCCCAAATGAAGTAGATATATTTCAGGAGGGTCTAGACCTGTAAATGACTGGTGCCAAAAGATGCATTATCATACCCTTTGGGAAGTCAAATACCATTGCAAATTACAGCATCATTAGTGCACCCCTTAGAGTGGACTCAGTGGTGAGAGATAGATACAAAGATAGATAGTAGCCTGATCTTTGACCACCATGTGTTCACAGTGATGAGGTGAGGTAATCATTTTATGTGGCATGACTTATAAGTAAAGGTATTGCATCCAGATTCAAGGAAATTCTAATCCCACTGTGTGCAGCCCTCATTGCACCAATAATCAGTCAACCAGATATTATGGACAATATTTCTGCCATTGTCATTTATGTGTGTAATTCTAATCAGAGGGATGGTTCAGTGGATAAAGTCAAAGTCAAAGTAAACTTTATTGTCATTCAGCCTCCACAACAAGTGCAACTGAATGAAATTACATTACTCCAGGCTCTATGTGCAAACATCTAACACATACAACAATTCATATTACTACATTTAGACAGTCCTACTACATAACATTTACTGTTTTACATATCAACAGACATTTACTAAGCTAAAGAGACGCTGTATTTATCGCAGAGAATTCCACAGCTGCTTTTTATTGCTAGGATTCTGTTGGCACTAGTCTAAGGAAACACGATATTTATTGCACAAACATTTCACAGCTGTTACTTATTGCACAGGATACTGTTTTAACATTAGTGGGTACTGCACAGAAATATAATTTAAAGAAATTTAAACATTTAATTTAATTTAATTTAAATTTTAAGACAGAAATTTAAAGATAAATGTTATTATTACTTTTGCACTAATTCTTACGTGGATTAACCAGATAGTTTAGATATTTCTGACTTTGTTATTTGTGTGTCTGATTCTAATCAGCCAGATGGCTCAGAGAGATAAATGTTATTACTTGTACACTCATTCTGGCATGGAGCAATCATGTGTTTTGACCAATATTACTAGCTTCATCATTCATGACAGTTTGAGTGAGAGGAAGGTGTGGATCAACCAGATAGTTGAGATGTTACTGACTTTGTCATTTGTGTGTCGGATTCTGATCAGCCAGATGGCTCAGGGAGATAAATGCTATTACTTGTACACTAATCCTGTCATGGAGCAACCATATATTTTGGACAAGATTTCTGGCTTTGTCAGTCATGTGTAGAATTTAGGTGAGAGGAAGGGCTCAGTAATATATATGTTATAACTTTTAGTGAGAGATGGTAATGACTCGGTCTTACATTACACCTGAACCAGGAATGTAACAATTGTCTTCTCAACAGGCTATGTGCAGCAACTACACCTTTGGCTGAACACGCAGAACCTTGCAATAATGAAATGTAAGTCATTATCACATTCCTAATTTACAATATGTGCAGCTACAGTATAACACTGAGTCATTATCACTTGTCAGGTACTGCTCATTAACAGGTGCTACTGTTATTCACATTACTCAAAGTGGTTATCACATTGATGAATGCATATGCCAGATTTTGGTTTCTGTATATGTGGAGTCATGCAGAAGTCCCCCCCCCCTCTTTCTTTCTTTTCTTTTTACCATTTGTTTCTGCTGTAAGATACAGATGAAGGTATTCAGTGTGCTTATATGGTTTATATTTTTGTGAATTATTGCAATGGAATATCGTACCATACAATAGTTTCCTGTATCACACATTCACTATATAGTGTTCTGCTGTGTTTTCCATCTGCAGGTAAGTGACATCATATTGTTCTATACTGTTGTGTTTTTCACCTGTACGTTCAAGTGCAAGGCAAAATGTCCCTCAATGAAGATGCCATCTGTTTAGCAGAAATCAAGTAACATTTACTTCTTGGGTGAGGAAACAGACTCCAATGGTAGTAGCAGTGGTTCAGACATGGATGTGGACCTCCTACCATGACATAATGCAAACTAGAATGAAGATGAACATTCCAAGACAGACAATGAGCTTCCACTCGCACATCTATGTGAGAAGGCTATTGCCACTGATAAGGATGATGCTCCTGTCCCAGCCATTCCAGACAGACCATTGTAATGTGCTACAACAGACCTGACAAGTGATGGTGAAACTGACCACAATGGTGAGGATGAGGTACAACTTGCACTCCTAAGGAATGCTGGCACACACACCAGTGGTCATCCAGTGCATTCTGATTTTGATACAGAGGATGAATTGCCTCTATCTGTGTTCAAGAATGGGCATGGTATCACTCACCGACCCATTAAGTCCTGCACAGTCCAGGTCACTTCAAGTGCTGACAAGGATGTGGATGCACCTCTGACTTTACATAAGGTTCAGACTAGTCCAGAGTATGTGGACTGGGATGGAGAAAATCTACTAGATCTAAGTCAAAGTAGCTCCTTGTTAACCAGGGATAAGATGGTGCCTCAACATGGAATGCCTGTTAGTACTTCACTCACAAATGCATGCAACACAGTTGGTACTGCCAATGGACATAGAATACCATCTATGACCCTTATAGGACATTCCATTCCAAACTGTTCCAGGCTACCCACTAAGGTACATTAGGCATGCCCACCATGTAAGAGCATATGGGAAAAACACCTCACAGCAGTACGCATTGTGACTTTGTGGGTCCTTTAGGCCCTGTAATCAACCTGCACTGAGACAGCACAGACATGTATTTTATGAATTTGATGTTTCCAGAGGAGCTGTACTCCCTTATTGCCAATGAAACTAATGGCTATGCTGCACACAGGCAGGCCACATCAGGCAAGGTTGATAAGTGGTGGAGTCATGTTTGTCCTAGAGATATATGCACATTTCTTGTTATTACAATATACATGTCTATTGTACATGTTCCAGAATACAGGCAGTACTGCAAAACACACCATGTGTATGGTCACTTCCCACTAATTGAGTACACGACCTGAGAGGTTTGAAAAAATCAGCAGTATTTCCAGTGCAGTAACAAGTGCCCGAGCCTACTACAGGGCTCCATTGGTCATGACAAACAACACCATGTATGGCCAATATTGGATGCAGTACTTCATGCTTGCAGAACACAGTACAATGTGCATTGTGAGGATGCAGTAGACAAAGCCATGGTTGGCTTCCGTGGATGTTTCACATTTAAACAGTTTATGCTTGGTAAGCCAGAGAGGTATGAGTATTGGCAGACTCTCATAATAGGTACATACATGAATTTCAGGTATACACTGGAAAGGCAGAGCAGAATATTGAGGTCAGGTTGGCACAATGAGTTTTCATTGACTCAAGGAGCTGACTGATTGGCAAGAAGCATCACATTTACTTTGATAAATTCTTTAGCTCTGTCCTCTGGCACAACAATTGCTACAAGATGGGCTATACTGTGGAGCCATGTGTACCAATAGGTCAGGATGGCCTCTAACATTCAACAGACAGGCCATTGTTAAAGTACCTTGAGGGTACTTCAAGTAGTTGTACAGTGACCCACTGCTGGATACTGAATGGAAAGATAGCAACTCAGTATTTCTGCTGTCAATAATAGTAACCCAACATTGTCAGTCTCCTGCACACGCAGGAGAAAGCATGATGGAACAAAGGCATCTGTACCATGTTGACCAGTTATAAACATGTACAACACTTACATGAATGGGATGGACAGAGCTGATTAGCTCAATACACAGTATCCAACTGCAACAAAGGCCTTCATGGTGGCTGCACATGTTCTGGTTCTTATGGGATGTGGCCATAGTGAATGATTTCATTATGTTCCATGAAAGTAATAGCCATCAGCAAGTGTCATGCATTGGATGTGTTATTCCAACAACAGAGTTACAGTTTCAAAGGAACCTAGGTATGCACCTCCTTGCCAGTTACAAGATGAAGAAAGGGTTCACTGAGATTACTGTCCCAGAGCCTGTGAGCCAGTTTAAGCATGGATCACACTTTCCAGTTAAATGGCGGAAATCAAGATGGAAACAAAACTGTGTCAGCAAGGGTAAACATGCTGAACCATCATGGGGATGCTTAATCTGCAAGATCAACCTGTGTGTTGAATGCTTCCATGAGGATCATGGCCATAAAGGTCTTGTGGATTGCTGAGAGCAGAAAATGTACAGTTTGCAATGTATGACAGAAATAGTTATTTAGTCATACCTAAACACCGTGCATCTTAGACTCCGCCAGGATGGCAGTAGGGTACTTGGAGAGTCTTCAACTCAGTCTCATTGTGCTGCTTTCCTGGATATGCATGATTTCAAGGATACCCCATGTGATGTAATCTTTCTGCTCCTGAAAAGACACATGCAAAAAGAAAAAGCATAGATAAGTCTTTTTCTTTTCACATATAACCTTTGTGTAACTTTCCTGTCACTCTCCCCCACTTCAGGATAATTAAATGACTTTAGATCAGGTAAGACACATTAGGTCAGATCCCTCCTTTAATTACTTATATCCATTGCTGAAAGGACACATGGAAATGGAAAAAGCAGAGGTAAGGCAGATTGTTGACATTGAAGGAAGTCATGAGACAGTCCCAGTCTCAGCAGTCTGCATGGGTAGCCAGCACAGGATGCCCTCTAGTGCCACTAAAGCCCCATGCCTGTCCTGGGTTCATTAGTGGAATGGCAGTCCTGATCCTGCTTTTTATCTCTCTACATGTGCCATTTCTGTAGCTGCTTGCCAGCATCCATTCATGCAGTATGTTGGCTGGGTCAAGAATGTCTCTGTTTACAGTGATTTGTACTCGCTGCCATTCTGATAATGTGTGTCACTTGTTGTTTTCCTAGTTTTCCTAGTGTTTTCCTAGTTGGTAGGTATGCATCCCTCCGTCATTGCAAATAATGAACATTATTAAAAGAATAATAACACTGTGGATAAGAGTGAAGATCCGAACTGGCAATGCATATTATACACACACACACACACACACACATATATATATATATATATATATATATATATATATATATATATATATATATATATACATATATATATATATACATATATATACATACATATATATATATATCTATATATATATATATATATAGTAACCCAATAAATCTCCCAAACATTACCAGTAACCTATTTGCATTTCTTCCCTGTGGGGGTAGCTCTGCCTTGTGACAGTGACCTGGCTTCAAGAGCAGGGGAACGACAAGTGACAGTACATTCACTGGACTGCCAGCCATGCCTCCAGAAGTGACAAATACTACAATTTGAGCTTCCCCACATCTAGTGTTAAGGTACACTGGATGGCAAGAGAGGTATGCACTAGGGTGGACTCCTGCAGTTGTTGGAAGAGAAGTGTTCCATCTACCCTGACCCTGACATTCTTGTGTTACACATCGGAGGGAACGATGTCATCACTCATCCACTTGGAGAGCTGAGGTTTCAAATCAGGCAATTTTTGATCATGGTGGCCACATTGCCATTTTGTGGGGTCTGACATAATTCCTCGACAGAACTGAAGAAATGCAAACATCCAATGGGCAGTGCACAAGGCCAGACAGTTTCAAAATGTGTTCATGCATGGCTTGATGCACAGGGTTAGTGGATCAACCATCAGCCATAATAGCATCACTACAGAAGGTGTTCACTTTTTCAGAAGTGATGGAGTTCACCTAAATGGAGATGGCACTGACCTGTTCTTGATTGATCTCCATAACGGCATGATGGCAGCAATGCAGGATATACTGGCAACATGCACCAAGTGACAAAGGATGGAAAACAACCATGACCATGTAGGACCATTATGGTAAGGAAAACTCTATCAAATTTTATGAAAACCACATTTTAAGATGGTTCCACTTGTTACAACACAGTAAAAAACTGTAAAAGTAGGTTGTAGTCATATGTACAGATATGTAGAGGTAATACATGCTAAGACTCAAGTTATGAAAATTGTATCTTTCATATTTTGTTGAATAAGTCTGCTAGGGAACTTGCTGAATAAAACCTCATTTTAAGATGTTCTCACTATTTACAACATGGTAAAACAACTGTATTTGTATGTTGTACACATGTACAGATATCAGCGTTTATGACTTAGGTTATGACATTTATTATATGTTTTCATATTTTATTTATTAATCTGGTAGGGAACTTGTCAACATGCTGAGTAAGACCTCATTTTAAAGACAGTGTTAGTACTTACTGTGGTAGTCCCTACTCCAGACCAGAAATCAAGGAACCTCAGTCTTCACCACTGACACTGGTGAGGGACAGCCACTGGGAACAAAAATAGATACAAACAGTATTTCAGGCGCAACTCTCTGCACCAAGCACAGTTTCCATTAAGAGTACACAGGAAACACACTCCTGACCTGGGGGTGGACTCATTTTCTCTCTCCAGGTCCCAAATAAGACTCCACAATGACCACTTTGGAGCTCTGTGTCCCCGTTCTAAGTAGATGACACACACACTTGGATATTTGATTTTCACACAGACACACACACATATACGCACACACGCGCACACACAAACACACACACACACACACACACACACACACACACACACACACACACACACACACACACACACACACACACACACACACACCTGGGAAAGGCTGGCACAGATTTTCCAGCTGTGCCCCCTTTGCCCGGACTATAAAGTAATTCCACTACCTCCAGTCAGCTACTCCAAGGCTCTTACAAGAGTACCCAATTATACTGAGTAAAATTAATACCAATATAAATGGCAGAGTTTGACAAATGCAGCAAGGCTTTCAGGAGCCAGCTATGCTGGCATATGTTACACATTCACTGCCTTACTTTCCCTAGGACAGATGGCACTACCTTATGTTATCACATCTTTCCCCCTCTAAAGACTCAGTGTAGTTTTTCAAGTGACCCTGGAAAAATGTTGCTTGAGAGAAATGGGCCTATCTGGGAACACATTAACCTATACCCTGTCTTGAGAGCCCATCTGCATTGGCATTGCACATGAGCATAAGTACTCTCAAAATGTTAAAAGTATTCTCTAAAAGACCAGCCACAATGAAAGATATAGAAATGTTTAACAATAAATAATAAAGTAGAATGCATGAGAATACTGAATATCTAATTACAATAAACACTACAGTTTCAATCACATGAGATATAAAAAATAACACAGTTGGATAGATTCCCACAAATACAGAAAAAACAGTAATTAACTAATCTCACTATATTTCCTGACTAATCTAAATAATTACTATTCCCTGGTTATTTACTAAAGAAAGGTATGATGACGTGTGTTGAGTTGCTTACTACAGCAACTCAAGATGAGGTGTGAGGTTGTGTGAGATATATGTGAGAGACTTTTCCTGTCAGGTTCCAGAAGACAAAATGCTGCTGTGAGAGTTCCAGAATCTCTCACTAATATCTAAATAATCATTTGAGTGCTGGTTATAGAATGACATCACATCTGGTCACCTGACTCTGGTACATTGCATACCCAGTGCTTTGCTAAGATGTATTGCAGCATCTGAAAGCTATAAAACAATTTCAAACACTTCCACCCTTCCAGGATAGCAATTATTTCACCCCCAAGGACAATACAATAAGATTCTTTGTCCTGTTTTTCCCAAACATTTTTGTCTCTGGCTGCAATCAGACCCGTAAGATAAAATCTTTATGGCCTAAACCAACCCATTTAATTTTCAACATATTTTTCAAAATTAGCTGGACTGTGATTAACCTCTACCCTTTCAGAATCCTCTGTTAAAACATATACATTTAATCAGTTGTAATCATGCTGTCTGACATACATGTATATCTCTTTTCTGTCCAGCAGGACCCACTGTTGATGCATTTTTAGCACAAGCAACTTTACAAATACATTTTATTACAAACATCTGTTCAAATTAGTGTGACAGCCAAATGACATAATTTTTTTTACAAAACTCCAGCTAGCTATGCTGGCATATGTTACACATGCACTGCCTACTCTCCCTGGCACAGATGGCACTACCTCATATCATCACGATTACAATGTTGTAAAAGAACTGCCTTTGTATGCTGTACTTATGTACACACATTACATTTTATTTGTGACTAAGGTTATGAAATATATTATATGTTTTCATAATTTGGTGAATAACTTTGTTAGAGAACATGTCAACATGTTCATTTTGAAGCCAGCATTAATACTTACAACATGACAAAAAACTGTATATGCATGCTGTACACATGTACAGATATTAGGTTTGCTTTTTGACTTAGGTTATGAAAACTATGATATGTTCCATATCTCAGTGAATAACTCTACAAAGGTGGTAAATGAGTTCTCCTTTTGAAGCCACCATCAAAAGGTACATCTTCATGTAATACTATGAAATGTGAGTATCATATATGAATAGATATCACAGTTTCATTGCAGGGTTATGAAATTTAATATTTTGCCATATTTCTATCGTGTGCAAGGAAGTAATGCAAAGTCAGGGGTGAAGTGTAATGTTCACAGCAGAACAAACAAACATCAAATTCTGCAAAAAAATTAATGCTCGTCTATGACAAGGACAGAAATCAAATACTAGGCTTATTTGTCACATTATGAAAATTATATTTCTCATTATTTTTCATTATTATGCACATATCTTTGGAAGGAGGCATGGTGACAACATACATGAAGAATCATTTTGAAGCTTACATTGAGCCACATGACTTGTACTCTGATATGTAGTCTCTGCTGTTACAAGTGATGAGATACTATGCTTTAATTGTCAGATTATGAGAAATATAATATTAATCATATTTATGTGAATATTACAGTACAAGGTCATCACACAGTATCACACAGTACGGGTAAAGATATATTTTTAAAGCTGATATTCACACAAACACATTATTACAAATTGTATGGGTCTACATGGTATGTTCACCAATATATTGTGATTTGTTTTATCAAAAGCTGAAGAAAATATGCATTACATCAGCATTCCTTGGCAAATATTTAACAATGACTTAGATAAACACTATTAACATTTACACTGTTGGAAGGATCGTTGTCTACTGAACAACTTTTGCATTTACATTTTTAATCTAGCTTTTATGGTTAAAGAGTTATGAACATTTGTTTACTATATGGTATTAGAAATGGATCATCTGAAATCGAACTCAGGCTGCAATGTTGTTCTTATGGTGGAAGTAAGCAGTCAAGATTTTTTGAGCTGCTCCCGAGAGAATGAGTTAAGGAAGATGTACTTGATGCCCCTTATAGGTTATTGACAAATCATGACAGCTGTACAAGTGTGTTCCTGCAGAACATGCATACTAACTCACAGTCACAGAACGTATGTCAATGTCACAGACTAATAGTGGTATTATTCTGATATTTTGCCCATGATTGTGCCTGGTTCTGACTACTTTTGTCCAGGAGCATGTTCTATGTGTCCCTGATTGGTTGAGATCTTTATAGTAATACTCTTCCATAATACTAGCCTCTAATTAGTCTGATTAGTAGTGGTGTTATGGAAAGGTTATTTTAGGTAAAGTGTAGGGTGAGAAGCCTGGTTAGGGTTAACATGTATTACTAAGGTGGTGAAGGGGGATTCCCATCGTGGAGGCCCATAATGCCATGGTCATGCAAATGCATGCTTTTGCATACTCACATTAAAAGGTACCACCAGGTGCTAGTAATCGTAATGTCTATACCTTGGATATGCATGCACATTGCTGTCCCACCTCCAAGAGATTATAGCAGTGGGCTGATAGCTTCCTGTCAATGTGTACCCACAGGGTGGATATGTTCATTCTGTCCTGTGTGCTCCAGCAAGTGCATAAGCAACTAATCAATCACTGACTGTTTGATCTGTAGTCAGGGCGTTATATGTTTATGTGTCCACAGCTGGCTACAACCTGGGAAACATGTTCACATTATTTTTGATATACCACAAATAGTTCATGCCATGACATTTTAAAGTCATTATGACTTGTGTTCTAATATTTTATCTCATTCACTCCAATGGAACTTAGGAAGTTTGCATTGTAACCTCCGATGGGCAGAGCCTAAGCCTTTTGATAGAATCAAATTATGTCCTCACATTTCAAACAAATGTTCATATCTCTGGAACCATAGGGATTATGATAGAAGTATAAATGGAAACTCTTCAGCACAAGTTATTTTTATAGTGGCAATATTGTTTAGGTTCTAGGTTTTCAAATAAATGTCACAGTAAACCCAGTAACTATTACATTTGTAATATTTTGTAAACAACTTACAATATCTCAGCAAAAACTCAAATTACACACATACTGTCAGCAGCATTTTATTTCTCTAGCTGAGAACTTCCATATGGGGCTAAGGAGTTCTGTCCATTTTACTTGGTTGTTGAGATATTTAGAAAAATGTGAAAATTATATCTGTATAAATTAATATCATAAATTTGATAGCAAATATCTCTTTCCTGCACTAGAAAGAGGTCAACTAGTAATGCAGTTGAGTTTGCCATTATGTAAGCTTTAAGATGCCATCTTTTAAAACCTTGTATATAGCATAGTTTTGGAATTGTTGATGCAAATGTGAACAAACAATATTTGACTCCTTGAGGCATCAGTAGGAGCTAACTGCAGATGCATCTGTAGGTGTCAGTCAGATATAATGAGTTAAGGCATTATTTTGGTAGTATTCCGAGCTTTCTTGTAAATAAAGAATGCCTAGATATCTTAAGTCTAGTTTATCAGAAACACCTTACAGGTTTATAAACCAGCTGAAATCATTATATGTACATACTAATGATTTAAACACATTTAATTTATTTTTAGAAAATAAAGGATAGGCGCTAATGGTATATAGAAAAATTGGAATACCAGAAGAAGTGAATTGGAAGTAGATGTTGTAGATGTTCATGTCACCAGCAAATGCAGTGAACTGAAATTCCATTATGTCATGAAAAACATATGATCTTGTAAGTAAATGCACAAAAAGAGGTTTTATATAAGTATTTGAAAGATATGGGAAAAGATGGCAGTCTTCTTGAGTGACATTTTATATAGACTGATATCTATTGGCAGCCATTAACTGATAATTATATTGAATGATTCTAGTAAAGAAGTGTGATATAGTTTATATGCTTTGATGGAGATCCAAACTTAGATCTAACCTTAAAAGGAAACAAATAATCTGCTTTGTCAAATGCTTTAGTTGCATCTATTGCAAGTCCAAGATTATGAAATCTATGGTGTTTTTTAAACAAATGAAGAGAAATAGTTATAGCTTGATCACTGGTTTAACAAGTGTTTAGAAAGCCTATATAAAAAAGACTCAGTAAAAAATATATTTTTTACTGAGTCTTTTTTATATAGTAAAACATTTGTTTCCTCAATTTCAGCGTGTGGGTCATTCATTCAGTTTTTCTTGGTTGGTGTTGTGCTTCGTGTTTAGAAAGCCTACTTGATATGGAAAATGATATATCAGGCAGAATGGATGTCAGTCAGTAAGCTAATATACTAGTGTAACATTTGACGTCCAGGTTTATATGGTTTATGGGTCAGAAAGCAGAAGGATTTAACAAATCTGAGCTATATTAAGGACTCAAAATACTTTGCTTTGGACTAGTTCATACAAATATCCGAAATGCTCTGGGACTGAATAAAGTATAATATTTTAAAATGATTTTAGGCTGGTGATCTGAAAGGGTCTATATTAAAATGACTAAAGTTCAAAATTTCGAACGCTCACATGAGCGGAAATTCAGGAACTCTATGTTTTTATTTTTTGATTGTAGTACAGTGAAGATCAGAATATTTGCCCTTTCTTCACTGTAGTGAGATCTCGGAGTTGGAATATATATATTTAGTGGGGCGGGGGGGGGGGGGTGCAGCCCTGCACAATAATGATTTCGAGTTCTTGAATTTCTGCTCATGTGAGCATTCAAAATTCTGAACTTTCGTCGTTTTAATATAGACCCGATCTGAAATTGTTCATTTACATCTGTGCAGAAGTCATCTGGCAAGGGAGTCTCATAATTGTTTAGCTGACAAATAACTAATTATGTGTCTTCATGTGAGAAAGGCATAATGAGCAGTTCAGCTGAATTGGACTTGAGCTAAAGAAACATAAGGACAGTAAGGTCATTATCAATGTCTTTTCAAAGTTAGTAGAATGTACAATGTACGTTGTCATCAAACTCACAGTATAATTTTAAAAAGGTGTCAGAGATGTCCTCCTTAGATCTAACCACAATATTTCCATCTCTAATATCTGGAATATTTATAGTAAAAGGCTTATGGACTTTAATAATATTATCTCAAAATTTTGAAGGTAGCCAAGATCATTCAGCATTCTATCCACAACCCAAGATAAATGGCTAGAGCAAATTCAGCTTAGCTCGTGTTGAAGGGGTTTTACTTACAAGTTGTTGGCACACATTTAATTAGCAAATTATTTACATTTTAAAGCTGGTTGAAATTTCTCCCATTCAAATAATTTTCTGATTCTTGAAAAAAAAGTAGCTTAGCAAATACTGGTATGCAAGCTTAAATTTCAAATATGGCTCATAGGATATCACAATTTATAGCTAAAGTGTCAACTGTACTGACAAAGTATAGTTTAGGACTTAATGATCAATTCTATTTTGTCTTTTTGTTACATTCCAAGAAAGAAAAATCAATAACTGAATGACTTTTCTACATGGCACTGAATATGTAGACTACTCTAATTTTCTATGAATAAGATGAAAACCAACCTTAGACAAAACAATTTGTGTAATGCAGAAAACAATGTATGACATTTTGATGATTGGTAAAACATATAATTGTATCTATCAAATCATTAGTGGCCTGCAGATCAGAAACCATATTAGAAGAACTTAAACGTATGGTGGCTATCCTTGGCAAAACCGTGTCTGTTAGGGTCAGTAGCAGCATTCCAGTCATTTCCAGCAATAAAGTACATATAATAACAAATCAATAAATTCTAGTCCATGATGAATATTTATCTAAAATAGCAATAAGACTGCTAATCCATTTTCCATGCATACTATGTAAGAGCATCTTCTCTTTGCTCGTATAATCAAACTAATTATACTGGGTTTAAAGTTGCTGTTAACTAAAATGGCATGCATAGATTTATTTTTATAAAATCCTAAAACTACTGTAGTAGCATTTAAATTTACACTATTTTTCTCCACTGGTCAGTTAACATATGTGACTTCTAAAAGAAAGCAATTTGAGCCATAGATTGTAAAATAAATGGAAAAAAAGTCATGTGTAAAGTATCTGAATCCCATTTGCGTTGCAAGCCTCAATACTTAGTGATGTATTCTGGCAAATGTTAAATATTTCACAACATAACGCAAGGAATAAAATATACCAAATATTCTCCTTTTGAATGGGCAACATATAGCTGTGGTATAATAAAAAATTACAAATTTATGTTGCTAATATATTAATATCAACTACCCCCAGCCTCAGCTCTGCACCAAAACTCTAGCTCTTTACAGTGAGAAATTGTGCGAAAACACCAGAAAGAAACTTTTAAAAGAGAATTATTATTTTTTGAAGCAAACTTGTTATGAACTAAAGTAATGTGTAAAATATCCTACCTGCACTGATCAAGAGCAAAATCAGTAACTGTCTATAGGCCTTGACTGCAATTCAGTAGACGTACTGCCTTAGATGATTTATATAACTTCCAATTTTATAGGCAGGAATAAGGAATTTAAAGTGAGATTACATAAATTGGATCTTTCCTTTAGTGCACCATCCTGGGCAAAAAGTATAAAGCAAAATAAATAATGTCTACCCACATCCCTAGAACGGTCCTGACACTAAAAAAAAAACAGAAGACATAAAACGTTACGATCCACAATGCCAAATACTAATGCACAAAATAATCTAGGATGAAAAATTAATATGCAAGCATTTTTTGAAGGGAGTCAAGCCCTCCATGCTTCCTGAAGTTATTTATACCAACTCCTCAGTTACACAAATGTGTGGAAGGGAAAAATCTCCCAAAACAAAGATATCACTGTTGGGATACTCATAGAAACTACCATGGCAGTGATGTTAAATGGAAAACAGCAACCTGTGTTTTGATCATTGGTGTCTTGTGTCAGAAACCTGATTCTTGGGATAAGGTAACTTGCTAAACTCTAGAGAGGCCATTTAGAAGAGGAACTAACAAAAAATATGCAAGCTGAACACTTCAGAAAATTGGACAGTAAACAGGAACGTTTATTAAAATTTTACTTGGCAGTATGTGCAGTAATGTCATGGTGATGTAAATAATCAGAAGGCAATACAGAAAGAAAGAAAGAAAGAAAAAGATCTTGCTTCATTGTTTGTATCATAAACATCTGTTCATCACAAGAACTCTCCAGCATCCAAAAAGATAAACTTTTACTTTCTAAACATGTATTTAAGAAAAACAATCAAGCTGTACTGCTCAAGGACAATATTAATATTGTCATTTCCATGCAACAAAATAACAAGAGTCAAATCGTCTTGTTGCTTTAACTTTGAAAGTAAAATTTCACATAGTTGCATGCAGTGAATTCTTTGTACCATATAGACAATGTGCAAAGAGAAATTAAACATTTTACCAATATCATAGTGCTTGCTGCCTAAGCTATGAATCAGAAACAAAGTGTCAGCATCAAACATTATGGTCAGCACAAGACTCATAAATTATTGCAAGTCTGTCGCTTTAAGAAAACCGAATATATGTTGGGTGACTGTTGCTGCATCTTGTGATCACAAGAGGAAGTACCATACGAATATTAATAGATAATGGGTTGGATACCGTTTCATTACGGAAGGTTTCATCTTTCTCCAGGCACAACTCCTTGTTCCCATTTTTTTGCACAAGGGTTTACAGTGTCATTTCAACTGTGACAATCATCTAGGGCCAAGCTTTACACTGCCAGGTGGCTAGCCCTGCCAAAGTAGTTCTTCCACATTTCACACTCATATACACACTCCTATGGCCAAGCTTATAGTGTCCAATCCACCTACTGCATGTCTTTGGAATGTGGGAGAAAACTGGAGTACCCGGCGGAAACCCACACAAATACAGAGAGGACATGCAGACTCTGCACAAAAGGCATCATAGCCAAGAATTGAACCAGGGGACCTGTTGCTGTGAGGCAACAGTGCTATCCACTGGTCCACTGTGCCATCCGTATATCTTCCTCCACATAGCTTGAAAAAAAATATATATGTAAACAAATAAGAATTAGCATCTATATTTATTTACTTGCAACAACTAATAGCAACAAAGAAAAAAAACACCGATAAAGTATTTAAATCTTATGAAAAGTAATAATATTTGATGCCAGCTTGTAAAATGTACAATATGGTGTTTTAGAATAAACTATCTATAAATATTTCATGAAATAAAAAAGGCTACATTTGACTGATATAATTTGATTTAATGCAAAAGCAAGCACTTTCTAAAGTCAATTGAATCAGTGGAAACACAGACACCTCATGGTGGTAAACCATTATCTAAATATGACAAAAACACGATCCAAAAGTCCTCAACCATATGTAAAGTTAACAGTTTTTAAAAAGTTAGCAATGCTCCCTGTTTTGAAAAAAAATGGTATTTTTTGCAATCGTATATAAATGGCAATGTAACCAGAAAGGCTATTTAAAATTTAAAATTGTTTTAATTAAACATGTAGAGGGTGCGTAAACTTTTGTCTTTGGGGAGGATCTTTGCCTGGCTTACAGGGCTTCCTCATACCCGCCCTGAAGGATCTGTTTCCCATGTGCAAAACAAATAGCACCAGAAACACTAGATTCAAGGATCTGAGTTTTGCTTGTTACATAAACAGAACATGCTGGAGAGACAGAAATGTGTCCCAAATGATACCCATGCTATGGAATATGTTCTCCACCCACATAAAACAGAGTCCATCCTAGACTCTATTCACATGAAGCCTTGACAGCTGGATGGGAAATTATAAATTGACCCCTGATCTGGCTCCCATGTCTTTTATGGACAAAGGTCATAAATAAGAAAAATATTATCCTAACACCTCCTCACCACAAATCACTTAGTTTCTCCCTACAAACATTCCCTCACCATATAGACGCCCATGTTACTTAGGATCTATACAGGTTTGTGATGCATAGCTAGATTTTTTTAAGGGCACTAGTGGTCATTAGGCTAATAGCAACTTAAGAACCCATGAACACTAGGGTGGACAGTAACATTTTAGGTATAGGCATATAACTGGCAGATGATATACTACAGTAGGCCAGGGTATCACACTCTTGGTATAAAAATCAGTCCAGGAAATTTTTGTATGTGAATGTCATAGTTATAATATTGTTAGGGAATAGATGTAAGTATAGCTGAATGGCAGTTAAAACAAATTCAACTGAACTGGGAGTCTTAAATGACCATATCTCTCTAATTAGCTTTTTTAGAATGAAAACCCTTAGATTGTAGATGGTTTTTGGGTTATTTATTCCTTATTTTCCAGGGGGTGGCTGTGGTGGTGCAGTGGTTAGCATTGCTGCCTCCCAGTAAGAGGTTCTCCAGTTTGATGCTCAGCTGGGGAGCCATCTGTGCAGAGTCTGCATATCCTCCCTGTGGTTGCATGGGTTTCCTCCCACATCCCAAAGATATGCTGTAGGTGGATTGGATACTCTAAATTGGTCCTAGGCATTTGTGTGTGCCTTCTGTGGAAGGCTGGGCACCAGGCTGGTAACTTGACCCCGTAAAACTCCACTGCCAATCATGAGCAGACAAGTGATCCACTGTGGCAACCCCTAACCAGGAAAAGCCAGAGGGAAAAATAATTATTTGTTTTCCTGCCTTAATGATGGACTATTTATGTATTTTTGTGTTTCTCCTTATGCATGGATATAATGAACTTTTTGACTGTTTTATTCATTTGTAGAATTGTAGATTGCATTTATTTATTCTTTGTGGAACATTATTGATTTTATTATTTTATTATGAGCTGGTGGATTTAGTAGCCTGTATTTTTAAAAGCTTTTTCCTATGTATATTTATTAATTAATTAGCATGATTAGGGTGTGAAGTGGAATACAAAATATGTATAAAAGCTGCTTCACAATAGTGCACTTTAGAACTCTGAAGAAGTCCCATTACTGTAAGGGACAAAAGTGCTAAGTTTGTAGATTTTTGTATGTTTTATATATTAGCTTTGTGGATTTGAAAAATCAATTTTTTTGAATCTCAGTGAGCTGTGCTTTTCATATTAGAATGGTTTATTGGGACACTTTCAGCTGCTGCATGAAGGAAGTCCATCATTATGTTTTTTTCCACTTTGCTTAGTTTTCTTCTTTCCTGGTTTTCGAACTATGATTAGATACTCACTCACCATTTATACCTGGTGCTTTATCAGCAGCCATTACCCTGGCACTTTGTCTTCAGCCGAATACTAGGATTATTGATTCTCAATGGCCACTACTACCTAGCACTTTATCAGAAGCCACTACCCTGCTGCTTAACTAGCAGCAAACACTATGACTAATGATTCTCAGTCACCACTACTACCTGGCACTGTACTAGCAGCCAAACACTCTGAATAATGATTCTCAGTCACCACAACTACCTGGCGTTGTACTAGCAGCCAAACACTCTGAATAATGATTCTCAGTCACCACTACTACCTGGCTCTTTACTAGCAGCCAAACACTATGACTAATGATTCCCAGTCACCACTACTACCTGGCACTTTACTAGCAGCCAAACACTCTGACTAATGATTCTCAGTCACCGCTACTACCTGGTGCTTTACTAGCAGAGCCAAACACTCTGTCTAATGATTCTCAGTCACCACTACAACCTAGTGCTTTACTAGCAGCCAAACACTATGACTAATGATTCTCAGTCACCACTACTACCTGGCACTTTACTAGCAGCCAAACACTCTGACTAATGATTCTCAGTCACCACTACTACCTGTTGCTTTACTAGCAGCCAAACACTCTGACTAATGATTCTCAGTCACCACTACTACCTGGTGCTTTACTAGCAGCCGAACACTATGACTAATGATTCCCAGTCACCACTACTACCTGGTGCTTTACTAGCAGCCAAACACTCTGACTAATGATTCTCAGTCACCACTACTGCCTGACACTTTACTAGCAGCCAAACAGTCTGACCAATGATTCTCAGTCACCACTACTACCTGGTGCTTTACTGGCAGCCAAACACTATGAATAACGATTCTCAGTCACCACTACTACCTGGAGCTTTACTAGCAGGCAAACACTATAACTAATGATTCTCAGTCACCACTACTACCTGGCGCTTTACTAGCAGCCAAACACTATGACTAATGATTCTGAGTCACCACTACTACCTGGCACTTTACTAGCAGCCAAACACTATGACTAATTATTCTCAGTCACCACTACTACCTGGTGCATTACTAGCAGCCAAACACTCTGACTGATGATTCTCAGTCACCACTACTGCCTGGCACTTTACTAGCAGCCAAACAGTCTGACCAATGATTCTCAGTCACCACTACTACCTGGCACTTTACTAGCAGCCAAACACTTTGACTAATTATTCTCAGTTACCACTACTACCTGTGGCTTTACTAGCAGCCAAACACTCTGACTAATTATTCTCAGTTACCACTACTACCTGGCCCTTTACTAGCAGCCAAACACTCTGACTAATTATTCTCAGTCACCACTACTACCTGGCACTTTACTAGCAGCCAAACACTCTAATTAGTCTCAGTCACCACTACTACATGGTGCTTTACTAGCAGCCAAACACTATGACTAATTATTCTCAGTCACCACTACTACCTGGCACTTTACTAGCAGCCAAACACTATGACTAATGATTCCCAGTCACCACTACTACCTGGAACTTTACTAGCAGCCAAACACTCTGACTAATGATTCTCAGTCACCGCTACTACCTGGTGCTTTACTAGCAGAGCCAAACACTCTGACTAATGATTCTCAGTCACTACTACTACCTGTTGCTTTACTAGCAGCCAAACACTCTGACTAATGATTCTCAGTCACCACTATTTCCTGTTGCTTTCCTAGCAGCCAAACACTCTGACTAATGATTCTCAGTCACCACTACTACCTGGTGCTTTACTAGCAGCCAAACACTATGACTAATTATTCTCAGTCACCACTACTACCTGGTGCTTTACTAGCAGCAAAACACTCTGACTAATGATTCTCAGTCACCACTACTGCCTGACACTTTACTAGCAGCCAAACAGTCTGACCAATGATTCTCAGTCACCACTACTACCTGGTGCTTTACTAGCAGGCAAACACTATAACTAATGATTCTCAGTCACCACTGCTACCTGGCACTTTACTAGCAGCCAAACACTATGACTAATGATTCTCAGTCACCACTACTGCCTGGAGCTTTACTAGCAGCCAAACACTCTGACTAATTATTCTCAGTCACCACTACTACCTGGCGCTTTACTAGCAGCCAAACACTATGACTAATTATTCTCAGTCACCACCACTACCTGGTGCTTTACTAGCAGCCAAACACTCTGACTAATGATTCTCAGTCACCACTACTACCTGGCACTTTACTAGTAGCCAAACACTCTGACTAATGATTCTCAGTTACCACTACTGCCTGGCACTTCACTAGCAGCCAAACACTATGACTAATGATTCTCAGTCACCACTGCTACCTGGCGCTGTACTAGCAGCTATTACCACTGTTGCTTTACCAACAGCAGCAGCAGAACTCTATGGCCATTGATTTTCACTTGCCACTGCTACCTGATGCTTTATCAACAGATGCTACCCTGGCACTTTACTAGCAGCCAACCACTATCACTAATGATTCGCACTTACCACCTTTGTTAAAGGAGGGTGCAACAGTCCCCTGCATAGTTAAAAGCTTTCCAATGCCTGAAAAATTGTGTATACTTACACAAAATCAGGAGCTGTTGAAAAAAAGAGCATATGTTAGCTAAAATAATTTCATCATATAATCAAAACTTAAATTCAATTGACCCTCTCACATGTAATTAAAACTAAAGAAGTGTTAGTAAAGCTTGCCTTATTATTATTCACTGAAAAGCTTAGTGTAGCATGTACAAAAAGAGCAGAAAGACACTTGACAAAAAACTTTGCAATATTTGAGCCCAAAGTAACTTTCTGATATTGCAGCACTCACACAAAGGGCCGCAAACCGAACATACAGTGTCACACTGTTAAATTTCAAAATATCAGATTTCACAATACAATTCAACAGACAATGTTAATTTATCAATAACTCATGTGTGGGGAGACTAGGCAGTCAATATTCTATCTCCCTGATTAATTATTTTCCAAAGTTTTTATGCACTTTCAGAATAATCAATATGAAATATTTGTATCATATAAAACTATCTTGACCATTCAGCATTAAACACTACAGCATTATTTTTTCTTAGTATTAAGAATCATACAGTTGATTATACAGTAGTTATAAGACTATTAATTAAAATTAAAAGCACTACACCCTCACAAGCTCCCCTTGAGTACCTTGTTCCCCATTGGTCCTTTTTTTCAGTTATAAAGGAATTCCCAATACTATTCTAGCATGTCCAAAGGTCAGTTGTCAATCTCCTCTCCGGTCCAGCTGGTGAATCTAGGAATCTTGAGGCAATGTTACAACTGCCTCATGTACACAGACAACCTCTCCTCCTCCCAACAAATTCCAACACATGTGAGAGATGCAATGATATAGCCAAACTGGAGGCTAAGCTCTCTCAACTCAGTACTGGCGTAATCAGTCAGGAGGAGAAGGAAACCATACTCACTGCAATTCCAGTCTCACATAGACCTACCACGACAGCAAACCAAACACATAAACACACAAAAATATACTCGGAGGCTCTAAATAAAAATCTGCCTAAGCAGCAGAGACCTCCAAAGCAGACACCCAAGCAACCGCTACCCCAAAACAAACCATGTGCAATACATAGCTCACAAAGCCAGTGTGCCGAACAGTCACAGCCCTTAAGGCTAAACAACACACCTGATACACTTGTAATAGGTGACTCTATCGTCAGGCACACTGACGTCCCGCTCACCGGGCTGAACAAGGAGAAGGTCACAGTGAGCTGCCTGTCGGGCGCTAGGATCCACCACATAACACAAGCACTCAGGTCACTCCAGGGCAAGTACAAATATGACTCAGTCATTGTCCATGCTGGTGTGAATGACCTGAGATGTACCTCCCTGGACTACATGAAAAGAGACATAGAGGAACTCTCTGAGCATGTAGCCCAGGCCGATATGACCCTGACCTTGAGTAGCATCTTACCCTCACCAAGAATGATGCCACAATATGAAGACAAGATGATCAATTTCAACAATCGGCCTAAGTATTGGTGTCATTCAAAGGGGATCCAATGCCTGTCAGCCTGGGATGACATGCTCGACAAGCCACGATGCTTCGCTAGGGACGGCTTGCACCTGTCACCCCTGGGCTTTCGGATATTGGCAAAGGCTCTTGCTACCCCCATAGTGCCTTTTTAGGCAAGGCTCAAAAGACAAACCCACCTCCATAGGTATCACAAGGGATAAGAAACTAAGAGTAATGCTACTCAACGCCAGAAGTCTAAACCTCAAAATGCATGCACTCGAAACTCTCCTTAGCATGGAGAACATCGATATCTGTGCAGTAACAAAAACCTGGTTCAAGGCTCCCGACAGCACCCCAGCACTACCAGGTTATACCTCATACCATGCTTTTCGGCCCCAAAACTTGGTCCAAACCACAAAATGAGGGGGAGTATCAATATTCGTCAAAGATACCCACACCTCCAGGTTGGTGGCACAGCATGAAGCATCAGAGACTACCCATGTGCAACTAACAGTGGATAAAACTGACTTCCAGTTTATAGCCTGCTACAGACCACCCTCCCAAACCCAGGAACCCCACTCGGCCTTCCTGAGAACACTGGAAAATATGAAGGTCTCTCCAAACACCATTATATTGGGTGACTTCAACTACCCAAACATAGACTGGGAGCATTACTCTAGCTCCAACACCCTAGCCCAAAGGTTCCTAGAATTTATAAACTCAAATGCTATGGAACAACTTGTTACCACTCCCACAAGAGGGGAAAACATACTGGACCTGATCATCACCAACATGGGGACTCTATGCTCCAGACCAGAAGTGTATCCCTCACTGGTAAGATCAGACAATAAACTAATCTCACTGGATATTCACATCCCGACCCCACACCCTGCCCAGAAAACCACAGTGAAAAACTTCTCTAAAGCAAATTTCACATGCCTCAAACTGAGGTGGAATCCTTCAAAGCCCCCAGGCCTGTGAAAAATATGTCCCAGACCGCAGAATCCTTTATAAACGCATTCTATGAACACCTTCAGGAATGCATGGATCATGCAATCCCAAATAAAACCAAGACCCAATCCTCCAAAGGCAGACGTCTTGTCTGGTGGACCCCAGCCATAAACAAACTATACAATAGAAGGAGGAAGCTACTACATGATAGAGCAAAATCCCAAAAAGGGAAGGCATTTCTGATCAGTATTAGCAAAAAACTACGGGCACTCATAAAATCATCTAAGGCCAGCTTCGAGAGAAAAATTGCACAGGACACTAAGGATAATCACAAGGCTTTCTTTAGTTATTTTAGGAACCTGGGTGGGAATTCCCAGATATGCTCAGAATTAGTCCAAAATGACAAAAAAAAACACCAAAGCCACAGACATTGCCAACATCCTAGCTGACAGGTTCAGCGCAAACTTCTCCCCACCCTCCCCATCAAAAGGGCAAATATCTATCCCAGCAGAGTGCTGCCCCCCTGACATCTCAGATGCTCAGGTAAGAGCCGCCCTCTCCAAAGCAAAAAACACAGCATCAATGGGACCAGACGGTGTCCCGGGCTGCGTCCTACATGAACTCCAAGAAGTGCTAAACCCAAACATAAAACTACTGTTCAATCTCAGCCTTACTACAGGATATGTACCCAAAGAGTGGCGTACAGCAACAGTGGTCCCTCTCCACAAAGGTGGTGCCTCAACAGATCCTGGAAACTATCGCCTCATAAGCCTGACTAGCTTGGTCTGCAAAGCTATGGAAAGGATCATCATGGACCTCATAAATAAAGATATTGGGGACCTACAGACACTGGATCCTACCCAGTTTGGCTTTGTTAAGGGCAGATCCTGCCTCTTAAACCAGGTCGATTTCTTTGAAACAGTCACCAAGGCCATTGACGAGGGGAAGGTGGTCCACACAGCCTACCTGGATCTCGCAAAAGCCTTCGATACAATACCCCACTCGGGCATTATGGATAAGCTCACCAGCTTAAATATAAACCTCTATGTCACCAGATGGGTTGCAAACCGGCTCAAGGACAGAATCCACATGGTTAGAATTGCTGGAGCCATGTCAGACTCCCAACCAGTTACAAGTGGCATCCCACAGGGCTCAGTCCTGGGACCTCTCTTGTTCGGTATATATTTCTCAGAGGTACAGGCCAACACGGAAGGACTGTGGCTGACCAAGTTCGCAGATGACTGCAAACTGGGTGCCATAATTAATTATTTTATTTTACATTTGTTGACCAGTATTGCCCGACTGAGCTGAAGAGCCCTTTTTCAGCGGAGGCCTGGGGAGAAAAGCTCCAACATATTATACAATTTTCATTGTAAATTAGCATTAAACAGCAATGTTACAGGATTATTACAAGGCATTAAGTAGCAATACAATGTTATACAGTGTCAATAATCAGGAGTATAGCATAACTATTTCAAGATGTATAAAAAGAAATATGTCATTAAGATGAGTATAGTTTTTGGGGTAACTGGTTACAAAAACCCAGTTATTATAATAATACAAAAGAAAATGTAATCATATCTGAGCACAGAACTGCATCTGTATACAAATATATGGAATGTTTAATTCTCTGTATATGTATGAGTAAAGAAATATATTTAAGTATGCATACATATATGTCTGCAAATTGAAGTGCTAAATCTGCACAAGTACATTTACAGCTATTTTTAATATATATAAATGAATGTATTTATGCACGAACAAAATAAATTTCATTGCCATATAATTTCATTTACAATGTGTATTACCTAAATTAGTAGTTGAAGTACATGCAAATTGTATTTTAAAGAAAGGATTTTCTTTGTGTAGGCCAGAAAATATTTATTAGTATAGTAACTGTATAACAGAGTTATATGTCCTGATTGAAATCATTGTTGCAGAATTGATAATGAATGGGTTATCATAGCTGACATCCATAACAAAGCTTTAACTTCCCAGGATCTTACACCCGACGAGTGACCTCAACTTATAAGTGTAGGGGTATATAGAGGAAGTATGAGGGCAATTCCTCAGACTATCTCACTACCAGCCTGAACACAGGTCATGTATCTATATCCATCAGACTGTTTGTTGTTGGCTTTCTGGTACCTCTGCTTCAAGTAAAGAGATAAGTACCCCATTGTGGAGCCTTCCTTTGCTTTTCTAAAGTGTTTTTGCTTACTAGTATTAGATGCCGGCTAGAAGGCATAAGTGCAAGTGATGTGGGCAAATTGCATAGAAAGACTGGCATACTCAGTGTGTTTTCTGCTTAGGAGTGGAACACAACTACAAGTCCTATTCCATTTGCCAATCTTTTGTATCTAAGATGTGATCCCATTTCTCCTTGCTCAATACCTTTTTGGACACCCAATGTCTTAAATGCTTTGCCCATTGCAAAATGGTGGATTCTGCTTCCCCAGACATACTGCTACTGCTTAAGAAGAAGTTTAAAGGACAACTATGGGCAAATGATGAAAAACATTTATTTTTATATCTTGCCATGAATTACTGCACCTTCCAAAGCTGCCTTCAGCAAAACAAGTACTCATTCCTAATTTTATTTTTTGCAGTCCTTGTTTGCTCTCATGGGGGCAGACATCCTGATTAATTTTCAAAGCTAAATCTGTCCCATAATGCAGTCTGAGAGAAAAGATTGTGATAAAAAGTAGTCCCATCAATTGTTATCATTCACTTAGAATGGAACACGTGAACAAAAACCTGCCAAGTTTGAGAGCCTGCAGCTCATGTGTCATTGACTGGTCTACACTGAGGTTTACAAATGTTGTTCCTACTGATGTACTGCACATTCTCTGAAAGAAGCTTGTAAAAGTGCCAACACATTACAGAGATAAAAAAAGGCTTTTTATAAAGAGCTTTCACAACTGTAAATAACACACGGTAACTTGGCCAGGAACTGAAGCTTACAAAACTGCTCTTTGTGCAGTAATTCATGGCAAGATAAAAAATATATGTGTTTTCATCATTTCCCTGTAGTGGTGCTTTAAAGTACCTATGCCTGAAACTCAGTCGACTCTTTCTGGCTGTGATGTATCCAGTGAGATTTCAGAACCCATGATACATGCAGTTCCTTCACTGATACCCTGTACCTAGACTCCATTAGAGGCCTGTCCGGTGTCGGTGGATAAAGCTGAGCCACATATCATTATCTCAGAGGGTCTAGAGGACCTGCCCCAGATACTGGATATGGAGGAAATCCCAAGTAAACTTACTGAGGTACATCAGGGATCTAAACGGTTACATTTGGTTCAGGCAAACATCATGCCTAACAAGAAACACCAAAAAAGTAAACATAACTTCTCTCCCTCTTCCTCCTCCTGACAGAGAGAAAAAATGGATAGACTTTTCTCAAGACCTGTATCAGGTCATTATGGCCCTGAAGCCACCATCCTTTTCTTCCCAGCTCCCACTCCACCACCGCTCAAAAGGTTGTTGTGGGTCATCTCCTTCTGAAGATGAGGAGGCTTCTAATTCAGGTCAGTCATTGGCATATTCATCTAAAATCCACTTCCCTGACCAACTCCATTTAGAGGATGAAGACTCTGTTTCTCATGATTGTCCTGTGGAAGAAGCTTCTTTTAGGGAGGCAATATTAAACATGATGAAACATTTTGAGTCTAAGGAGATTACAGTGGTTCAGAAAAGATAGTACAATCTCTTGGAAATGGGCACTCCTGCAACTTCCTCAGTTCCCATGTTTTTGAGGCCTTCTTGGATGCCTTTCAAGCCACATCTGCTGCACCTGACCCACAGCCTCTTGCTCCTAAAAGGTCAGGCAGAGTTTATAAAGTTCCTGGTGATCATAAGTTCCTTTTTAACTCATTCACTCCAATGGAGCTCAGGAAGTTTGCAACGTAACTTCCAATGGACAGAGCCCAAGCATTTTGACAGAATCAAATTATGTCCTCACATTTCAAACAAATGTTCATTAGTCTGGAACCACAGGGGTTATAAAAGAAGTGCAAATTGCAAACTCTTTTGCACAAACTATTTTTATAGTGGTAGTACTCTTTAGGTTCTAGATCTTAAAGCAAATTTTATAAGTCACAGTAAACACAGTAACTATTATATTTGTAATATTTTGTAAACAGCTTACAATATCTCAGAACTCAAGTTATACACATACTGTCAGCAGCATTTTATTCATCTAGCTGAGGGCTTTCATATGAGGCTAAGGAGTTCTGCCTGTGTTACTTGGTTGTTGAGATATTTAGACAAATGTGAAAATTATATAAATTAATATCATAACACAAACGTTAATATCTATTTAACTGCACTAGATGGAGTCAAATATTAATGTAGTTGTTTCCTATTGTGTAAGCTTTAAGATAAAATCTTTTAAAACCTTGAACATAACATGTTTTTTGAATTATTGATGCAAACATGAACAAGTAATTTTTGATGCCTAGAGGCATCAGTAGGAGTTAACTGCAGATGCACCTAGAGGTGTCACTCAGATGTAATGAGTTAAAAATCCTGAACCAGACCCCTCTGCAGTATCTCTCTCTTGTGATAAACCTTATAAGATTCTATCTAATGATAATGCCCTCCCTTCAAACAAGGGTGGTCGAGATATGCATGGGGGGTAAAAAGGTCTATACCTTCTCTACTATGCAGTTCAGGGCTATAAATTACCAAACTCAAATGACAAAGTATTTGATATCCTTAAACAAAGCAGGATTAGTCCCACAAGGGACTGATTCAAAACAAGATGTGTCCTCTTTACTTAACCAGGCTATGCAGGTAGCCAGACACAGCATTGCATGTAGTTATGATGCTGTAGAGGTCTTGTCTAGAGCAACTGCCACTGGTTCTGTCCTCTGCAGGTATGCATGGTTGCACAATCCACCCATACCTGAGGAGTTAAAAGCTAAAATTATAGATTCCCTATTAGACAAAAGCCTCCTGTTTGGACCTCAGGTAGCCAAACTTTTTAAAACCCTTCAAGAATGGGGGGAAACCATTAAGGACTGCAGAGAGCTACTATTAACCCACCTCTTTTGTTAGAACAGATCCTAGGCACAGCCAGAAACATGAGAATGCCCCCAGAAAGAGATATACAGAGAAAACACAGAGAGGTTCCTCTTCTGTAAGGCCTCCCTTTGGAGAGAAGTCTCTGTGATTATCTACAAAGTCTCACGCCTACCCTTAAGCCCACCCAGGCCCTTCCACTCTCATTAAGGCTCACCTAATCAGTCTCTGCCTGGTAAAAGATTACCAGAGAGCAATAGGTGTTTTTGATTATAATAAAAGGGGTACACCATGTCCTGGATGGAAATCCCTCCTCTAAATGGCATGCCACCCCCTCCCCACAACCAGATGTACCTGCTTCCACCCATCCTGAGGGAACTACAGGCACAATGCACAACAGAATGAGTACCCCCAAGAAATTGTGGGAAAAGGCTTTTACTCCAGACTTTTCTTAGTTCCAAGGAAAGAAGGTCAATGGAGATCCATGCTAGATCTCTCTCTCTCTCTCTCTCTCTCTTTCTCTCTCTCTCTCTGCCAAAAACCTTTTCTGAAAGTTTCAACTTTCAAAATGCTTTTCCTACACACTCTGGTTCTAGTCATACTGCCTGAGGCTTGTCTAGTATCTCGAGATCTAAAAAATGTCTACCTCCATATTCCACTTCACCCATCTTGCAGACAATTCCTCAGGTTTTGTGCTGGGTCATCTCACTTTCAGTTTACTGCTTTGTCTTTTGAGCTTTCCATAGCCCGAAGAGTTTTCACAAAGTAGCTTTATTTATTTATTTGTTATTTATTTAGCGGGAAAGTCTGACTGGGACAGAGCCCATTTTCACAGGAGGCTCTGGCAGAAATACTCCAGACGCATGTCTCTGGAATGTGGGAAGAAACTGGAGCACACAGAGGAAACCCACATGAACACAGGGAGGACATACATAGTCCGCACAGAATGCATGCCAGCCAAGAATCGAACCAGAGAACCTGTTGCTGTGAGGACAATACAAACTGCTGCATCACTGCCTCGCCAAGGCCTTCAACACCACCCCCCACTCTGGAATCATAGATAAACTGACTAAGCTGGGTATAAATCCCTACTTCACTTGATGGGTTGTCAGCTGGCTTACTGACAGAACCCAGACTGTAAAAGTAGCCAACTTCAAATTCAGCTCCAGACAAATGACAAGTGGAGTACCTCAGGGTTCAGTCCTGGGACCACTCTTGTTTGGCATCTACTTCTCTGAAGTACAGACCAACACTAAGGGACTCTGGCTAACAAAGTTTGCAGAAGACTGCAAACTGGGAGCCATTATTAAATCCCCAAATTATGTGGATATTCTACAAAAGGGCCTTACAGAAACAGATGCTGGGTGCCAGAGCCATGGGCTCAAGATTAACACCAAGAAATGTATAGTTATCCCCTTTGGGAAAAAACATGTACCCATGAATTACCACATAGATGGCAGGACACTAAACATTGAAAGTGTGATGAGAGACTTAGGGACACAGGTAGACAGTGGTCTCACCTTTGATAACCACATCGCCACTATAGTCAGGAAATCCTTCTATGTGGCACACCTCATCACTAAGGGCTTTTCATCCAGAAAAAAGGAGGTCATTGTCCCACTGTACTCATCCCTCATTAGACCCATTATAGAGTATAATTCCCTGTTTGGTATGTACCTCACAAGACATCTGAAACAGCTGGAAAGGCCACAGAAATACCTCACTAAAAGAATCACAGGCCTAAAGCAGTTGCCATATGCTGACTGTCTAAAAAAACTCCAGCTATACTCTGTGGCATATCGTCTACTCAGAGGCAATATCTGCTTAACATACAAGGCCATGTCAAACCCTGAGCTGTTGGACATGCTCCACTTAAAGAAATCCCAATCCCTCAGAGCCACATGCTCCAGGGATCTAAACCTTGTCATCACAATGAACAAAACATGCTGGAAGGATAGGTTCCTGACCCAGAGACTCCCCATACTCTGGAATAGACTGCCCATACATGTCAAGCAGAGCGCCTCATTGGCCCTCTTCAAAAGGAACCTTGATGATTGGATGGGAGATAGGAAATTCACCCCGGGGATCATGTCAGTCGCCCTGCTAGACAGGGGCCCAGAGAAGTAAATATTGTGGGAAGAAATATATACAGGGAATTGTTATGGCTAGGCTTGCATAGGCCCTAGGGCCGATAGCCTAGTACCAGCCTATGAACCTATGAACTGTGCCACCCTCAATCTGGCAACAGTAATCACCTTCTGCCAAACACAGAAAAAACTGATTTTTCACTACTTAAACAACTTGTTAATCCAAACTTCCTCTCCTCAGATACTCTAGCAACACTCCAGACTAACCCTTAATGTCATCTCACAGTTGGAGTTCACCATCAACTACAAAAAGATCTCCCTGCAGCTGACTCAGAATTTAGTTTTCCTGGGTTGCAGACTGAACACCACAAAGATGCAGACCTACTTGCCTCGGGAAAAAAGTGCAGAGCCTTGTAGATTACTTTTGAAACCTGACCTCATGCAGCCAATGCTCTACAAGCAAAATACTAAGGCCTTAGGATTCATGTCAGCAACTATTCCAATGCTCCCAATAGCCAGACTGCATATGAGGAAAATTCAGTGGTACCTGAAAACAGTTATGTCCAGTACTCTCACCCTATAGACACAGTAATTCCACTATTAAATTGTCTCTTGGAGAGAGTTTTCATGGTGAAGGGGCCAGATGAAGCCAAACCCAGGACATCCCTTAACTACACCACTTCCAGTCCAAGTTCTTCATGTCTTTTCCCATGTCTGAAGGCCAGGTCCCCTAAGAGTGTTCACAGACAACACCAAAGTCATGTTGTACATAAACAAATAAGGAGGAATCAGGTCTTAGCAACTATGCAGATTAGCACAGACCACTAGGGAGATTGCCATCCAGAAAAGGCTATCTTTAGTTGCCACTTAGATTCCATCACATGACAATATGCTTGCAAATGCACTACACATGACCTTGGAGGATCTTCATGAATGGACTCTCAACAGACAGGTCTTCCTGGACATCTTTCCCTTTTGGGGGATACCACAGAGAGACCTCTTTGCTTCTGAGACCAACAAACAGCTTAATGTCTTTTACATCAGGGACCCTTGCCCCTCACCCTGGGGGACAGATGGAAATCCCTCCTTTAAATTGCATGCTACCCCCTACACACAATTAGGTGTACCTGTTTCCACCCACCCTAAGGGAATTGCAGGCACAAGGCACAATAGAACCAGTACCCCAGGAAATTGTGGGAAAAGACTTTTACTCCAGACTTTTCCTAGTACCAAGGAAAGAAGGGCAATGGAGCTCCATACTAAATCTCTCTCTGCTAAACACTTTTCGAACAGTGCCACCTTTCAAAATGCTTTCCCTACATACTGTTTCCATTTGTTCTGCCTCAGGCTTTTTTGTATCGCTAGATCTAAAAGATGCCTACCTTCATATTCCAGTTTGCCCCCCTTCAAGAGATTCCTCAGGTTTTGTGCTGGGTCATCTCACTTTCAGTTTACTGCTTTGTCTTTCGGGATTTCCATAGCCCCAAGAGATTTTATAAAGTATCTGGCACCAGTAATCACCTTCTGTTGAACAGAGAAAAAACAGATTTATCCCTCCTTAGACAATTTGTTATCCAAGCTTCCTCTCCTCAGATACTCCTACAAGACTTCCAACTAACGCTCAACCTCATCTCACAGTTGGGGTTCACCATCAACTACAAAAGGTCCTCCCTGCAGCCAACTCATATCGTAGTTTTCCTGGGTTCCAGGCTGGACACCATAAAGATTCCGGCCTACTTGCCTCGGGAAAAAGTGATCTGCCTTGCAGATTACTTTTGCAACCTGACTTCATACAGTCAATGCTCTGCAAGTAAAATATTAAGGGGCTTAGGATTCATGGCAACAACTATACCAATGTTTCCTCTAGCTAGACTGCATATGAGGAAAATTCAGTGATACTCGAGAACAGTTATGTCCAGCACTCTCACCCTCTAGACACTAATCCCACTATCACCTTGTCTCAGGCGAGAGTTCTCATGGTGAAGGTATCAGGTGATGCTCAACCCAGGACTTCCTTTCACCCCATGACTTCCAGTTCAAGAAATGCACAGAAATACTTCAGACGAGGCATGGAGAGCTGGACAAGGACACACTGTGTTCAAGGCAGATGGCAACCAAAACTACTAAAGGATCACATCAACAGGAAGGAGATGATGGCCCTCATCCAAGCTTAGTCTTTTCCCATGTCTGGAGGTAGGTCTCCTATGAATGTTAGCATGCAGCACCACAGTCATGTGGTACATAAACAAACAGGAAGAATTGGGTCTTACCAACTGTGCAGATTAGCACAGACCACCTGGGAGACATGTCTTTAGTTGCCACATACATTCCATCACAGGACACTGTGTTAGCCGACACATTATGCAGGACCTTGGAGGATCATCATGAATGGACCCTCAACAGACAGATTTTCCTGGACATCTACTACCATTGGGCGATATCTCAGATAGACCTCTTTGTTTTTGATGCCAACAAGCAGCATCCTGTCTTTTGCACTGGACCCCTTGGCCCTCAGCATGGAGGACAGATCCTTTCAGTGGAAAGGGATTTTTCTTTATGCCCTTTCGCCTCTACCTCTCATCCCAAGGGTTCTTCTAAAGGCTCATAAAGAAAAGCCAAAACTCTTGCTAGCAATCCCCTTCTGGCCAAGACAACATTGGTTTCCTCTTCTCTTTTACCTCACCAGTGGCTGCTACAATAAACTGCCACTACAAGTAGATCTCATTACAGAGAAGGATTCACTACTACACCCCGACCTGCCATCCCTGAGCCTAAATATGTGGCTGATAGGGTTTCAGTTACTTACAGGTACCACTTTTCAGAGGATGTAATTAAAGCTCTCCAAGAAGTGAAGAGACCCACTACTCTAAAATTCCACATAGCTAAAGGGAAGAGAATCTCCTTATGGTGCCACACAACTAGACAGGACTCCAACAAATCACAGGTACCTTCCATACTAAAATATCTGTGATCCCATGCATATAGGTCTGGCCTACTCTTCCATCAGTGCTCACCTGTCAGCCATCTGTGCATGTCTACCCCTCAGTCCACCTCTTATGTTCAAGCCTAAGGTCAAGCTATTCCTTAAATGGGTGTTACATCTTAGACCACCAAGGAAGTCTATAATACCTTCTTGGGATCTGAACTTTGTGCTAGAAAAGCTTACTTTGCCTCCTTTTGAACCACCAGTCTCAGCAAAATGAGCAAATTCTGCATCTTGAAACTATTCTACTTCTGGCTCTTACTTCATCTAGGGGAGTCTCAGAGTTTCAAACTCTGATGGTCTACCCACACTTTCTTAGTTTTCACAGGGACAGGATGACCTCAGGAGTTAACCCTTCATTCATGCCTAAAGTAGCAAACAAACTGTCACTTAACCAGGCTATTAATCTCCCTTTCGAATTCCCAACACACAGAACAGGGTGGAAAGATTGCTACATTCTCTATATGTTCACAGACACTTAAAATTCTGTCTGGACAAAACCAAATCCATTAGAAAATCTGACCAACTATTTGTCTCCTTTATGCACTCAAAAATGGAAGAATCAGTGTCTAAACAAGCTATTGCAAACTGGATCTAGTTCATCTCTTTGTGTTATTCTCTGCATGGTAAGTCCTTGCCCTTACACCATTGAGCTCATTCTCCCAGGCAGTAACGTCATCTGGGGCCTTCTACAAAGGGGTGGGTGCCAGCACCATACTAGAAGTGGCCACCTGCTGCTATCTACACACTTTCACTAAACACTACAGTACTGATGCAATTTCAAGGTCTAGGGTTGCCTTCAGTAGGTTTGTCCTTTCTGGCCACTTGGGCAGCTCTTGAACTCAATAACTAGCCACCCTTACATCATCTTCAGCTCTGTGAATCACCCATTCATTTTGAATGTAAACATGAGCAATGTTACTATAAAGAGCACTATTTGTTGCCAACCTTCCAAACAGAACACACCATTGTGCCATCCTAAGGGAATTACAGTGGATAGAATTTCCACATTGTCTAACCTACTCACATCTTCCACAAATCCATGACATTGTATATAAACCTAACAACTGTCCATCATTTTCCAATCTCATGCATGCATATAATCCTGCCAGGTCATTACATTCATTGGACAAATACCTATTATTTGTATCCAAACTCAACAATTCTGCAGACAAATCACTAGTCTCCCACCACCTTGCTAAATCCTGGAATTCCATCCCACTAACAATAAGACAAGAGCACTCCTTAAGATTATTTAAAACTCAAATAAAGTCCTACTCAGCTGCCAGGACTGTACATGTGATGCTTCTGGATAATCTCCAAACCCTTACTGTCACGACTCTTTTATGTAACTGGCCATAATACAGCTACTTCTTCAAAATCTCTAACTTTCTGGCTATTGTGTACCCCTCTCCACTACAATCTATATCTCCCTTTTACCTGGATCTCCTCAATACTCTTTCATAATTTGTGCCCATCTTTATCCTATAATTACTTCACTGTCTCCTACTTAATATCTGTTTTCAGCAGATTTCATTTAAAAGTAACGAGACTCATAAGCTTGACATTAGCTAATATTTTACTGTATTCTTCATTTAGCTGTCATGTTTCATTAACTGTCAAATCATTACAATTCAATGTGTGTTTATTTACTATTCTATGTATGCACATTTATTAATTTTTTGATTAACTGTCGTGTCATTACTAGTCTATGTAAGCGTATACATTTATTATGTAAATCTTGTATAACCGTTTTCTACTTTTTCTGTAAAATGGAGCATTTCTCCCTGGGCATCCACTGAAAAAAGGGACTCATGCCCAGTCGGAATTTCCTGGTAAACAAAAGCAATAAATAAATAAACAAATAAATAAACACTGTGACAGTGATTTCAGTCAGAACATAGTACAATGTTGTAAGAATTTACCATAGCATTAGATGTCCTACTGATGACCATTGCAGTATCCCTTGCCCCCTCCTACCCCCTTGACATTCTTTTTCAAAAATCTCATGTCCACTCTCTGTTTCTACTTCTTATGCCCCTATACTGTGGACAGCATCTTAGAACAAATGGAACCTCCATGCCGCTTCATGCTATGCACCTCGTAGCTGACCCACCTCTCACTCTCAAGGGTCTTCAGGCCATTATGAATTTATTATGAATACTGAAAAAGTGACATCTACTGCTATGGTTAGCTCTTACACAACTGTATACACAAGATGGTTGAAGTCAGGCACTACACCCTAGTCAGAGGGGAGGTTTGGTGGGGGCGGATTGCAGTATCAAGTGAATGACCATCAAATAGTTTAGTGAGGAATGACCAGCTGTATATGCTTGCAGTTATTAAGCAGAAAATTATCAAAGCACACATTATTTTCTGAAGTACATATTCTGCATCTATATGTAACAGTATTATGTTTTGTTCTATGAAGGTTGAATTGAACAGGACTGAAAACATCATTGAATTGCTACATTTCTGTGTGTTTGAATAGCTTCTACTTCTGCCTAAACAAAATTCACAGAATGTTACATGAAACTGCAATTTAGGTATGTAAACTATAAGAGTTTAAAGTAGACTTTGACTATAATAATTTTTTTATTACTCTTTTTATAGCTTGAATTGCTGGGCTATTAGACAAATTGCATGCAAAAATTAGGAATTATTTCTTGCCAATCAGGAATTTAGGGATGTTTTTGAGTGTTACCCCAGTATTATTTTTAAAAGGTGTAAATGTTTTAAAATTTTTTTTACAACATGGATAAAAATGCATTCGCTGGATAAATGACCAGACTAATAAGAAAGTAGGTACTTTTAATTGCTGCCATTGTAAACAATGGCCATATGTCCTAAATAAAGATTGCAGAATGATGCATAAGCATGTCATCAAATCTAGAAGGTACATTAATTGTTTGTCAAGGGGTGTTATTTATGTAGCCCTTTATCAACAATGTCCAGTGTTTTATGTTAGGAAGATCCAGAGTAGATATAAAGACAGGATTTATGAGCATATATGTGGTATTGAGGGGCTAATATTAATAATGCATTATATAAAAACATTTATAGTAATACTTTTCATAAATTCTTGTGTTTTTGCTATTGAAAGAATTCCTGAAGATCCCAGGAGGGCCAGTGGTCTGAAATTATTGAGAAAAAAAACTGTGGTGGCAACTATTTTTAAATGCTTACATTTTTTTCTGGATTGAATGGCATACTATATTTTGATGTTACAATCTTATGAATTATGAATAATGTGTAGGAGTAACTTGATTATACATATTAGACGGGGTTCATATATGTATACTTTTTATGGTTTACTGTTAAAATGTGGAAAGTCAAAAAAAAAAAAACTGTAGTCAAGAAATGGAAAAATAATGTCATATCCGTAATTTCTACCTGTCTATAATTCCAACCAACTTTTCTCCAGCGTCCACATTCAACATTAAATGAAATAGTAGGAGGTGACATCAGAGACCCAGGCTATTTTGTTTAATGCCTCCTAAAATCAACACTATTTTTTACTGTTTTACAGGGGGAAAGTCCCCCTGCACCACCCCACTCCGAGATCACACTACAGTGGGGAAAAGGGTAAATTTCATGATCCCCACTGTAGTGCAATCTGGTATCAGAACTTTGAGCACACTCAGCGAATGCAGACTACCATTCACTACTGTAGATTTGAACATTTTTGGACCGGCATTACGGGAACTGGGAAATATGCATTTAACCTTTCCAGTTTCTCGTAAGTGCCGATCCACATTTTAATAGTAAACCCTTTTTTATACCTATATTTATTATTATGCAAATAGCAATTTGATATAATAATTTAAGTGCAGTATGTTTTAATTTGGCTTAGTAATACAAGTTATAATGTTTTTAAAATATTAGGCACTTTAAAGTTTTAAATGGTGACAGGAAGCAACATCACTGGGTGCTGTGTGATTAACTTTTACTTCATTCTGATGAAGTTCCATTTTTAGGAGATAAAAGCACTAAACTTTTTATTTTTGAAGAATAATAAAACTTGGATTAATGTTATTTTTTCACTCTAATGATTTTTCTTGGTTACTAGACTTGTAGGTTGGTCATGCTAGGAGTTCCATATACAAGAGAGGGTAAGAAGCAAGTGGTAGCTAGAGTTACCTTGGCAAACTTTGTAAGGGATTTCTTTACTTTATGAAGGGTCCCTTTTTTCTGATGGGTTTTCTTTATGCTGTTGTGGAAACGTAAATCAAATTTAAGATTGTCATCAATTGTCATGCTAAGTAGTTTTGTATGTGAGCTAACTTCAATCATGGTATTAGTTAAGAAAGAACATTTAAAGTTTTTTTTTTCATGGAAATGGGATTTTGGAAAAAAGAGCAGTAATTCAGCTATTTTGTTTTTGTTGTTGGAGGGATTTAGTAGCAGGTGATCAGCCTGTATCCAACTTGCAACAAGTTAAAGGCTTCTTGAGTAATTCTCTGACGATACATGAGGTTATCTAAAGTACATACTGGGGCAGAATCATTAGGGTATTGTATGAGGGAAACTTGCTGAGAGGATTTATTTTGATTGTTTGCGAATATATTGAAGAATAAACAACTGAGAATGGAGACCTGTGGCCCCCAATATTGACAGGAAGGAAGGAAAGGAGAAAAGTGGTAAAGCAATTTAACCGACTGGTATATATTAAGTAATTGTTAGACATTAGTAATGTGGATTGTGATAGCCCTAGTGAAGACAGTTGACAGAGGAGTTTTTGATGAGAGAATAGATCAAAAGCTTTAGAGAGATCAAGTAATACAGAGGGAATGAGTTTGCCTTTGTCTCTGGCTTTGTTAATAGTATCTGTGAAGGTTTATAAGTCTGTGGCAGTGCTATGTGTGATTCTAAAACCATGCTATATGGGGTCAGGATCTCTTTCTTAAGGATATGTTCAAGTAATGGCTTGTCAATACACTTCTACAGAAGTGTTGACAAAGGGGATTATATGGAAATAGGTTTGAAATTGGTTATACCACATGATGTCACGCCTTTCTGAAGGGGAATGATGAAGAATACTTTCCATACAGAATAAATGTATGATTCCTTGACAGATCTATTAAGTAGGACAGATTCAGAATAGTCTATAAAACTGGCAGCTTGAAGTATTCTGCTGGGAAGTTATCTGCTGAAGGAGAACAGGATAATCTAAAAGATATCTCAATACATACATGCAGTATAGTGTATTTAACTGATTTTGTTACATATAAAGCTGCAAGTATTTATCATGGATGGTAAATGGAACCTTAAACTGTTTTGATTTCAGAACTGCAACCAAATCTAAAAGATATGTCAATGTATATAAACAACATTCTGTCTTTAACTGCATAATGTTGTATTTAATATTGCAACCAAATCTATATCAGACACAAATATGAAATGTATAATAATTGATGCTACTATCAGCAGAATGCAAGTGTAAACCCTACCATGACTTGATAGCCATACACTCACTGATTCCACGTGTGGATAAGCACTTACTTCCCCTTATCATTTTTACCACATGTGCATAAGCACTTCCATATATTTTGTTTTAGTACAACAAAGATTTAATAAAAATAAAACTGATTAACAATAATAAATTGATATGTGTCAATATATGTGAATGTATTGTGTTTCTTCATCTCCCTGTTTCTGTATTTTTCTTATCTTAATTATGCATTTGTTTGTCTTTATTTTATTTTACTTCTCTCCCATTTCTGTTCACTTTTTTACAGATCAAAATTCCTCAGGAGCAGCCCATCCTCATGCCTCCCAGGTGAAGGAGCATTCACCCCCTGCTTGTCCAGAAACATCCTCACAGGCTCCAGCTGGTGACAGCAGTCCTGTATGCAGCCTGGCATGTAGTATCGTCACTGAATGGTGCTTCTAGACTTGGTCGAGGACGTGGTAGAGCAAGTAGTGAACTATTGTCTTCAGCCAATCAAGGCTGATCTGCAGTGGGTAGAAGACTCATTCCCCCAGTTGACACTGACCAGCATGCCATCACAGACCCCTGCTCGCTCAACATCAGGATCCTCCATTGCAACACCATCTGGTAGTGGAAATATTTGAGGTTTTGTGGACCAGGGACTTATGGGGCTGCGCTCCTCACCCACTTATTTTCCATATCCTTTTCCCTGTACTCTCTTACATGGTTCCCAACCACACTAAACTCTTATATAAAAAAATGAAAGACTAGGGAGTTTGTCCCCAACCAAAACACAGCACTCCTGTTCTCCCACCTCCTTAAGCACAGCCCTCTTAATGAGTTCCTTCTGTGTCTCATTTTCTGTTGTGTTGCCTCTTTTTCAGTCTTTCCTACCTTCCTGTTTCTACTCTTTAATGAAAACAACAGTGTCTCCACATAAGTATACTCCTATATAAAACATATTAAAACCATTTATTTTTTAAAATGTTATTAATGAAAGTTGCATAATCTGATGCTTGCCTTAAGTCTTTCAGCAGTGACTGCACATAGCTGAGATAGTCCGCAACATCAGATTATGTACATAATCATATGAATCTTAAGGCTTTGAAGTTATTCTTTGCATATACGTAATGATTAGCTTCAGGTATATTACGATTTTGCTATCAGTAGGTATTTTTATCAAAACATTTTTGTGTTTCTTTAGTCAGCTTGAATAGCCTGAACATACTGTATTTGCATACAGATGTTGTGGAGCTCTTCGCAGATAACAGCTTACAGGTCACAGGTGTGAAACCCAGGTCTGTGAATTCCACCCTATAAGTTATTGGTTGAATCTAAAATTGTTGCCAGAGGAATACAAATGCAATTGTCAATGGTTATTAATTTATAATAATTTGAATACCTAAGATCAGCAAATGTAAGGTAAAAGAGAGAGAGAGAGAGAGAGAGATAGTGACTGCATGCATAAATGTGAAGCCAGCAAGGCAATACATTTCTGAAAAAGCTAACGAACAGTGCAAGAAACAAATAGAAAAACTGAAAATTGAGGGAAAACATTTTTCACAGTTGTGTTCCAGTCATTGTCTGTGCAGAATTAGGGGATATGTAATAATTTTATACAGTTTACAAACGGCTATACAGCAACACTTTGCATTCCAATCAAACCAGCTAATGCAAAAACAATGGCAGTTGTGGCTTTCAGTTGTTTAGATGTCAACAGTGACTGAAACTTAGATAACAGTTTGCAGGCAGTGAAACACTACACTAGGCTAATTGTGCATAATCGTGGTTATCTGTGACTTCTGGTAATAACTTGTCAGTTTAGCAAGGGAGACTAAAATATCATGTCAGTCCACGCTTCCATCATCTTGTTTGGTATGCAGCCAATGGTTGTAATAACAGGATTTGCCATTGGAGCTATTTCAGATATTTGTTACATCCAAGCCAAACATTCACTTTAGAAGTCTAACTTCACTTTAAATGATTGTAAATTACGCTTAGCTTGTAAATGTTCTCTGCTGAACCAAAAGAAATGTAATAAACTTTGCTCTGCTTCAGCACAGAGAATCAGTAATGAATGTAACTGTTGTATCAGTCTGAGTGTGTGTGTGTGTGTGTGTGTGTGTGTGTGTGTGTGTGTGTGTGTGTGTGTGTGTGTGTGTGTGTGTGTGTGCCAGCAACGTATAGTGATAAAGCATGTTACAGAAAAATGACTGTGATAGTAAATCACATGATTTCAGATCAGCGTTATCTTTGCATATGGTTTTTCAATTCTGCTTTGTTCTTGCAGACATAAATGCCATTTGTAGTGCTTACGTTAGTAACCACAACAGTAGCATCAAGCTTTAATGAAAATGACATCTGAATAAATCCATTTCATTATTTTAAGGTGTTCTGCTGATGCTAGAAGGTGGCCCACTGTTTTCTGATTCATTTATAGTAATCAAATATCTAGCATAAGTAGAAAAGTTTTGCTTTGGAAGCATGAGTGTTTTATTTTCTTTTCAGGAGCACAAGAGAAACATCTTAAGAAGATGGAAAGCTTCTCCTCAGAGTTCTATACCTGTGCCACCTTGAACTACAAATGGAATGGTAATATCTCTCATCCACAGTCAAATAAAACAAAAGTTATTTTGCATAAACATAGTAATATCTTGAAAGAAATTTAAATTAGAATAATTTATTTTTAAAATAATAAGCCCCGGGATTCAGTAAACTTCCATGCAGGAATAGTTTATTCCTGCACTGAAACGACCATTTAAGACAGCATGGCAGCGCACCACGCATAGTTATGAAGGCGTGCTGCCTGTGCTCCTAAATGGACATGGAGCATGGATGAGTGCAGGGGGTGTTTTTGAGAGCAGAGCTCTCACAAATATACATGCCCCTGCACTCAAGAATTGCTGTTCAGCAATTACAATGAGCGAGAATGCTCATATGGGGGTTGCCATCTCTTCAAATGCTCAAAGTGGGACTGTTATTGTACAATTGTGACATGTTGCAGGACAAAACACACCCATAGCCATTGCAAAGGTCAAAGACCCACTTTCCAGGAAAACCCTACTGTTAACTGGGAAAACTACTCAAGTACAAACATCCAGGTCCAGTGCTTCCTGGAATTTATCAACTCAAATGCCCTGGATCAGCTGGTAAACTCTCCTACCAGAGATGAAAACATATTGGACCTGGTCATCACCAACATGGCCAACAGATGTTCCACACCAGAGTGTCAACGCGTCACTGGTTAGATCAGACCATAAACTAATCACTCTGGATGTCCACACCATATCACCACCTCCAACCAAGGAAATCACAGTGAAAAACGTTTCTATTGTCCAAGATGCCGGAACCTTTACAAATGCTCTACGAGCACCTACAAGGATGCATGGATCGTGCCATTCCTTGCAAAACCAAGACTCACTCCCCTAAGAGAAGGGAACCAGTCTGGTGGACCCCTGCCATAAACAGGCTATACAATAGAAGGAGGAAACTAGTTCAGAAAAAAAGCAAATCCCAGGAAGGAAATGATCAGTATAAGGAAAATCCCTGATCAGTATAAAGTCCGTCACAAAATCCTCTAAGGCTAACTTTGAAAAAAAAATAGCTAAGGATTTGAAAGATAACCACAAAGCCTTCTTTAGCTATGTCAAGAATCTAAGTGGCAACTCGCAGATGTGCTCTGAGCTAGTGCAAAATGGCACAAAATATACTGAACCCACTGATATTGCCAACATCCTGGCAGATAGATTCAGTGCAAACTTCAGCCCCCTCTCACCCCCAAAAGGGCCCGCAACAATACCAGAGAAGTGTAGTGTCTTGGAAATCACAGATGCACAGGTGAAAACAGCCCTTTCAAAAGCCAAAAGCACAACGTCAATGGGGCCAGATGGTGTCCCAGGCTGCGTCTTGCATGAACTCCAGAACGAACTAATCCCCCACCTAAACACACTGTTCAACCTCAGCCTCTCCACAGGCTACATGCCCATAGAATGGCACACAGCAATGGTTATTCTGCTCCACAAAGGAGGGGCCACAACTGACCATGGTAACTATTGCCCCATAAGCCTGACTAGCCTGGTCTGCAAGGCTATGGAGTGCATCATCATGGAACTCATTAACAAAGACATTGGAAACCTCTAAACACTTGACCTGACCCAGTTTGGCTTTGCTAAGGGCAGATCATGCCTACTAAACCTGGTTGACTTCTTTGAGACAGTCACCAAGGCCATAGGTGAGGGGAAGGTAGTTCACACAGCCTACCTTGACCTTGCCAAGGCTTTTGACACCATTCCCCACTTGGGAATTATAGAAAAACTCACCAGCCTGAACATAAACCCCTACATCATGAGATGGGTTGCCAACTGGCTTACAGACAGAACTCACATGATAAGAATAACAGGCTCCATGTCCGACTCTAAACCAGTCACAAGTGGTGTCCCACTAGGCTCGGTCCTGGGACCCCTACTGTTCGGCATATACCTCTCAGAAGTACAGGCAAACACAGGAGGACTATGGCTAACCACGTTCACCAATGACTGCAAACTGGGAGCCATAATTGACTCTCGGGCTGACACAGGCATTCTCCAAAAGGGCCTTACTGAGACGGACACCTGGGGTCAAAGTCATGGTCTCAAGCTAAATACCAAAAAATGAATAGTCATCCCATTTGGGAAAAACATAACACCCATGAATTACCACATAGATGGCAGCCCCCTTAATACAGAAGAGGTAATAAGAGATCTGGGGACCCAGGTATATAGTAATCTCTCCTTTGACAATCATATTGCCAAAGTAGTTAGGAAATCCTTCTATGTAGCCCATCTAATTACTAAAGGGTTTGCATCTAGAAATAAAGAGGTTATAGTGCCCCTCTACTCGTCACTCATCAGATCCATCATAGAGTACAATGCCCTGTTTGGGATGCACCTCACAAGACACTTCCAACAGCTGGAAAGACCACAAAAGTACCTCACCAAGAGGATTACTGGTCTCAAACATATGTCCTATGCAGCCCGAATGGAAAAACTCCAGCTGTACTCAGTGGCATATCGCTTACTCAGAGGTGATCTCTGCCTGACTTACAAAGCCATGTCCAACTCAGAATTGATGGACATGCTCCACCTAAAGAAATCCAAGTCATTGCGAGACACTCACTCTAGTGAGCTAAACCTAACCACAACAATAAATATAATATGCTGGAGGGATAGAATCCTGTCACAGAGACTCCCCATGCTTTGGAACAAACTAACTACATTAGGCAGAACCCCTCACTAACACTCTTCAAGAAAAACCTTGACGAGTGGATGGGTAACAGAAAATACACCCCTGGGATCACTTCATTGGCTCTTCTTCACAGAGGCTCAATTAATTATTCAATGGGGCAGTGAAAGCTGACACACTCTGGCTAGGCTTACAAATGCCCTCAGGCAAATAGCCTAGTACCTACCTATGAACCTATGAGCCTATGAACCATAGCAACAGAAACATGCCAGGATTTCTGTCAAATGTGCAGATGCATGAAGAAATCCACAGCAATAAGTGAAACCTGTCCCTTCTTAGGGAAAATAACACTAGAAAATGTTTTTTTATCAAACTGATTAGATTTAAGCATAGCTGCGCGGGTTTGCCCATTGCTTAGCTATGCATAATCTAGCTTAAATGGCACAAGAAGGTAAATAGCAATATACATTTAGTCAAATCAGTACTGCAATAGTGTAGTGGTTAGCATGTTTGCTTTGCGAGCAGTCATTCCTGGTTTGATCCTCACTGTTGTAAATTCCATTTTCCACATAAAAGCAATTAATGAACATTTTTTTGCTGTATAACCTACTAAATAACATATATTTGTAAACTGGAGTACTGCATTAAGTGCAGATGTGAGGTGTCATTGTAATAATGTGGTAAAATCCAAAGATAAACACAAGTGCCCCATACAGTATGTGTGCACATGAATCAGGGATACTATACAAAGTTATAAAGTGTAATGAATGATAAATCAATGCCATATAGCAAATAGTGTAAAAAATGTATAAAGTGTCCAAATCTACCACTTTCCCAAGACCCATGTTTCTTTTCTTTCTAAATTAGTGTGGGGGTAAGCGAGAGTAAGCACTTTTAAGCAGTAGTAAGTGAGATTAATCCTGTTTGCACAGGGGTAAGCAATGCTTAAACAGGATAAGCAATTTAGAGGCTGAGTGTAAGAATATTTAACCGGAAGTCAGCATTGCTTACCATCGCGCAAACCTTCGCAAACCCGCTTACAACTGCTAAAAAGTGCCTTAATCACTGTGTATCCTACAGCCCTTGTTCTGCCCAGCAACAAAATAAGCAGCCTTTGCAAGTCTCGAACCCAGGACCCTGCACACCATAGCCACAGTGATTTACCAATACACCATACCAGCTGCACATAAAATGAGGTATACCCAAACAGATCCTCACTATAGCAAAATCACAATTTACATGTGAAAGGAATTTATAAACAATTTTTTGTTGTATACCCTTTTAAATAACATATATTTGTGAACTGGAGTACTGCATTAAGTCCAGATGTGAGGTGTCATTGTAACAAAGTGGTGAAATCCCTCAATAAACACAAGTACCCTATACAGTATATGTACACATGAATCACGGATACTAAACAAATATATAACATATAATGAATGATAAATCAATGCCAAACAGCAAATAGTGTGTAAATTTAAAAATAAGCAATGCTAAGCATTGCACACCTCTGCTTACCGGGTGTAAGCAATGCATATTCCAGCTAAATAGACTTGTCCATTTGTATGCCCCTTTAAGCAATGCCAGCCTTAGGTAAGCAGGTTTGCCCATAGCTTAGCATTTTCAAAACTATCCAATCACAGCAAAGTGTGGGAAATCGGCCCTATTTAAACCTCCACAGGTGGGAATACCTCTCATAGCTGGTTGCAGCTTCTTCCTGTAGGCACAATGACTGGTGATGGGGAAGGATCGTGCTTCTAAGTGCAGCGCTGGGGCATCTAGGAGTCTAAGGTCATGGAAAGACTCCTGGTAAAAGACCATGAAGAGAGACTGCTGCAGGGCCAGTACCAGGGATCCCAATATAAAGTGGAAGCCTGGGACTGTCTCACCCGTGACCTCACCAGTGCCACTGGCATGCCTTAAACTGGTGAGCAGGTCAGGCATATTTTTAGCACACACAGCCATGGCTCGAATCCTGGGAGTGATAGTAAGCTGTATGCATAATCATACCCCTCAACTGTACAGATTTTGTCAGAAAGTTCAGATAATTGGCTTAATTTATTTGCCTGTCACCATGTCTCCCTGGAAAATCAGTGGGATGATCCCAGAAGTTTAGGCAGCAAATATTAACATACAACTGATTGACAGACATCATAACGGTCAGAAATATATCTATAAGAACAAACCAGTCACTCTAGCAACTCATGAAAATGAGAATAATATGCAAATTATGTCCCATCTCTACCCCCATATTGTGAAGCTATGACCAGAGTGTGTGCAGTAACAGAGTGAGATGTATGTGTATAATAATAACATGAAATCTGGTAATATGTGTGGCAACATTCAGATAGTGTTAATAAACATTCTCTCCACAGGTCTGTCAGATAAGAAAACTGTGCCTGGAAATAAAAGCTTGAAATCCTAGACTGGAACTGTTTAATCTGGTATTGTATGGCATTGTTAGTGTTGCAGTTTCTCTGAATAATAATGTATTACTCATCACTGTCATCCACACTGTGCTACATAATACAACTGTCTAGGAAACCCTGTATAAGACTGTTGTAATTACAAGGTCAGATTGTAAAACTAAGGGAGACTTATAGACAGAAATCAGTGAAGAGATACAGAGCAATATCTAAATAGCACAATCAACTGTGATGTACACTGTTTTATTTTTAGCAGACAGAGCTATGGTTCGAATCATTGGAGTGGTAGTAAGCATTATGCATAATCATACCCCTCAACTGTACAGATTTGTTCAAAATGTCCAGATAATTTGCCCATATCTGCTGCCTGTTACCTTGTCCTCCTGGCAAATCAGCGTGATGATCTCTGAAATTTCGGCAGCTTTTAATGACATATAACTGATGGTCAGACCTGTAAATATTCAGAAAATGTATATGAAAACAAATCTGTCAATGTAGCAACTCACCAAAAGTTTATGAGTGCAGTTGTCAAAATATGTCCCAGTTCCACCTGTATGTTGTCAAGCCTTGACCAGAGTGTGTACAATAAGAGATTGAGAGGTATGTGCATAACATCAATCTGGTATCTGGGAATATGCACAGAAACAGTCAGGTAGTGTTAACAAACAATACCTCCACAGGTGTACCAGGTAAGAGGTGTATACTGTAGGCAAAATACAGTTCACGTATATAGTTTTCTACAAACATACCACTGTCCAAACTAAGGCCATAGGGTAGTGTAATAATACCTGTAAGGTACAAATTACAGCAGTGACTAAGAAAGTAGTGAGAACTACAAGGATATACAAGTTGTTAACTGACATCTCCCCCAACCATATATGCAACAATAATCTAAATACACAACTCAGTGGGTATGTGTACAATTAAATCTACTGTTGGGACATATGTCCTATTTGATAAATATTGAAATATATTTCTATGCATGTGCCATGTTGAAATACTCCCACATTAGTGGCATGCTGCCATCAATGTAACCTGCATGCTGTTGTAATGGCCACTGTGGATCCATATATGACTGTGTTCTGTTTGCTATGCAACTGTTCCATATCTGGTATTTTGGGTTAATGGGAATATCTATGCATGCTGTTATACCTAATCCTGGAATGTGTTGACTATTACTAACCTACATATGTTTTAAAATTGCAACACCATAGCACATTAGGGAAGGCCGGTCCCAGCAGACCCACCTCTCCCACCTCATCTGGCTGTGGCACTGGACACCAGCACGTCTGAGGCCCACCGCAGGACCTCCTCATCTGCTGGTCCTGCACCCCCTTTGGGTGGAACTGCCTCAGGGTCTGGTGCATAGCGGGCTCCGTAGGGAGTTTGGAGATCAGCTACACTAGCTGGAGGGTCATGTGGTGCATTTAGAGGGTTAGCCTGCCCCCAGCACAGCCACCATTTAGGCCATGAAGGTGCAGTGGTGACTGCTCATGGGTGGGGATCTCATTTCCATTTTTTCCATTTGGGGGCTCATGGGCTTCCGACTTCCAGTCACCTCTCCCCATCCAAGGTGTTTACCCCATGTGTCATGTACCACCCCTGTATGCTATTTTGCCTGTCTTGTCTGTCATCCTACCCAACCTACCTCCTCAAATTTACCTGCTATGCTTCCCCAACATCCCACTCTCAGCTAAAAAAATAAAAAAAGGGCAATCTGTTCCCCCCAAAAAAAATCTTGCCCCATACATAGCTGTCCATTTTGCACATGTGTCCACTGGACACATGTAATCTGGTGTAATTGGCTTCACAACATATTGTTGTCCTCACACCTCTATCAGGGGTCTGAGTGTCCAAATTTACCTCCATATTCAGTGTAAATGCACAGCTGTTGCTGTAGAAGAAATGGACAGCTATGGACCTTCCCTACACCCATCCTGCACATCCCTAGCTTTTTTCCCTACTGTCTTTCCCTCCTTATGCCCGTTATCACCACTTTCCTATCACCCCTTTGTCTTTTCTTTTAAAGAAATTAGCACAGGGGTAAGTGGGAGTAAGCACTTTTAAGCCATAGTAAGTGGGTTTAAGCCTGTTTGTGTGGGGGTAAGCAATGCACACACAGAATAAGCAATTTAGAGGCTAACTGAGTGTAAGAATATTTAACCAAAAGTTAGCATTGCTTACCGTCGAGCAGACCCACAAAGACCCACTTACAACTGCTTAAAAGTGCCTTAATCACTCTGTATCCAACAGCCCTTGTTCTGCCCAGCAACACAATAACCAGCCTTTGCAAGTTTCAAACAGGACCCTGCACACCATCACCAAAGTGATTTGCCACAAAGCCATGTCAGATATAAGTAACTCTGATGTTTTCTCAAGCATATCATCCAGCACAGTCATTCAACAGTGGAGGAAATGTATTTATTCATAGATCAGTACTAG